>NC_081407.1:375279446-375603876 GCF_030272615.1 Cryptomeria japonica | reverse complement strand
TCTCTCTCTCTCTCTCTCTCTCCCTCCTTCCCTCTCTCTCTCCCTCTCCCTCTCCCCTCTTCCTTCCTCCATACCCCTTCTTCTCTCCCATCATCCCCTCTCCTCTCTCCCTCCCCCCTACTCTCTCTCTCTCTCTCTCTCTCTCTCTCTCTCTCTCTCTCTCTCTCTCTCTCTCTCTCTCTCTCTATTCACATATTTTCTACTACCAATAGCATGTACAAGGTACTAAAACTATTAGTTCACTTCCCTGCCATAACTTTTTTAAGGCAAAGGAGCGCATACGCACTACTTATCAATCCAGAATGGGAAAAAATAATATCGTTGGGCTTGTCAAAATTTTATGGTCTAATAGCGTGTATGTAGTTACTAATGTAGTGTGTACGCGGTTTATAGACATAGTTTTAGTTGCCCAATAGCCTCAATAGCCTCAAAAGAAGTTTTTGAGGTCGTGAAAGGACCCACTGGAACTGTGTCTACACTTCTATTACTGTTGCATACATAAAAGTAAGTGAATTTTTTGTTTTTGCATGATTTCAAATGATTGAATTGTTGTTTTTATTAGTTTTTTGTTTTTGCATGATTTCAAATGATTGAATTGTGATTGTTTAATAATTTGATTCCAAAAAATAATGATAAGATGCATATTTATGGTTATTTGTTTGTTTATGAACTTTTCTTTACATCTATATGTAATATGATTCTATTTAGGACAACCGATATCAACCATAGGAAAGAACAAGTGAGGAACGATGGAACAATGAGAAGCTCAAAAGGAAAGACAAAGGCAGCATATGAAGAAATTGCATGACATAAGAACAATGGGAGAAAAAGGTATGTCACCCTCAACATCTCAATTCGATTTACCAAATGAATATAATGCACCTAATGCAATTGAAGAAGAAACATTTGATAATTTACCATTTGAACATAATGCAATTGAAGAAGATACCGCATTGAATAATCAATTAAATGATGAACATATTATACCTTCTCTACTTGATGAATTAAATGTACATAATGACATCGATGTTAATGCCTCCTAGAATCATTCGTAGGAAACCAAACTATCTAATTGACATCGTTGAGAATATATTGAAGCCAATGCCCAATAAAATGAATGAACGAACTTGTAGGAGAATGGTTAAAAGAATATGGCAAAAATATTTTCAAAACTTAAATCAAACCGCAAGATGTCAATTAATTGTTCAAATGATTAAAAATTTGAATTTTAGAGAGACAATGAAAATTCTAGGCGTAAGATCATTTGAAAGTAATAGTGAAAGAACTATTGTGAGAAATCTATTTGATTCATATCAATCTATTGGTTCAAAATCATGTAGTAAAGATTCTAATGCTACTCGACGTGTCATTACATCAACCATAATGAGCAAGAAAATAAAAAAAGATTGTTTGATAAGCAAAACAAGTCATTAAACGTTAGTAGAACAACATTACGTAAAGCATTAAAGAGGCGGGAAAAAATAGAGGAACCTAACAATAATTCTCTTTGGGCATTCTCAGGTAGACTACCATGCAAAGACAAGGTTGTTGTTGATGCACTAAAAACATTAATTGAAAAATTTTGGCATGACAACACAAGAGTATCACCCAACCAAAGAGATGTTGTTAGAAGGTGAATTGGGTATACAAATTGTGAGCCACATGCCAAACACTATTTGGATATGACTCAAACTAAATTTTATGAAAGATTCCTTCAAAAGTTTCCTAAAATAAGAATTTCTCAATGATTTTTTGAAATGGTAAAACCTTTTTATATTAAGATTAATCATGTATGCACCACGTGTTGTTGTAGGATGCATAATGAATTTTCCATGCACTATGATATTTTTTCATCATATTTGTTCTACTTTGCACACTAACGATGTTTTGCAGGAATGCAATATACAAGCACCTCCTAAGTCGGTAAGAGAATTTATTTCAAGTGTGCTATGTAATTGACATGATGGTTGCATTTATTATAAGATGCCTTGTTTGGAAGGTTCTTGTGCTATTTGTGGTGGTTTACAACGTTTACCAAGATGCGTACATTTGGAGAGCACACATGAAATTGGTATGAAACTAGTTTCTTTCAAAAAATACAAGATAGTCACATATGGAATTAAAGATGGAAAATATTTGAAGAGATGTGAGCTATTGAAAAATGATATATGTGTAGCTCAATTTATGAAAATGTTTCAAGAGAAACTAGTTTATGAGTACATAATGCATACACATAGAGCTCGATGGTTAGATGAACAATTCAAGTTATGTAAGAACACATTTCCTCTTGGCACCATTGTCTCTATAGTTGATTTCACTGAAAATTACACTACAACCTCAAAATGAAGTGCAATCCATGTATTATCACTCTACACAAGTTTCTATTTTTGTACACATAGCATTCATGCATGCAGATGATAGCATTTAAAGGAGGATAGAAAGGTTGTAAGAGAGTATCACTTCTACATAAGTGATGATCGTACTCATTCATCAGAGTTTGTACAAGGATTCTTTAAAGTTTTCTATGATAGTTTAAGGGAAAGCAACATACGATACAATCGACACTTAATATGGTCAGATAATTGAACCGCACAATTCAAGAATGCAAGGATGTTTTATTGGTTGACAAGGATCCATATGACAAGCGGTGTACAACATTTTTGGAATTTCACTGAGGCTAGACATGATAAGGGAGAGGACGATGGTGCAGGATCATGTGTGAAAAGAGCCATAGCTAGGGAAGAATTGAAGTACGAAGGTGGTGCTGAGTTGGTAGATGCAGAAATAATTGTGTGATGGTGTAAGTCTACAATGGGTCTAGGTAATCTAGGTATGTCAATGGTTTGTAGATATTTTAGGTTGATTACTGAATCTAACATTGAAAGCTATATAGATTGTTGTACAGTTGTAGGATCAAGTGACATGCACTCATTTATGAGTTCAAATTCAAGTTCACTGGTAATTTATATGAGACAGATGGTATGTTTTTGCTCTTCATGCATGTATTGTTTGTGGGAAGAATTTTAATCACAAGAGTAAGTTGACAAATGATCTTGTAGATCGTTGGTTCCCATTGATTCATATCAAATTCCCAAAGCACTACAATTGAGCCAAATGGAGATGTCAGTGGATTTTGACCATGTATCCGACCTAGTGGATTTAGGTGATTTTTTGAGTTAATTTTTTTGCAAGTATTCTTTTTGGTTCATTTTGTTGTACATCATACTTTATTTCTGGTATTAATTAACACTTTATAAAATGCAGGTCATGTGTATGCAGTTGTTGCAGAAAAGAACAATGAAGAAGGAACACATAACTATTTGTGTCATTGTGTTGAGCCTAAAAGAAAATTGACAACCACAATCATTGATGGAGAGGGTATTGAGTACCCAATAGGGTCTGTTGTCATGACAGGAACATGGCTTCGGAGATACCCTATCAAGAATTCTGATGTTTGGTTGTTCGAGGACTTTGAAACACACAGACATATTCTTCATTTCTCTAACCTTGTTGTTGCAACAAATATTCATTTGATGAAGTATCATGGTAGACCTCATAACAATATTTTAAGGAAAGTTCATGAATTTGACCATGAGGAAATACTTCACACAATACAGGTTAGAGTCGATCCTGAAGGCTCGCTTGATTGATTCTATGGTTCAGAGTAGAATGATTTTGAGAATTTTGTATAAATCATTGACGAATTGTTCTATATTCGCTTTTTGTAGATATAAATGCCCATGAGCTGATTTTTACAAGTTTAGGGGCATAATTTTGTATATTTAAATGGCAATGGGCTGATTTGTACATATGTACATGCCAAATTTTGTATATTAAAATGGCGATGAGCTGAATCACACATATTGTAATGCCAAATTTTGTATAAAAGCCCATGAGATGATTTGTATATTAAAATGGCGATGAGTTGAATCACACATATTGTAATGCCAATTTTTTTATAAAAGCCCATGAGATGGTTTGTAAGACATTTTTTTGTATAATCAAATAGCCAAGAGTTGATTTGACCATATTTAGAGGCAAATTTTTGAATAACATTTGACAATATTTTGTGAGTATGTTTTGAGTATATGTGATGTGTCCCTGGTCAATCATGAGCATTCTTGATTCTTGTATAATCATGGAGAATTATTTGAGTCATTATCGGGTCATAGGGGTCATAGATTGAGACTAGATACAATTTGAGCAAAAATTGTAATTGTTGTCAAAACAATTGTCAAAAGAGTTGTCAAGCAACTTCTACATTGCATCGGTAGGGTATGACACTCAACATTCTGGTGCTTTAGGATGCACAACAGGGGCATGCCTCTCGCAAAACTTCCCACTCGGACATGCTCGTGACATCGGTTTGTGCACATAATGAACTGAATCAATTCTAGCCAATCCTACAACTTTGCATTGCATCCAACTGACGACTTTTGCAACAGGTGAAATAATGCTACCAATCAAAAATGGCTCTGAGTCATCAAAAATGAGAGAGGACATTGTAGAGGAGCCTCACATGACCCCACGAGTTCAAAAGGATCGACCATATGTGTCCTGGATTGGAAGAAACAGTGTTGGCATTCTTGATGTTCATGTTGTGTTTGTCATTGATGGACACACACTTGCATTAAGATCCTCTTTATATGTATGAGTTAGAGCACAACCGGTATTTGTTCCAACCGATATGCTGCAAGTATGTTGTATTATAGTCATTAGTATTGATGTTTTGTAGAATGTGTTTACCGGTCTAAAGTGGCATGTTGACCTCAAGTGGTACGAGGGATTAAAGTGGCATAACACATTTCTACCAGTCTTCATTTTTGATAAACCGACAACCGGTATTTTGTATGAACCGGTAATACTCTGTGATGAGTTACCAATCCACCGATTGTTTGACGGTGCTGAAACTGTAGTGATGCTTTTTGTGACATACTGCCTAGTATGTCCAAGTTCATTGAACCTAGGAAATAGTAATGTAATCCCATTGGACCGACATGAAATCAGTTTCCTTTATAAGGACATCATGTCTAGGGTTTTAGGGTGTTGTTGTTATTGTTGTTGTGATAGTCGATATAATGGCTAGGGTTTAAGGTGATTGAGGAGTTGGAGAGAATATGAATGTGTAGAAGACTGAAGTAATGCAGGAATGCATTAAGAATGAGTTATCAAGGATCTAATCAAGCAGTCTGTGCTATTAGATAGATCAAACACTTGTTGATTACTCACATCATTGACAAGTCTGTAGCCCTTAACCGAGTAGGCCCAAAAGCCTTTTGTAAAATCCTCTAACAAGGTGGTTCACCTCTGTGAATCTAAAATCCTCTAGCAAGGTAGTCTTTAATCGGACTTATCTCCTAACAGAGATTGAGATACCTAATAGTATCTGTTCTAGTGAAGAAATTTGTAAGACCTTAACCGATCTGACCTTAACCGGTCTAGTTTCTATTCTGCAAATAGTGACTTGTGAGTTCTATCTCACCATGGTTTTCCCCATTTGGGTTTCCATGTCAAATATCTTGTGTTATGGTTGTATTTCTTTTGTGGGTGAATGCTTTATCTGCATTTTGGTTTGCATGTGTGATAACTGGTATGTCTGTTAAACTATTTTACCAGTTTATCTTTAGACTATTTAAGTGTTTAAGTGCAATGTTTTTTGGTATACTAATTCACCCCCCCCTCTTAGTATTCATCAATTGGTATCAGAGCCTACCTTTCTATAAGTTTAACCACTTGGAAAGAGATATGGGGAAATACACCTTGAGGGAACTTACTCAATGGCTCACTTAGTCTGAGCAAGCCTATGATGATCTTATGGTCAAATACAAGGCATCTCAAGCAAAAAGGAGAGAACATGCAGAAAAGCTGATGGAGCTATCTGAAAATAGTTCTGCAGATGAAGCAGACATGGAAGCCCTAATTGTAGAGGTAAATAAATTGAATGAATCAAACTCCAACCTGAGAAAGGAGTTGAAAGGACTAACTATCCGGATGTGTCAAGAGCTTGAGAACCGGAGAAAAATTGAAGACCTAATGAAAGAAAGAGATTGTGAGATCTCCAAGTTGAAACAAGAGATGAGTGCCCTAAATGCTCAACTCCATACTAGCAAAGTGGAAAATGACGACATGCAAGGTGAACTGAACAGTGCCATCTCTGAGAATGAAAACCTGATGGAAACAAATGCTGCTATTTCCAAATAACTCTCTGAGTCAAAGAAAATACTTGCTAAGTTCAACAAGAGCACTGTCAAGCTAGAGCAAAAGTTTGAATCTGCTAAGCCAGTCAAGAATACTGATGGACTTGGCTATACCGGTCATGAGGAAGGTGAGACCTCTAGTACAAATGCTGGAGCATCAAAGAGACAACTGGCGTCAAAGGAAAAAGGTAAGCAAAAGTTTAAACTTGTTTGTTTCAACTATCTTAAAGGACATATTGCCAATGTATGTAGGAGCAAAGCTTACAATAATTTTCCTTACTTTATTAACAATGTACCTAGATCCAATAAATTCAATGGTCATTGTTATGCATACAACAAGTTTGGGAATAGAGCATTTGAATGCAGGTTTGTGATGAATAACACTGGAAGATATCCTCAAAGGACCCAAGGAGTTGGTCTTGAACCTTTTGTGAACCGAAACCACAACCGGTTTAATATCTTCAATCATCAGCCAAGAAGTGGTGGCCATCAAGCGGCAACCGGATGGAGAGAAAATTGTATGATCTGTCATGGTCATGGTCACACTGCTGCAACATGCAAAAGGAAGAATGGAAACATGAACAATGGACCTTGGAGAGCACCTAGATTGGTTTGCTAGCACTACAACAAACTGGGTCACATTGCAAGATTCTGCAGAAGTAGAAAGAGTATATCTGATGATATATCGGTCACTTAAGAAGGAGGGATCGATGTTGAAATAGTTCAAGATGACATGAACAAAACCTGGAGGAGGAAACCAGTAATGTTGGAAGAGGAAACGATATCTGCACCTAGTGTGGAAATATCGGAACTGGCAAACCAAGCCTCAAAAGGCTTAGGGGGAGCAAACGGCAAAATGTTTTCGAAACCCCAGTTTATACTAGAAAAAGACCTTAACCGGTATATGATACCTGTCGCTTGGCAGAAGACTGGAAATGGTAAAAAGGCAAATTAGGGTTTATCCCCTAATGGAGGAGCATTAATGATGGTAGGTGAGGACTATGTTTAAAAGCATTTTTGAAATCATTTCTCACTATTAGTTTTCGAGCGAAGAAAAGTTTTTCAAAGAGTAGAGCGACGAAAAGGCGATTTGAGCAAAAATTTGGAGAAATTGAGAAACCACAAAGGAGATTCAAATTCAAATAGCAAATGGTCAAGTGGAGAACACAAAGTGGTGATTCAACTACCGATGAAGTGAGGAGTGAAGGAGAATCAGAAAGCCCTAAACTCACGTGTTTTGAAAGGTATTTCTCAAGTTCTTAAAATCTCTACAATGGCTTCCGCATCTCATACCAGTTCTAGTGCATCTATTGAGTCTAAAAGTTTTATTCAACGGAAGTCAAAATATAATGCACTATCACAAGTTCCGACTGGAGTAATAGTAGACGAGGGAATCTCAGATTATATTGATTGTAAACTCAAAGACCTAGGGTCTCTAGCTATCCATACCCAACTAGGTTTGTTTTGTGGACAAGATAAGATTATCAAACCTAAGAATAGTATTTTGGAGAAGAAGAAACTCCACAATGTTGTTTACTTCCTAGAGGATTTCACAGAAGATCATATAAGGATTATTCTGAGCAGGGTCCATGGTAACAAGATGTACCTAGAGAGAAAACATGATATTACGCCACAGGCAATTCATGCCATTATTGGTTTCTGCAATACAAGGGATGTGCCAACCCTAAGGACAGTTAGCAAAACTGAGATGTCCAAGCTCACCGGTTCATTAAGTGACTCACAGGGCATGACTTTAAATTCAATCAAGGATGATCTGGTTAAGTATGTCTACATGGTGATAGGCTACCAAATGTTCTCAGCCAACAGAATCAACTCTATATCTACTGCAGTGGTAAATGCCGCTTACTCGATGATAAAGGAGGATGCATCATTCGATCTGTGCACCGATATGTAGAGGCAACTCCTATTAAACCTGAAATCAATCAAACAAGATAATGCACTGAGGTTCAAGTTTGGACAACTATTGGTTGGGTTGATCTTTTACTTTCAAGGATACTTCCCAGGAGTAGGAGACGTTTAGTGGTCTAGTGACCAACCGATAACCAAGCAAATCAAGGAAAGCATTGAAGCACTTGGAACCGGTTACCCTGATATTCTGAACAAGTATTTTGATGATTTCAGAAGGAAGATGAGTCAAAGAGTGAGGATATCAGGAGACATCATCAAGAAATATGAAGACAATATTTGATTCACCATCCAAGTAGACAAATGTATAATGGAGGCTGCTGAGCCTAGAATGGAAGAAGTGGAGCCAATGGGCTATGAGGTGATGTATGACATGCTGGAAGGGTATGCCTCTACCCTTATTGCCTCACAGCTTGATCCTAAGGCAAAGAGAACTGGCACCTACCTGGAGAGGATAGCACCAGCTGAGGAACCACCAGCAGTGAAAGAGAAAGGACCGGCAATGAAGAAGGCAAAGGCAGTGCTTGCAGCATCAGCACTAGTTACTACTGCAACTCCAAAAGTGACCAAGCAGTCACCAGCTAAGAAGAAACTAGAAGCTGCACCAGCTAAAGTGTTCTAGAGAAAGAGGAAGACAAGAAGCAACTCTCCAGACTCAGAAGAAACTATGTCTGAGGAGCAGCCCAAAAAGGCGAGACAGACAAGAAAGAAGACAAAGAGTGAACCGACATCTTCAGCACTAGTAAATATAGATATCTCTTCCTGTAAACCTTTGACACATTATCAAAGAACAATGAAGAATATTAGGAGAAAACTATTAAATGATTTACTTGAGTGTTTTGATGACTTCAATGAGGATGAAAAGGAAGCGGTTGAAAAAGAAATAATTCAGTATCTTTGTAGTAATGACCAGTCGCCCTCAAAGATTAAGTCTCAGACACCGGATTCTTTATATATGTCATTAGATAATAGATGGTGCATTGCCATAGAGAAAGAAAAGGAAATTAGAGAGAAGGTTTTTGCACAATACTTTCCCGACCTGTCAAATTCTGAATTATATGATGTTATTGATCTAAATAAAGGACTCTTCTTCACTAGAAAAAGAAGACTCTGGCTGTTAGAAGGTAGAGTTCTTGATGTCGAAAAAGACACCCAATTGTTTATGCAAACCATTGTCCAGACTCACAAAGCATGTCTGGCCAACTGACAAGCAGAAGAAGAACCGGTTATATCCAAACCGGATGAAGCATTTGATGATGAAGGAAATCTGGTTGTAGCATCAATCGACACTATTGATGTTGATGCCCTGGACATAGAAGATGTCACTCAGGACATAGCTTCTGAGGGAACAAGACAGGAGCATCAGGTCGAACAGGGCAATGAGCAAGGCGAGGACAAATAGGAAGTGGCTAGGGAACAGGCAGAGAAGAAGAAGAGGGATGAAGATGAGGTAAAGCGGAAAGAGGAAGAGAAGAGAAAAGAGGAAGAGGAGAAAAGAAAATGTGAAGAGAAGAAGAGGCAAGAAGATGAGAGGATAAAGAAGAGAAGAAGCGGAAGGATGAGGAAAAGAAGAAGAAGGAAGAGGAAGATAAAGAAGAGGAAAAGAGAAAGGAAGAAGAAAAGAAGAAGAAGGAAGAGGAAAAGAAAGAAGAGGAGAAGAGGAAGGAAGCTGAGAGGAAGAAGAAGGAAGAAGAAGACAAGGAACATGAAAAGAAGAAGGAAGTAGAGAAAAAGAAGAAGCAAGAAGAAGAAAAGAAAGCGGAAAAGGACAAGACAGGAGAAGCGGAGAAGAGCACACAGATGGAGACTCTGAAGGAAACCGAGAGTCAAGCCAAACCGGCTGATATCACCAGTCCTATCGATCTCCAGTCTGCAAGTGAATCGGAGCTAATGCAAAGCATCAAGGTAGCTCAAGAGTGCCTTGAAAACTTATGACAAAAAAAGGAGCAGGATGTAATCCAAGCTGTTGTGGATACGCTTGCCGGTTTGATACCCGATACAAATCTTCCAAACATCGATTCTTCATTAGTTAGACTAAAGCTCCTATGCAAAGTAGTAGATGATCAAGTGTAAAGTCTTGAAGAGGCAGCAGAGGCTAATGTCAAGAAGGAGCATCAAAAGGCTCTTAATATAGCTCTGGTGAAAAAGTTGAATGAACTTCGGTTTGAACTGAAGAAAGAACAAAAGGATATAAGGGACACTCTAGATGAGGGGAACATGCTACTCAGCAAAATCTGTCAACCCCATCTATTTTATGATGATGTGCTAGCTCAAAAGCAAAAGCTTCAAACAAACTTACAGTCTTACTTCAGCACATTCAAGCTACCTTATGATTCCTTTGCAACTTATGGGCAAACCATTCATCGGTTTCAGATCCAGTCAGCCAAAATGGAGCAAGAGATCAGCACACGGTCTAGAGATTTGCAGGAGCTACAATTGGTTTTACTTCAATGTCTGCAAATTCTTCAGAAGTGTTATCTGAACCTGGATGCCTTGATAGTTACATAGGAGATGAGCACAGTTGATGCCATGGAAGAACAGGTCTCCCAGATGCAAATAGAGAAAGAAGTGTCCTCCTCCCTACTTGAGTCCTAGTCTCTATCAATGATGCAATTCTTGCAGGACTATAAATTTGTTTTTGACAAGTACTATTCCTTATTGTCATAAACTTTTATTATTTATATATATCAAATGGAAACAGGATTGCTTAGCGGTACTTTGTCATTGTTGGCAAAGGGGGAGAAGTATTCTATTTTGGAGAAGTATAGGGGAGAAGTATTTGGTATTTAAAAAATTTTCTATATGCTTTGATATATGCTATCTACTCTGATATATCAATGTTTATGCTCTGTATGCAAAATTTCTATTCATTGTATTGTTAAAGGGATAGTGTATATGCTTAGGGGGAGCAATTTTGCTAATGGCATAATTTTGTTGTAAAACACTTAGATGTCAAAATTTTATTTTCCTAAGTGTTTCCATCAATTCCAAATGGGGAGATTGTTGGCATTCTTGATGTTCATGTTGTGATTGTCATTGATGGACACACACTTGCATTAAGATCCTCTTTATATGTATGAGTTAGAGCACAACCGGTATTTGTTCCAACAGATATGTTGCAAGTATGTTGTATTATAGTCATTAGACTATTGATGTTTTGCAGAATGTGTTTATCGGTCTAAAGTGGCATGTTGACCTCAAGCGGTATGAGGGATTAAAGCGGCATAACACATTTCTACCAGTCTTCATTTTTGATAAACCAGCAACCGGTATTTTCTATGAACCGGTAATACTCTGTGATGAGTTACCAACTGGCATTTTGTGATGAGTTACCAATCCACCGATTGTTTGACGATGCCAACACTGTAGCGATGCTCTGTGTGACATACTACCTAGTATGTCTAGGTTCATTGAACCTAGGAAATTATAATGCAATCCCATTGGACTGACATGAAATCAGTTTCCTTTATAAGGACATCATGTCTAGGGTTTTAGGGTGTTGTTGTTATTGTTGTTGTGATAGTCGATATAATGGCTATGGTCTAAGGTGATTGAGGAGTTGGAGAGAATATGAATGTGTAGAAGACTGAAGTAATGCAGGAATGCATTAAGAACGAGCTATCAAGGATCTAATCGAGCAGTCTGTGCTATTAGATAGATCAAACACTTGTTGATTACTCACATCATTGACAAGTCTGTAGCCCTTAACCGGGTAGGCCTAAAAGCCTTTTGTAAAATCTTCTAACAAGGTGGTTCACCTCTGTGAATCTAAAATCCTGTAGCAAGGTAGTCTTTAATCGGACTTATCTTCTAACAAAGATTGAGATTCCTAACAGGATCTGTTCTGGTGAAGAACTTTGTAAGACCTTAACCGGTCTGGTTTCTATTCTGCAGATAGTGACTTGTGAGCTCCATCTCACCATAGTTTTTCCCATTTGGGTTTCCACATCAAATATCTTGTGTTATGGTTGTATTGCTTTTATGGGTGAATGCTTTATTTGCATTTTGGTTTGCATGTGTGATAACCAGTCTGTCTGTTAAACTATTTTACCGGTTTATCTTTAGACTATATAAGTGTTTAAATGCAGTGTTTTTTGGTATACTAATTCACCCCCCCTCTTAGTATTCATCAAACAGTTCGTCAAGTTTTGACAATTTTTTCTACTCAGGACACTTGAGAGATCGCACAGGTACGGTATGACTCTCGATGTTTCAAGGCTTTGGGATACACAATAGGGGAAACCTTGGTGTAAACCAACCCACTCGAATGCGCTCGTAACATCGGTTTGTGCACACGATGAACCAAATCAATTCTAGCCAGTCTTGCAACTTTTCATTGCATGCAACTGATGGTTTTTTGAGTAGGCAAAAAAATGCTAATAATTGAAAATGACTCTGAGTCATCAAAAACTGAGATAGGCCATTGTAGAGGATCCTCACATGACCCTATGAGATCAAATAGATCGGCCATATGTGTCCTGGATTTGAAGAAACAGTCTATCAAATTTTGACAATTATTTGGACTCAGAGCACTTGAGAGATCGCATCGGTACGGTATGACTCTCGATGTTCCAATGCTTTGGGATGCACAATAGGGGCATGCCTAGAGTAAACCTACCCACACAGACACTCTCATGACATCAGTTTGTGTACACGATGAATCGAATCAATTCTAGCCAATCTTGCAACTTTGCATTGCATGCAACTGACAGTTTTTGTAGCAAGCAAAAAAAAGCTAATAATTGAAAATGGCTCCGAATTGTCGAAAACCTAGATAGGTCATTTTAGAGGGGCCTCAGGAGACCCCACACATTGAAATGAATCAACCATATGTGTCCTATATTGGAAGAAACAATCCATCAAGTTTTGACAATTTTTTGGACTTAGGACACTTGAGAGATCGCACCGGTATGGTATGACTCTTGATGTTTCGATGCTTTGGGATGCATGAGAGGGGCGTTCCTAGCGTAAAACTGCCCACCCAAATGTGCTAATGATGTCAGTTTGTGCACACGATGAACGGAATCAAGTCTAGCCAATCTTGCAACTTTGCATTGCATGCAACTGACAATTTTTGGAGCAGGCAAAAAAATGCTACGAATTGAAAATGGCTCCGACTCATCAAAAACCAAGATAGGCTATTGTAAAGGAGCCACACTCAACCCAATGGGTTCAAATGGATCAACCATATGTGTCTTGGATTTGAAGAAACAATCCGTCAAATTTTGACAATTTTTGGACTCAGGGCACTTGAGAGATCGCATTGGTACGATATGACTCTCGACATTTCGACGCTTTAGGATGCATGACAGGGGTATGCCTAGTCTAAACCTACCCACCTAGGTGCGCTCACGACGTCGGTTTGTACACACAATGAACTGAATAAATTCTAGCCAATCTTGCAACTTTGCATTGCATGCAACTGACAGTTTTTGCAGCAGGCAAAAAAATGCTAATAATTGAAAATAGCTCCGAGTTGTCAAAAACCAAGACATGCCATTATAGAGGAGACTCACGTGACTCCATGGGTTCAAACGGATCAACCATATGTGTCCTGGATTTGAAGAGATAGTCCATCAAATTTAGATAATTTTTTGGACTCAGGGCACTTGAGAGATCACACCAGTACGGTATGACTCTTGACGTTCTGGCACTTTGGGATCCACAATAGGGGAATGCCTAGCATAAACCTATCCACCCAGATGCTCTTATTACGTCAGTTTGTGCACACAACGAACCGAATCAATTCTAGCCAATCTTGCAACTTTGCATTGCATCCAACTGACGGTTTTTAGAGTAGGCAAAAAAATGCTACCAATTGAAAATGGCTCTGACTCATCAAAAACTAAGATAGGACATTGTAGAGGAGCCTCATGTGACCCCAGGGGATCAAATGGGACCATATGTGTCCTAGATTTGAAGAAACAGTCTGTCAAATTTTGACAATTTTTTGGACTCAGGGCACTTGAGAGATCACATCGGTACGGTATGACTCTCGATGTTCCAGGGCTTTGGGATGCATGATAGGGGCATGCCTAGTTTAAACCTACCCACCTAGACATGCTCGCGATGTCGGTTTGTGAACATGACGAACTGAATCAATTCTAGCCAATCTTGCATCTTTGCATTGCATGCAACTAACAGTTTTTGGAGCAGGCGAATAAATGCTACCAATTGAAAATGGCTCTGACTCATCAAAAACCAAGACAGGACATTGTAGAGGATCCTCACGTGACCCCATGGGATTAAATGGATCGACCATATGTGTCCTAGATTTGAAGAAACAGTCCATCAAATTTTGACAATTTTTTAGACTCAGGGCACTTAAGAGATCGGACCGGTATAGTATGACTCTCGACGTTCCAGTGCTTTGGGATGCACAAAAGGGGCATGCCTAGCATAAACCTACCCACTTAAACGTGCTCGCAATGTCGGTTTGTGCACACGATGAACTGAATCAATTCTAGCGAATCTTGCAACTTTGTATTGCATGCAACTGACAGTTTTTGGAGTAGGCGAAAAAATGCTAATAATTGAAAATGGCTCTGAGTTGTCAAAAACTGAGATAGGCCATTATAGAGGAGCCTCATGCGACCCCATGAGTCAAAATGGATTGACCATATGTGTCCTAAATTTGAAGAAACAGTCCGTCAAATTTTGACAATTTTTTGAACTCAAGGCAATTGAGATATCGCACTGGTACAGTATGACTCTCGACGTTTTGGCACTTTGGGATGCATGATAGGGGCATTCCTAGCATAAACTTGTCCACTCAGATGCACTCGCAATGTTGGTTTGTGCACACGACAAACAAAATTTGACCATTGCGAGCGTGAGGGTGCTCTCGCACCAAACACATTGTTGTTTATATTCATATTGTTGATTTTTATTGTTTATATTCATATTGTTGATTACATATGCAAATATTCATTAAAATTTATAAAAGGGAAGGCACCAAATACAGCGAATACACAATAATGAACTGAATACAAGGAGTTTTGTAGGGTTAATTCAACATTTTAGAAATTTTATCAAATCATATTCCATGATTGCAATGTTTTATATCATATATTTTTGTTGTTTATATTCATATTGTTGATTACATATGCAAATATTCATTTAAATTTATAAAAGGACAACCACAAAATACAACGGACACAAAATAATAAACTCATTACACATTTATTGGATCGAATATCGATATTTATATATAAAAAAAGGCATGTCTGGCAAGTCAATACAAGTATTACAAAAATGTGGCATATGTCATGTCCAAATCGATATACAATAAAAATGTAGAATATATCTACATGTATTGGTCACTCTATGACCAAAACTAAAACTATATGATCCTAAACTTGTAGTGGATCATCAAAATCAAGCCTCTTCGATGCAGTATGCGGCTCTATAGATGGCTGCAAAACCACAATTTAAAAGCCAAGTTAGAATTCTTTTGTAGAAAATAGTTCACAATTAATAACATAACTATGCATTTAACTATAATTCCTTTGCAATTGAAATGTAGATTACCTCATCGGCTGATCTAGGAGCTAATGTCTTCACTCTCCTCTCCTTGTCACTCTTAATTTTCTTGAAGACATACTTAAATGGATCCACCTTATGGTCGTACCGTGAAGGGGTCTAGTGTAGATTAAATGTACAATTAATACAATGTACTAACATAAATATATCAAAAACACTTAAAACCTATAATATAGAGAACAATGACGTACCTGTTGCTGAGATGCTTCTCCAATGGACTGAGGATAGCTCACCATCAATGTAGAAAGTGTCGCTATTACCTATACAAAAAATGTTCAAAGATTAAATACAATTAATATAATGATAAGTATTGAAGGTTAAAAACAATTAATTTTACATGTCAAACAAAAGTGTATTGGATCTTGAGATGCTTCTCCAGTGCAAGGAGGAGGGTGTGCCATTGACGAAATAGGTATGGATATTTCCTGTATGAAAAATTACAAGATTATAATATATCACAAATTCACATGTACGTGTGCATATAATCATGAAATCAAGAAAATAAAGTAGAGATACATACCTCTACCCTCTCTTGATCTACGGGCGAATCAGGTGCATTCAACAAATCCACAAAGCTCAATGGCCGCTATACATGTAAAATAGACAAAAAACACTAATCAATCTACAAACCCCAACTAATACTTGATTTCAACATTTTCAAACAATTGTACAATTAAAAATGTGTTCAATTACCTTCTTCCCATGTTTTGGCATCTTCAAGGAATTCTTTTTCTTAGGACGAGCCCTAGACGCAGAGGGGGTACCCTAAAAAAAAAATTAACATGAGATATTAGTACAGATAGTAAATTAAACATAATTTTAAAAATTAAAATGAAATGACTTGCATAATCCATCAAAACAATACATAAAAAGAGTTGTAGAAAATATGATACCGTATAGCCTTGTAGGCCAAAATCGATCGCTGAGAGCATGATGTCATCAATCTGGGACATTTCGTCCCTTGTCAACACCTATAAACCAAAAATTGGACCTTGCATTAAAGATAGGTAGTATATCTTGTATTTTTTTGAATTCAAAGTGTACTATTCTATTCTAACATGTTACAAAATTTATACCTCAGGCATCGAAGTTGCAGCTATAGTAACTGGGGGAGGTGTATGGGATACCGTTGCTGCACCCTAAAATGTATTTAATTTATCTTAATTTAAATCGATGTATAAATGAAAATTCATTTATGTAATTACAAATTTAAAGTGACTGATAAATAAAATGTTATGAATTCAAATCAACACACCTGTGTCTGTGGCTCATGGGCAAACACCATATCCATCAACTCAACTATCAGCATGACATCCTCAATCGTGTGAGCTTGACATGTACAACCAAAAATCATGCACAGATGATATGAGGATCCATCTACACCGGCTGCATCATCTATCCCCGAGCATATCCCCAAGCAAATGACACACACATGTTGGATGGGCTCTTTGTCACCCTCTAATGGCTCATCACCCAATACAATAGGGTGTGTTAATGACATCGCATGCTAGATGAGGGCACCAATCAATGCTATGGATGCTTGAAGAGTCTATAGCTCCATCAACTCTTTCAGCTCTAATGGGACAGCCTAATGCACCTTGGGTTTGGGTGCTAGGGGGTGGCGACTCTCTGCAGGTAATTGCTTATGGGCTTCAGGTCTATCTTGGGCAGAGCCACCACCTCTACCATGAAACTCTCTCATGCCAAAATAGTTTGGTCGCACATTGAGCACAAACTCACAATATATTTTTCTCAAAAAATATAATGGCACCTCATAATTATTACAAGGTGGATCATCAAAGACCATCCACCACCTCTGCCAAAATAGATTCTTCATCTGCACATCGATACACCAATGTATGGGAAACCTCTTTGCATTAAGAGGTAATGACTGACTAGTTTTGGGATCAACAAAAAGGGCACATATTTGTTGTTTAGTAATATTTTTGTTTTTTACTCCATCATATGATAGCCCATTGGCATAGAATTGACAAAAACTATCCCTAAAGCTTCCCCATTTGGTAATTTATGTGGAAATAGCTATGCCACCACTAGCTAATGTTTCTAGGCTAGTGGAAAGGGATTGATGATGATCAAGTTCAGAATTTTTCAATTTAACAATCAGTCTATTGATTTTAGACGTATTTTGTCCTAACTGATTAATTAATTCTTCCTATGTTTCGAGTGTGCGGTCAAAAGGAGGAATTGGGGGTTGTTCTTGTATGTTTTCAGGAGGTGCATTTGGTTATTCTTGTGGTTTTTTAGGAGGTGCATTTGGTTGTTCTTGTTCTAGATTAGAAGAATCTGGTTTTTGAAACAAAAAATGAAAAAGCCTAATCAAAATTAATGAAATTAAATTTAAAATGTAAAACAAATTGCATAAACCAGAAAGAAAGACAAAAATAAACAAAAAAAACTAATCTTGATCCATAGCTTGGAGGACAAATCTAGCACCCCGTTCATGGTTTAGGAGAGGAATTGGGGAAAAAATGAAGTTAAAAAAGCACTATTCATGGGTAAATGAGACCCAGTTTTTTTTTTAAACTTTTTTTACCAGGCACCACATACGCGCTTTTATTTGGATTATTAGTGCGTACACGTTCATTTTCCTATGAGAAGCGTGTACACACTCATTTTCCTAATAATAGCACATACGCACTCATTTTCCTAATAATAGCACGTACGCACTCATTTTTCTAAAAGCAGCGTGTATGCGCTATCTTCTCTAGGCTCGAGAAGAACAAACCTAAGCGCGTACACAGGAATTTAAAATTTTAAAACCATGTACACGCTGCTTGTTTTTCCATGTTTTTTTGGGTGGTGTCCACTTCTCTGACCATCATCTTTGTGCACACGCCCTTTTTTACTTTTCTATTTTTCATGGGAATTCCAATGAATGTCGGGCAAGATTCCAATGACAGTTGGCTTCATCAGAATTTCGACGAAGGTCAGACAAGATTTTCAAAAAAAAACAAATTTGATAGAAATTGCCTCCTAAGATCTGACAAATATCGAGCAAGCTTCCGACGATAGTTGGTTTTATCGGAATTCCAATGAACGTCGAGCAAGATTTAAAACAAAAACAAATTTGACACAAATTGCCTCCTAAGATCCGACAAAATGAAAGAAATCCCATAGTTCATCAGAAATGTTCGTCGAAAAATGCACCCAAATGAGTTAGTGTTCGTACTTATGGCAAGCAGAAAGAACAACTATTCTTTTGAACATAAATGAAAGATATTAACAGTAGTTGCATTCTATACTTGTGTTTTAGACACAAACATACTTTTTTAAAATAAGGGAAACATATCATTTTTTTTCAACACCGAATCATTGATGGAGCTACAGTAATCAGTACTCCCATACCAATTTCAACTTTTTCCTTTTTCAAAGTTAATTGTATCTAGTTATTAATATGTTGCAGTCATTTATTCATGAATCATACTTGTTATTAAGAGAAGCTCATGTGCAACCCATGACCAATAATGCATTGGAATAGTGACTTTCATTTATGCACCAAATTATATATATGTGTTTAGGCAATGGAAAAAACAGATAGTAGAAGCAAACAACAATTTATTGCTCTCTAAGGTTGAGCAACAACAGTTGTTTATTTTCAATGTGAGATTTTGTTGAAACATACTCTATCTTCTTTGTAAACGAAATGGGTGATCTTTTTTAAGTATGGTTTTTCTGTAAGAGTGTAAGATTCTATGTTTTGTAGGTGGTGGCTTCATTTTTCTACTAAGAAATTGAAAAGTTTTTGTTAAATCTATTATAAAATTTGAGTCTTCTATGTAACACTTTTGAGTGTTATTTTTTTAATTGCATCATACAAAAGAGTTGAAGCTCTACATTGATCAAATGAGTTTGTTTATCAGTTAATTGTTGGTATTTGCTATCTCCTTTATGTTTTACCTTCATCTAGTATGAGAGCCAAGTTAATGACATAATCTAGCACAAGTCTTACAAATCCTTAGATTCTTTAGTTTAATGGAAAACACTATTGATATTGGTCAATTTCAATGAGGGCTTTATTTTGTTTTGAAGATATATGGAAGCTTGTAGAGAATGAATTTGTTGAACCTAAATATGCAACAACATATGAAGCACTACCTCAAGCACATAAGGATTTGATAAAGGATAATAGAAAATGGGATTCAAAGGATTTTTTCTACATTCTTCATGTAGTATGTGAAAGCATCTTTCCAAGAGTTGCAAAACAAAGAAAATCAAAGCAAGTGGGGAACATCCCTCAAACTGCATACCAAGGTATGGATAAAGTGAAAACTATAAAATTACACATTTTAAGAAGAGATTTTGAAACCATATGTATGATGCAATTTCAGTCCACAGATTCATTTTTACTCAAGTTATTGGATTTGTTAATCAAATTAGGTCTCATGGTGAGATTATTGAAGATAGCAGAATGCTTGAAAATATTATAAGGAGCCTTCTTACAAAGCTTGAATCAATTATTGTACTATAAAGAAATAAAAAATCTTCTTAGTTTTCTATAGATGAGCATAATGGCTCTCTTATTTCCCATGAGCATGAGATTAGTAATTCTTCTAACTCTTCCTTGGAGCTTGCTTTTAATTCACAAGTTTTAGTTCATTATCATAGAAGCAAAGGAAGATCTAACTTTAGATTTAAAGGAAGAAATTCTTATAGAGGTTGATGAAATAGCCCAAGCAATTCAAGTGTAAGAGGTAGTGATCAGATTCCAAGCTAAAATGTCTTGACATGTAAATTTCAACTAGACTATACCATTATTTCTCCAACTACTGCGACCCTTGTTTATGTTTGAAAGCCAACACTTTGATTGTTTTGCAGTATTCTATCATGCCATTATAGCAACATGGTGTCCCTTATTGATGTAGTAAGAACGATTAGAAGCATAATCCAACTAGCCTATCATAAATCTGAGAATGTCGTGGAAATTCTGGGGGAACAGGCCTGCCAAGTTCATTTTTGTTGGGAAGTTTCTAAAGCCTCTTCAGAAAATCTATTTTTGGTGTGTGTCCTCCAATCAAGGATGCCATGAGACCACATTTCTATTATGAAATCTAAAATGGTTCATATGCCTGGTCTATGCTTCCACATTTTGCTTCATGACTACCGACGTTGTTGCAATGACATCTAACAAAATTCTTCTATGCTATGAAGATACTCACAATTTCCCTAGTCACCACTGGCATTTGAAGCTACTTCATAGGGAACACAAGCCTCACATTTAAACTTTATTTTATTCTATTTGGTATGATTCTATTGGGTAATGATTCTATTTGGTGTTCTCCTCACTGCCAAGACAAGTATAGCTCGTCATATGTAGATTGTTCGCCTTTTACTATTCACCGTATGTGAGGAAGCCCAGCCCAAACAAATTCTTCTATACAATATCAATAGATTTTGTGCAAAATTAGCCTCTGGTATTAGAAAAACAAACAGGGATAAATTTAAAACACAAAACCAAACAAATTACTCAAATACACTCAGCTTGATAGCAATGCTGAAGAAAATGAAAATAATAAATATTAAGGACAATGCTACAAGAAAATATTTCATGCATAATTCTATTAAAATGAGACAAACCAAATATACAGTCCTTCTTAAGCTATTTTCATTAAATGAAAATAGTTCAAAAATATTGAACTAATTTTCTTCTCTGGTGATTAGTGGAGTTCTATTGAAAAACAAATGGAAGCATTCAAAGTCTTTGGAAGTATATCTGGATTTGTTTGTTAAAAAAACTAAAAATAAATTAACAATCATTCCTGCGTAATCTATACAAACAAAGATTGAGTAAATGCCACACATTTCAATGGATTTACTTGCTTTGGGGTCAATGTGATTTTTGAATTAAACTATTAAATAGGGATTTTAAAAATTAGATATCTTAGTTTTTAAAAGTTTAAAAGAAAGAAAGAAAAATAAAATAAAATAAGAACTGTACAGTACACATGGGTTGCTTAGTGTACTTTATCTTTTTGAAGATTTTAAAACTAAATTTTCAAAGTTAATGAATAATTCAAAGGTTTCTATTATTGTACAATTTAAATAACATTTATCTATTGGATAAATACTAATAATTTTCAACAGCAAGGAAGTGTTCAAACATGGTTATATTTACTTTAGTCATTTGAATTAAACTTTATCTCTTTAGATGAAATAAACCTTTTCCTAATAATATAGATTATAGTTTTTGATAAGGATAAACATGTTTTATAAGGACCCGAAACCCAAAGTATTATAGATCAAGGTGAGGAGCCAACCTAAAACTAAACCTAAGAAAAACATGGGACAAACCTCACACAAACCGAGAGCCAAAAAACCAAAAACAACAACGCCAAAAAACAAGGCAAAGTACTCAACTCAGAGAGTGCACCAATTCAATATTTTTCTAAAAAATCCTCTTGTTAATTTTCTCCAAATCCTCAATGATGAATTTGGAGGTTCACAGGTGCTGGCTCTGGCTCCTGGTTCTAGTGCAAGGACCAGAGCTAGTCTTCCCACTAGCAGCAGTCTATCCACCCTCGGAGGCATTCTTTTTCTTCTTTAGTCCCGAGGGTCACTGGTGATGGTTCTGGTTCTATAGTCGGCCATCATGGAATTATTCATCGCCTCCAATAATATAGATTATAGTTATTTATTAAATTAATATTATTTAATTTTCTATCAATGAAGGTATCTCAAATCTCAAAGATTGATTTAGTTAGAATGTTAATCTCTTAAGCTTTTACATATCTCTAAAAAAAGAAAGTTAATCTTCTTGTGATAAAATAGCAATAATGTAATTAGTATAATTAATGTCCTTTGCCAATAAAATTGAACTTTCCTTTCAAACTTATAAATATTATCCTTTTCAATATATGTAATTGGCACTTTTAATGCCTATGTATTAGTTACTATATAAGATGATATGTCTTGAAAATTGGAGTGGGTCTTAACATTTGATTAAATTCAATAGGAATTTAATCTTCACAAAGGATGAAAGAATTGAAGATTATCATTATAGTGGAATAAACCTATAATTGGTAACTCTTGAGTGTGAGAATATTAAAAATTAGATATTAAAAAACACAAGGAAGCCTAACAACTTGTATATATAAAAGAGCCAATGTAAACTTAATCAAGGACCACATTTTAAAAGTGCCCATCCATAACTCACAAGGTGGATTGAAATTTAAGAAAATAACCTTTCTCATTCTCTCATCATATAATGTGTTCTAACCAAGTGAACCTATATCATTATTTTATTTGATTGCAAATATTGTGGAGCATCTCATCATTATATCAATTCTATAACCATTAGGTTGAAGGGGCTTTTTAAAATTTTAAGAGATTATATGTATGCATTATCCTCTCACCTTTACACACATAGAAAAATATTGAATTGTGGACACTTGTAACTCATGGTGTCCTGTGAGGTATCAGGGTACCCAATAAATTATAATATCACTTACTCGATTTCCTTGCATTTGTGAGATGTTTAATTTAAGATTTACTACATGACATTAATTGACAAATGCATCAATTTTAGAATCTATATCTAGTACATTTAGTTGAGATTAGCGATAAGATTTATCTTTAAAAAAAAATGTTCCCTTGATATCAAGCTAGTTGTATATAGAATTTTATAGACTTCTCTCAACTACATAGTGAGTTATAAAGGGAACAAATATGAAGGATTCATGAATATAAACATGATGCTAGATACTATTGAATATATGTGGATTTTTTTTAGTAGAATGCTAAGTTATATAATTTTATGTTCAATTCCTTAAAATTATTGTATTAAAGATTCAATTACCAGTTAAATTGATCACGTTTCATGTGATTACTATGCTTATTATTGTGTGTAGCTATGAGATTTCATTCATCATTTCAAAAGTTATAGGTTCTTATTTTTTAATCAATATGATAGACCTTGTTAACATGTTATAATTTATGTGGAATATTTATTTATTTTTTAAGAATATAAGGAATATAGTAAGAGTTGAATTGCATAGTATATCCTAAATATAGTCTTCATCCCCATTTCACCTAAGTGGGTGGCAGCTGAAGAGAAAATTGTCTAGGGAATTGAGCCCTAGAAAGGGTTGCATAGCTTTTGTAACTTCACAAGAGATGGTTATAAATTATTTTATGAACTAAGAAGTCTCTGTGATTCCACGTAGGCAAGGCCATCTGTGATGAGCCCCCAAGACACTAGGTTTGGTTCTTAGGTCTTTTCCTCTTGATTTTTTTATTAAATGTGCCTCTCCTTCTTGAATCTTATGGATACCTTGGTAGTCTATGTAGATTTAGTATGTTATTACTTTATGATTGATCTAGGTAAAGTAAGGTTATAAATTATCATGATGATCACGTATCTAAATATCATTTGAGTTTGTGTTGAGCTTCTAGACATGTACACATCTAGCAGGTGCATGTATGAGGGAGGTTGTAGTTACATCATGATGGAATGTGAGCAAAAATTGGATAAGAAAGAGGTACGTTGTGATGTAAAGTAAAAGAAACATTATGTTATTGTTTTAACATTTATTTTTGGTTGGAAAGGTTACATGTTAATTCATACTAAAGCTCTTAGTTTTACAAATGCATTTGGTTATGATTTAAAAAAATTGGTGTCCCTATGTAACTATAGTTCGTCATATCTAGACTGCCCACCTTTTACTATTGACCGTATGTGAGGAAGCCCAGCCCAAACAAATTCTTCTATTCAATATCAATAGATTTTGTGCAAAATTAGCCTCTGGTATTAGAAAAACAAACCGGATAAATTTAAAACGCAAAACCAAACAAACAGGGATAGTAATGCTAAAGAAAAAGAAAATAATAAATATTAAGAACAATGCTACAAGAAAATATTTCATGCATAATTCTATTAAATTGAGACAAACCAAAAATACAGTCCTTCTTAGGCTATTTTCATTTAAATGAAAATAGTTCAAAAATATTGAACTAATTTTCTTCTCTATTGATTAGTGGAGTTGCTATTGAAAAACAAATGGAAGCATTCAAAGTCTTTGGAAGTATATCTGGATTTGTTTGTTAAAAACAAAAAAATAAATTAACAATCATTCCTGCGTAATCTATACAAACAAAGATTGAGTAAATGCCACACATTTCAATGGATTTACTTGCTTTGGGGTCAATGTGATTTTTGAATTAAATTATTAAATAGGGATTTTATAAATTAGATATCTTAGTTTTTAAAAGTTTAAAAGAAAGAAAGAAAAAAAATAAAATAAAAACTATACAGTTTATCTTTTTGAATTTTTTAAACTAAATTTTCAAAGTTAATGAATAATTCGAAGGTTTCTATTATTGTACAATTTAAATAACATTTATCTATTGGATAAATACTAATAGTTTTCAACAGTAAGGAAGTGCTCAAACATGGTTATATTTACTTTAGTCATTTGAATTAAACTTTATCTCTTTAAATGAAATAAACCTTTTCCTAATAATATAGATTATAGTTTTTGATAAAGATAAACATATTTTATAGGGACCTGAAACCCAAAGTATTATAGACCAAGGCCAGGAGCCAATCTGAAAATAAACCTAAGCAAAATATGGGACAAACCTCACACAAACCAAGAGCCAAAAAACCAAAAACAACAACACCAAAAAACAGGGCAAAGTACTCGATTGAGAGAGTGCACCAATTCAATATTTTTTTGAAAAATCTTCTTGTTAATTTTCTCCAAATCCTCAATGATGAATCTGGAGGTTCCCTGATCCTGGCTCTGGCTCCTGGTTCTAGTGCAAGGACCAGAGATATACTGGTGATGGTTCTGGTTCTATAATCGGCCATCATGGAAATAATTTTCTCCAAATGATCACCACTATTGTTCATCGCCTCCAATAATATAGATCATAGTTATTTATTAAATTAATTTTATTAAAGTTTCTATCAATGAAGGTATCTCAAATCTCAAAGATTGATTTAGTTAGAATGTTAATCTCTTAAGCTTTTACATATCTCTTAAAAATTAGAAATTTTATCTTCTTGTGATAAAATAATAATAATGTAATTAGTAGAATTAATGTCTTTTGCCAATAAAATTCAACTTTCCTTTAAAAATTATAAATATTATCCTTTTCAATATATGTAATTGGCACTTTTAATGCCTATGTATTCGTTACTATATAAGATAATATGTCTTGAAGATTTGAGTGGGTCTTAACATTTGATTAAATTCAATAGGAATTTAATCTTCACAAAAGATGAAAGAATTGAAGATTATCATTATTGTGGAATAAACCTATAATTGGTAACTCTTGAGTGTGAGAATATTAAAAATTAGATATTGAAAAAAAAAAACACAAGGAAGCCAAACAACTTGTATATATAAAAGAGCCAATGTAAACTTAATCAAGGACCACATTTTAAGTATGCTCATCCATAACTCACAAGGTGGATTGAAATTTAAGAAAATTACCTTTCTCATTCTCTCATCATATAATGTGTTCTAACCAAGTGAGCCTATATCATTATTCTATTTGATTGCAAATAATGTGGAGCATCTCATCATTATACAAATTCTATAACCATTAGGTTGAAGGGGCTTCTTAAAATTTTAAGAGATTTTATGTATGCATTATCCTCCCACCTTTACACACATAGAAAAATATTGAATTGAGGACACTTGTAACTCATGATGTCCTATGAAGTATCAGGGTAACCAATAAATTATAATATCACTTACTCGATTTACTTACTTTTGCGAGATGTTTAATTTAAGATTTACTACTTGACATTAATTGCCAAATGCATCAATTTTAGAATCTATATCTAGTACAATTAGTTGAGATTAGCGATAAGTTTTATCTTTAAAAAAAAATTTGTTCCCTTGATATCAAGCTAGTTGTATATAGAATTTTATAGACTTCTCTCAACTATATAACGAGCTATAAAGGGAACAAATATGAAGGATTCGTGAATATAGATGTGATGCTAGATACTATTGAGTATATGTGGATTTTTTTTTAGTATAATGCTAAGTTATATAATTTTATGTTCAATTCCTTAAAATTATTGTATTAAAGATTCAATTACCAGTTAAATTGATCACTTTTCATGTGATTACTATGCTTATTATTGTGTGTAGCTATAAGATTTCATTCATCATTTCAAAAGTTATAGGTTCTTATTTTTTAATCAATATGATAGACCTTGTTAACATGTTATAATTTATGCGAAATATTTATTTATTTTTTAAGAATAGAAGGAATATAGTAAGAGTTGAATTGCATAGTATATCCTAAATATAGTCTTCATCCATGTTTCACCTAAGTGGGTGGCAGTTGGCGATAAAATTGTCTGGGGAATTGTGCCCTAGAAAGGGTTGCATACCCACTTTTGTAACTTCACAAGAGATGGTTATAAATTGTTTTATGAACTACGAAGTCTCTGTGATTTCACGTAGGTAAGGCCAACTGTGATGAGCCCCAGAGACACTAGGTTTGGTCCTTAGGTATTTTCCTCTTGATTTTTTGATTAAATGTGCCTCTCCTTCTTGAATCTTATGGATACCTTGGTCATCTATGTAGATTTAGTATGTTATTACTATATGATTGATCTAGGTAAAGTAAGGTTCTAATTTATCATGATGATCGCGTACCTAAATATCCTTTGAGTTTGTGTTGAGCTTCTAGACATGTACACATCTAGTAGGTGCATGTATGAGGGAGGTTGTAGTTACATCATCATGGAATGAGAGAAAAATTTGGATAAGAAAGAGATATGTTGTGATGTAAAGTAAAAGAAACATTATGTTATTGTTTTAACATTTATTTTTGGTTGGAATGGTTACATGCTGATTGATACTAAAACTTTTAGTTTTACAAATGCATTTGGTTATGATTTAAGAAAAGTTAATGCGAAAAACATAAGATTGAGTGGGAATAATAGGTTTTGTAATGTCCATTAAGTATGTAAAATTTGGGCATTACAATTTTACCAAGTGAATGGACATTTAGAAGAAAAATATCTTATTAAGCTTGAATAAAGAACTTAAACTGGACAAACTCAACCGGTGGGTGGTGGTTGATGATGATTGAATAACATTGAAATTCATTATTTTTGATGAATTATCTATCATCAAAACATTCCTCAAACTATTTGCAGCCTTAAAGGAAAATATCTTAGTCCAATCATCAATTTTGTTTCCAAAAACTATATCTAATGTAGGTCACATCTTGTGTAATCAGGAGATTATTGGCAATATGATAGATTTGGTTAAGTGTTTTCATTGATGTCAACATTGTATCCCAATTGGATATGGTCCTGCTATCCCGGTTAGACTTGGTGTTTGTCTTGGTTTTGACTATGATTCTAATCCGGTATGATTAGATCGTTGGATTTGGTTTTGGATGGTTATTTAGGATGGCTAGATACTTTTCATATTCCATTGATTCATGATTTGGTGCTCCGGAAGCTATCACTTATGTTCCCGGTTGATATTTCTTTCTACCGGTTAGCTTTATCAATTGGCGATACTTGATGATCTGGTTAAGACATTTTGGTCCAGTTTATGGAAATGGTTTCTAACATGCTGAAGGTGTTATTGATCATGTTCTAATTGTTTGGTGGCTTTGTATTGGCTAGTGTGCTGATTTGGTAGTCTTATTTGGATCCGATTGATTATTTTGTGATCTTGCACTAAGGGTTTCTACCGGCTGGTGAAATGTGTTGGAGACTGGTCTTTGTGTGATTTTTGACGAATGTAATTGTTTGAGAATTTGAATTAGGTCCATGCTATGTAATATAAATTATAATATTGGTCCAATGATATCATGTGATGTAATTTTTGTAATTATGGGTTTATGGGTTTAGGGTTTAGCCGAACTTATCATTAAGGTTGATGATCTATATTTATAGGTGACTTATTCATGTAATCTCAATGTTGATGGTTATGTCTACGTTATCAAAGAAAGGTTTATGTGCGAACAGTGATATATCATTTAGAAAAAGGTTGTGAAGGATTTGGTGTTACGGGGCAAACATCTATGCTTAATGAGAACTGTATCAATCATTAGGAGATGCTACTTCCATAGTTCAATCTTTTCAGATTGTAGTCCAATGTGTTTGTAAATTAGTGAGGCTTCCTTTTGTGATGAGAAGTGCGCTTTAGGCGGTTGGTCTAATTGTAAGTGCAATCTCCATTGTAATTATTTTACATACTACTGTAGAAGTATTATCTGATTATGGGTAAGGTTTCCCACCATGGTTTTTCCCATTACCAGGTTTTTCACATCAAAATAATGATGTTGTGTGTAGTGTGCTTTCATGCTTTATCTTTCATTTGTGTTGGTTTTTTGTGCTCTAGTATAAAGTTTATAATCTGCATTAACTGCTATACTTGTGAGAAAAATAATTCATCCCCCCCTCTTGGTTTTCTCCCAGTATCATAACTATCTAACAATTGGTATAAAAGCCTCGACCTCTCTGCAAAATCTTAACTGTTTGAGGAGATCCTATGGCATAAACATCAAGCTCTACATTTAATCCCTGTCGGAAGGAGAGTCCCATATTTGATGGTACAAATTACAAAATATGGAAGAAGCGAATGAAAATTCACCTAAGATGCCTTAGAGCTGAAGTTTGGGAGATAGTGGAGAAAGTGTATATACCTCATGATCTTAATTCTAGAACACTGGCACCTACTGATGAACAGAAGAGATCTGAAATGATGTCAGAGAAAAAGAAGCATTATTAAGTGCGCTATTTGATTAGAAGCTATTGAATATCATAGAGTTGGAGAATGCAAAGCAGATCTGGTTTAAGCTTGAAACTCTTTATGAAGGTGACTAAGTAGTAAAGATTGAAAAACTTGACGGTTTCTAAGTGAGATATGAAACTTTAAAGATGGAAAAAGATACGAAGATAAGTTCTTTCATGGATAGAGTGAATTATATTATCATGGGAATCAAATGCTACAGTGGATCAGTTAATGAGGATGATGTTGTGTCAAAGATTCTAAGAGTTCTGCCTCCCGCTTACAAGATGAAGGCTACTACAATTAATGAACTCCGGACAATGTTAAGTACCCCTCTTACCAAAGATACACTACTTGGGAAATTGATTGCTTTTGAGCTTGAGGAACTTGGAGATCAGAGTGCTACTAAGATAGAAACTACATTTAAAGCATCTACCTACTATAAGCAAAAGATAGATTGGAAAGATTTATATAGCAAAGATTTGGAAGACATTGAGAGAGAAGATAAATAACTTGAAGAGTTGGAAGCCCTAATTGCTAGAAGAATCCCTAAAAGAGCGATTGGAAGTAAGTATGAAGGAAAAGTACCTTTTAAATGTTTTTCATGCAATTAGATTGGTCATTTTGCTTCTAGATGTCCTGAAAGAGCTGCTAGGAATCATGAAATATTTATGACGAATTATAAGCCTAATCTAGAATATGAGAGAAGACCTAAATTTAGAAGGAATAAGGATGAATCATGTTACTATGTTGGTGATGATGATGACGATGAACCTATAAGTGGATCCGGTAATGGAAGCTTTGGTAAAGATTAGGTCTTTATTGCTATCAAGGATGATTCTCCGGAACTTGTCATTGATACAAATCATACTGAGGAGAAGGCTTTAGCTGCTAAAATTGAAGAGAAGGATGAATGGGTTATAATCAGTGGTTGCTTAGAAATAACCGGTGACAAGAAGAAATTATTAACTGTGCAAGAATTTGATGGTGGACTAGTCAGATTTGGAGACAACAAGGCAATCGGGATCAAAGGCAAATGAACAATATCCTTGGATGGTAAGACTAATACTAATAATACTTATTATGTTGATGGATTGAAGCATAATATTTTGAGTGTATGTCAGATGGTGGATAGAGAATTTCATTTGCAATTTAAAGAAGGAAAACGCAAGATTATCAATAGATCTGGATTGGAGATTGCATCTGGAACTCAGACCAAAGGAAATATGTTTTATTTGAACTCCGTTGATAAGGCCTGATTGATTGCTCAGATTGATGAGATTTGGTTATGGCATAAGAGGATGTGTCATGTAAATTTTGATTGCATAGTGAAGATCAGTTCTATACAAGCTCTCAGATATTTGCCCAATATTTTTAAACCTCATAATCTGGTATGTAGAGAATGTCAAATGGGTAAGAAAGTTAGAAATTCTTTTAGAAGCGTACATGATAGATCTAATGAAATTATTAATCTTATTCATACTGATATGTGTGGACCAGAAAGGACTAAAAGTTTTCAAGGTGATAGATACTTTATGTTTCTTATTGATGACTATTCTAGAATGATATGGGTTACATTTTTCAGAGAAAAATCATAAGCTCTTTAGAAATTCAAAAAAATTCAAAGCTATGGCTGAGACAGAAACATGATTGAAGATAAAATGTTTAAGATCAAATCAAGGCAATGAGTTTACATCTGGTGAGTTCAACAACTTTTGTGAAAAGAATGAGATCAAAAGATAATTTTCTACACATAGAACCCCACAATAGAATGAAATAGTGGAAAGGAAGAACATAACTATCTTGGATGTTGCAAGGACAATGATGATGGAAGCCAAGTTACCTGATATCTACTGGAGAGAAGTTATCAATATTGCAGCATACACTTTCAACAAAATACACATAAATAGTGATACTGGTAACTCCTTATAAATTATGATTTAGTCATACTCCTACTGTCAGATATTTCAGAATTTTCACAAGTAAATGCTATATTAGAAGAGAAAATGCATTAGGGAAATTTGATCCTAGAAATGATGAAGGAATATTTTTGGGTTATTCTACTAAGATCAAAGCATATTTTTGGGTTTTCAGGAATAAATTAAATGAGAAAGATCAAGTTGTGAGAAATAAAGCTAAACTGATTTGCAAAGGTTACTCACAGGAAGAAGGAGTTGATTATGATGAGACTTATGCTCCGGTTTGCAAGAATTGAAGCAGTAAGACTATTTCTTGCCTATGTTGCACACAAGAACTACAAGGTATATCAGATGGATGTCAAATGTCCATTTTTGAGTGGAGATCTCGAAGAAGAAGTCTACATTGAGTAGCATGATGGATCTTCTTTATCAGAAGATAAAGACATGGTTTCCAGATTGAAAAAAGCTTTATATGCATTGAAACAAGCCCCTTGAGCATGGTATGCTAGATTAGATAAATATATTTATAAGCTCAGTTTTAACAAAGGTAATGCTCATAGTAACTTATATTATAATATTGAGCATGATGACATACTGATCATTGAATTTTTTGTTGATGGTATCATTTTTGGAGGGGAAGAAAATCTATGCATGAAACTTGTTGATGATATGAAAATGAATTTGAAATGTCTATGATTGGATAGATGAATTTTTTCTTAGGTTTATAGATTACTCAGATTGATAAAGGAATTTTTATTTGTCAAACTAAGTATGTGAAGGAATTGCTTAATAAATTAGAACTTGAAAATTCTACACCTGTCAGTACTCCTATGATAACCAATTGCAAATTGTCAAAGCATGATGAATCTCCTAGAGTAAATCCAAGTAGATACAAATCAATGATTGGTGGACTACTATACTTAACTCAGACTACACTTGATATAGTGAATGTTGTTTGTATTGCTTCTATATTTCAATCAGATCCTAGAGGAACTCATGATATTGTTGTTAAAATAATATTTAGATATTTGACAGGTACAATAGATTATGGGTTATGGTATCCAAAGGATGATGATTTCAGACTATGTGCCTATACAGATTCTAATTGGGTAGGATATGTGGATCACCGAGAGTGCACTACAGTTGGTGTATTCTTTCTTGGGAAGAAATTTGTTTCATGGGTTAGAAAGAAACAATCATGCACTTCATTATCTATTGTTGAAACTGAATATGTCGTTGCTGCAACTAACTGTACTCAGATTTTTATGGATGAAACAAATTTTAAAGGATATAAGGGTAAGTTATGATGAGCCTATTGTCATTCACTGTGATAATACTGATGTTATTGATATGTCAAAGAATGTGGTATTTCACTCCAAATCAAAACACATTTCTATAAGGTATAATTTCTTGAAAGAAAAGGTTGAAGCAAAGGAAGTCAGATTGGTTTATGTACCTACTAATGAACAGATTGTAGATATTATACAAAATCATTTCCTAAAGATACTTTTGAATATCTCTCAGATCAACTAGGGATCACCACCCCTCCGGAAGAGACTTAGAGATGCAACGATGCATCATCCTGTAAGCCTATCAAACATATTTTCTGATCCGGGTTGATGAGATGATGTTGCTTCTCAGGGAGAGTAGTCAGCCATTCAGTTCAGTATTTTTGTTTGGCAGTACCCATCCTTTGTCATTGATTTCAAAGGGGGAGATGGTGTTCATGTGAAAATCAATTAATCAAAGGGGGAGATATATTTCAGATCAGTCTTTGGGAGATTGTTGGCATTCCTTGGCACTCAGATGATTTTCACATTAAGTGTTGCCATCAATGCCAAAGGGGGAGATTGTTGGCAATATGCTTGATTTCGTTAAGTGTCATCATTGATGTAAACATTGTATCATGGCTGGATATGGTAATGCTATCCCGGATGGACCTATCCCAGTTAGACTTGGTGTTTATCTTGGTTTTGGCTTTGATTCTAATCAGGTATGATCAGATCCTTGGATTTGGTTTTGGATGGTTATTTAGGATGGTTATATTCTTGTCATATTCTATTGATTCATGTTTTGGTGCTCTGAAAGCTATCTCTTATGTTCCCGGTTGATATTTCTTGGTACTAGTTAGCTTTACCGGTTGGTGATACTTGATGATTTGGTTAAGAGATTTTGGTCTTGCTTATGGAAATGGTTTCTAACATGTTGAAGGTGTTCTTCATCATTTTCTAGTTATTTGGTGGCTTTGCATTCTCTAGTGTGTTGATTTGGTGGTCTTATTTGGATCTGATTGATTGTTCTATGATATTGCACTAAGGGTTTCTACCAGTTGGTGAAATGTGTTGGAGATTGGTCTTTGTGTGATTTCCGATAGATGTAATTGTTTGGGAATTTTAATTTGGTCCATTCTATGTAATATAAATTATAATATTGGTTCAATGATATCATGTGATGTAATTTTTGTAATTATGGGTTTATGGGTTTATGGTTTAGCCAACCTTATCATTAAGGTTGATGATCTATATTTATAGGTGACTTATTCATGTAATCTCAGTGTCAGTGGTTATGCTTGCATTATCAGAGAAAGTTTTATGTGTGAACAATGATATATCCTTCAGCAGAAGGCTATGAAGGATTTGGTGTTATAGGGCAGACATATGTGCTTAACCAAAACTATATCAAGCATTAGGAGATGCTACTTCCACAGTTCATTCTCTTTGGATTAGAGTCTGATGTGTTTGTAAGTCAGTGAGACTTCTTTTTGTGATGAGTAGTGTGCTCTATGTAGTTGGCCTAATTGCAAGTGTGATCCCCATTGTAATTATTTGACATACTATTGCAGAAGTATTATTTGATTATGAGTAGGGTTTCCCACCGTGGTTTTTCCCTTTACTAGGTTTTCCACGTCAAAATATTGGTGTTGTGTGTACTGTTATTTCATGATTCATCTTTCACTGTTTTGGTTTCTTTGTGCTCTGGTATAAAGTTTATAATCTGCATTAACTGTTATACTTGTGAGAAAATTGATTCACCCCCCCCCCGCACTCCTTAGTTTTCTTCTGCTATCAGAACTGTCTAACAAATAATAGGTTGTACGGTGGGAAGTTAAATCTCTACCTAGTTGAATATATGGTTGAGAAAAAAAGTATGTCTCTCCATAATAGAAATGTATGACTGCAAGAAGAATATCACTACCAATAATAGTGTTGGAGGAAATGGACTCTATTGTCAAGACTAATATAGCACTACCCCAAAAATGATTGCTCCACAGACTACAATAATATTAGTATCACAAAAAATTTAATTTAGATCGCCACCCAAATTGTACCATAGTCATGAACTAGGTAAGAGAATATCACTCATGAATATATCATTATTGACTTGGATAGGAAGGATATCATTGCCAATAGTCTCATACTAGTTGATATATCACTCTTTCTAGTCAATGTAGGCATGAATACTATTGCAACTGACAAACAAAAGAGGAGGAATATCACCACAATAGAAAACAGATTGAATGGAGGCAACTTCTAAAAATTTTGAGAATTTTTTATGCTGAAATGATATCAAATTCACAATCAATGTTGTGAGAAGATTTATATTCGATCTCACTTGATTACTTAATCCTCTGAATGGGAAGGCCATTAGCTTGGACCAAATTTGATAACAATTTCAAGAAATTAGATACCCATGATGAAGTTGGCCAAGATTCACAATCAAGCAATAACCAACCACACAAAATAAAATGTTGCAACTAAGTAATGAACAACAAATGAGATCTAGAAGAAAAGATTGAGATTAACTTGCAATGTATTGCTATGAATTGATATGGGTTTTTTCTAGCAAAGAACAAGGACATATATATTTATATTAAAGTACATGAATATAAGGAATACCACAAAATCTACGAGAGGAGCTAGGTGAACTCAGAGGACTAAAAACTAGATCTTGAACTTCCACTTGAGCTAGAACTGGAGTTTGTGGAGAGAGGAGGAACATAATTATCTTCCATGTTTATGATTATTGATGAATTTTTTTGCACACCTTCTTTCCACTCCCATATTTCCCTTTCATCAAAAATCACCTCCTAACTAACAATCCATTTCTTTGTGTCAAGATTATAAAATCTATATCCTTTAGTTGTAGTAGAATATCCCACAAAGCTAAAAAGTTGGGATTTGGCATCCAACTTCTTCCACTTGTGAACTAGAACATGCACATATGTCAAGCAACCAAAGACTCAAAAATGAACCACTGAAGGCTTGTGACCACTCCAAACTTCCTTTGGAGTTATATTTTGAATTGCTTTTGTGGGACTTTGATTCAAAATATATACAATAGTTGTAATGACTTCTCCCCAAAAATTATTTTGAAGATTCATTGTCTAAATCATGCTTCATATCATTTCCATAATGGTGTGATTCTTTCTTTCAACAATACCATTTTGTTGAGGTGTATATACAATATTAAGTTGTCTTTGTATGCCATTCTTAATACAAAAATAAGCAAACTCATTAGAGGTAAACTCGACCCCTCTATCTATTATGAGTATCTTGATATGCAATTTATAAAGCCTACCAATCATCTTTTGATTTGGTCATATTGACAATTCGAGGTAAAATTGAAATATCCAATGCAGATTGAATGGTGTAAAGATCTTTGTTGTCCTTCTTTTTGTCTTCTTTCAACTAATCTTTTTGTTGTGGTGTCCATGTATTCAATGTGTTTTGATCTGCAGGTTTTGGGTATCCTCCTACCCATTCCTAGAGTTCTTGGGATAATAGTAGGTTCTTGATTTCAATACTCTAAGGATCATAGTTGTCTCTGGTAAACAATGGAATTGTAAATGGTAAATGTTTTCTATTATCCATCTGGAGATAATCGTTTCTCTAACTTTGTTACTTGCACAATCAAAAATCCTGCAATCCGCTCTGATACCAAATGAAAGATTATAATAATTTAAAAACTCACAAAATACAAAACATCAACTGAAGAGAAGACTAAATATTATTGATATGAAAAACATAATTAAAAGTTACAATAACACTGATTACATTTATAGACTACTCAATTCTATTAACAAAGAAAAGTAACTAAAAAACTAATAGCAATTTTTCAACTCCATAGACAAAAATTTTTAAAGACAAAAACCACTATTTAGACAATAGTTTCTAAAGGCTAAAAACTATAAAAAACTATACTAATGTGTATCTTAATAGTTTCTAAACTTCTATTTTATTAACAAAATAAAAACACATTCCTAGTAGTTTCCATCTAGCTTTGATCTCCATGGAATCATTATAATCTTGAGCTTGATCTCCAACATAGCAACATTCTATTCTTGAACATATCATTCCAATATTGAACTTGACTTCATCCTTGCATGTTTTTTCCTTTTCCTTTTAGAGTTCAACTTAGGTAGTTTGTAATTCATTTGACTCAAATCCAAATAATTTCACTTTTCTTATGAGTTTCATTGTTTGGAATTCACACTCACTAGCAGGGAGCGGAGCTGCACATTTGCATGGTGAAAGAGTATGTCCGAGATTAATGTACTAGCAGGAGAAGCTGCCCACAACACCCATTCAACAAACTCTATGGGAACTCATCTCAATTAATGATGATGATGGGAAAATAGAATTGAATATGGGCGATGGAAGAGTGAAAGTGAACACGGGGATGCCTCCAAGTAAAGTTGGAACACAAGTCATTGTTGTTCCTTTGAGAAAATAAGAGACTCTTTCAAGGAAAAGGTTACATTTGATGGTTATGTGATAAATAAATAAGACTGACAATATTAAGTTTGTCCATAAATAGAATTAGCACAAAATATTTTATTTTTTTTCAAAATGGACTTATTATTAATTTATAATAAAAATTATGGAATTCATATATCAAATTGAACACATACTTTTGTTGCAAAATGAAGATTTCATCTTCATACTATATAGAAACAAACAATCTTTTATAAAAGCTCCAAGTTTTCCATCTCAAACTACTCCAAGTGGCTGAGGAAGCTCATGAAATATTTTTCCAAAAGAATGAGATGGATAAAGTCCATCAAACTACTAATGGAGGATACATTTTTGAGGACCTCAAATCCTTGTGGGAGATGTTGTTGGTCATTATGTACCTTTGACGGTGCTATAAAAGCATTTTTACCTATCATTTCACTATTTTGAACCATTTTAGGCATGATAGGTGTATTTTGATTCCCTTTTATTTGCTTTCATCTATGTGTAATAGTATTAATGCTGACCTAAAAAAATGGATCTCCCCTACTCTTCATCAGGTTTTAATCATCTTCATTGTTCAACATGCTAAATCCCTAGAGATTAAGCCTCACCCCTCAACCTCTAGGAAGAACAGTATCCACTATGCCCAAAATGTGCATTGGCAGTACAATGATGAATCCTCAAATTCTTCATCTTCTAAATAATATTCTTTCCACTTGGGTACCTGTACAGACAAGAACTCTTCTAAGGCAAAAAGGTTTGATTATGATCAAGAATGCTCTAACAAGGGAAACTCTAATTATGCTGCTTCTGATTAGTTTGTCTTGGATTCCTTTAGCCCTAGCTCTGCGAAATATGTCAAGGCCCCTAACCTACCATTCTTTGGTGGTAATAATAGAAATTTTGAGCTGGGTTCTACCTCGGGTGTTAAAAAAAAATCCTTCCCTCTAGAGGTCTCTCATGGAAACAAAATTGCCAAGAAAAAAGTGTATTGAAATATAGACAATTGTATTTTGCCTAGGCTTGATGAGAATCAACAAAATCTAGATTTCTACATTGAAATCCTTGTTGAATTGGATAAGACTACCCCTGTATATAGATATATGGGCTCCTCTATAATGGATACACTAGGGGTTCATGAGAAAGTGGTGAAGGTTTCCATGGATGGTCAAACCAGTTTTTTTCAATTTGGTGGTTGCGAAGATTTTTTGGTTAAAGAGCAAGATCAATAACCTTATTGTTGGACTAAGCACTTCGAACTCCCCATCCTTGTACAACATGAACAACCTACTTGATGTCAACAAGAAGCTGGTGGTGGATATTAAGCCCATCAAGAATGAACATGAACAAAAAATTATGAACTTGAAGGTGGCTCTAGATAAAGTCCATGAGAAGTTGAGTGTTCTTATTGTAGTGAGAAGAACAACCATGACTAATAGTATGGAGGTCCTTAGGAGATTGAATGAAAAATTCTAATCTCTCAATGTCTCCTCCTCAACCACTCATGCTTCTCCCTCCATATTGGTCTATGGCAACGGAAAGGAGAAGGTTGGTACGCCAATATATTATGATCTTTCTCCAATAATAAGCCCATTTTGGTCTCTTAATACACAGCCAATTCCACTTGCCCCAAATTTCCACTTGAAGCGCAATCAAAGTTTATTTTTAACCACCCTTTGTCAAGAACCACCCATTGAACTCCAATCCTCAGATTTGGTCAATTGCCCCTTGCAAACCCAAAAAATGAGGGCACATTCAAGTTAGGTAATTCCTTCAACATTTCATCATCCCATTTAGTTAAAACATTGTGTTTGAGAGACTTGTTTCTAATTACTTTTTTGTCTAGGTCCATCACTTGTTACTTAATTTTTCCATACAAAGTCTCCCCTTCCATATCCTTTCTCTGAGAGATCCTTCTATTACACTCCTTCCAAATTTCTTAAAATTTTGTGGATGGTATAATTTCCCATAGACACCAAAATAAGACTTTATTATGCTTCATTGGCCACATTTTAAACCACTCTTCCAACTCATGAGGCATGGGGTACTGCAAATTAAGTTTGTTCATAAAAAAATTTTATCATTTCTTTGAGTACGAACAATTGAGAAGAATGTGATTTGTTGATTCATTGTCCAATTAGCATAACACACACCTCTAGACACCTTGGAATCACAATCTTTGAAATCTATCTTCAGATAGCATTTTCCTTTGAATTTCCATCCATACAAAAGTACAAGCATTGGGAAGACAATGGCATCCCCACAATAATTTGACTAGCCAGACTTCTATAGCAATTCTAGCCTCTTTAATCTTGTACCCCATGTTAACCTTGTATGATCTTGAATTTGGACCACACCATCTGAGAATGTCCTGTTCATTACATGGGAGAAATTTCTATTCCACAAAATATCCTTTAGAGCCTGCTTCTGCTCCTCTGAAGCATTAATATTGTCTAAGGAGTTCTATTGCCAAAGATTAGTTCCATTTTGCTCAATCATACTCCTATAATTATAAATTTCCTTCCCCCAAACTCTACTAGTCTCTTCTTATATAGCTTCCAAATTTAGGTTGGACGCAATTGGAATTTCTCTTGACTAAGAATCCATCCAAAAGGAGGTTCTTCCCCCATTCCTAACTTTCCCATTCATTTATGTTATAGTTATGTAGTAGATTATGAAGGCAATATAAGAAAAAAATAAAACTTGTTATATTGATATTAATTTGGGATGCCTTTAAATAGGAAATACCAAAATAAATCTATTACAAAACTGCACCACATAAACAAACAAAGAAATTGTTTATTGATTTGACCTAGAACTAAACCTGCTAACTAATGTAATACACCAACATCCCTCCCTTAGTACATTAATTTGAACAAGAGTGGAACATTGCAAGGGTTTTGAACCCAAACCTTCTAGAGACTTTGATGAAGTTCCTTCACCAATCCTCCTTTCTCACCCAAGAAACATCGAACTAACTCCATTAGTGGATCTCTTGACTATAGAATCTGCAACCATCTGTACAACATGAGAAAACATAAGTATTCCCACCCTCTGTGCACAATGAGACACATTTCCTCTAAAATTCCACATCTGCTCTGAGTGTGTCTAATGCCTCCTATAGTACTACACATGAGATGCCTTCCCTTTGAAATTTCACATCTCCTCTAAGTGTGTCTAACACCTCCTCAGGTCTTGTGAAAATAATCCCTCTTCTATTGTACAAATGACCAACCAAATGTATGCACATGAGGCACCTTTCCTATGAAAGTACACATCTCCTTCGAGTGTGTCTAATGTCAGCTCAAGTTGTCGACAAATCACCAATCAAATGTGAATACACCAAGTCAACAAAATAGAAATCTTGCGCCCCCTTTCTCCTTGAAGGGACATATAATGCCAAGTCCCCTCTTTTCTTCAAGGACACAAATGTGATAGGATGCTTCTCATGCAAATAATAATCCCTGAGAGAGAATCTATTTTGAGATGATAGATATCCTCCTACCTTCATTACCTCCAACCTCCAATATGAACCTTTTATAGTTTTATCATTTTGATACCACATCAATCTTTGTAATAATACTAGCATCTAAGTTGTTGAAGGCTTTGTCATTTGTAACAAAAATGACTTTGGTTGTTCAGCCATAATTATTTAAAGATTCATTAACCCTTCAATGGTTCTATAAAGTGTTCAATGGGTGGATCTAAAAGAAGAAACAATGTTTGACATATGTGTAGTTATGATAACAATGTCAACTTCAACCAATGATGAGCCCATATACCTCCAAAAATAAAACAAAGCTTCTTATATCTCCATTGAATACTTTTGAAATCTCATACCATAAATAATACCTTGTATCTCTTGAATGTTTTATCCCTTTTAAATGAGACAATTCAATCAAAATTTTATACAACAACTTGCCTTGACAAAATAACTCCTTTATATCATCATTTGCAACAAATTGCCAAATTTTGGGCACCCAAACAAACCACTACTTTGAGGCTTACATGGCTTACATTGGATTGCAGATGACGGTTAGAAAAGGGATTAACCATGTTTGGTTGGAGAGTGATTCGATGAACATAATCAAATGCATTAATAGACACTAGGAGCCAAGTTGGACAATCAAGCATTTGATCAAAGATTGTCATCTCATGATTGCCAATTTGGATGACTTTAAAGCTTCTCACATGTATCAGGAAGGAAATGCCCCCACCGATTATATGGAAAATATTGGGGTGGATTATGTGGAGGTTAATTGGTGGACAGAAATGGAAAGTTTCCCAAGAAACCTATGCGAGATGACTAGAAAGGATGCTAAAATAATAAGCCACTAATTTTCTATTCATAATGATAGAATGTCGTTGGGATAATTTTTCTTGGCACAAGTTTTTCACGCCTCCCAATTCTTGCTATTCTAGAGGCTTCGCTTGTTTCTAGTTAGGCTTGCTACTATGTGTTCTAGGTGTGTTTTCTTGCTATTTCAGAATTATGCATTTCATGGGGGGCAAAAAGAATAGGATGGAACCCACCTCTTTTGATAACTGGAAAAGGAATATTGTTGTTTGGAATGAGATTTTGGACAAAGGCCCAATGCTGTATATGGAAAGGTTGAAGGGGAATTCGTCAAGTGCCACTATAGATTTTGTGAGCGGTTAGGATAATGGTACCTTTAAGGTCTATGGCACTGAATTTAGGATTGTTGAAGATTTTATCACTGAAATTATTGGTATGCAAACAAAGGGAAGGAAGTTTTGTACAGAACAAAAATCTACTAAAGAAGTTATCTCCACTTACTTCGACAAGAAGAAGGAGCGGAATAGGGTTTAGAGGATGGCTGATGATGGCTACAACCGGGAGGATCTTCAGACGCCTTAGGTGAATGTCATGAAGGTTATCATGAGATACATCACTCTTGATGGTCAGTATGCGAGCATTTTTTCCTACCCCTTTGTCATTTTGAATCAGTTCAGGCACAATAGGAAAATTTCCATTCCGTTTTATCTTCTATCTTCTTTAAGGCATAGTCTAGAGAAACATGCTGAGAATGTGGATAATCTAGTCCTGCATGAGTCCTTATTCAACTTATTATGGATAATGTCAAGGCCCATGAAGTCAGGTTATTCCCTGTTATGAAAACCCTTTTCTTTTTCCAAACTAGAGGTTCGGGTGGTTTCTGACACAGATGTGGAAGGGGAAGATAGCGGGCTTGCCAAGGGCTGGAAGGATCATGACTTGTATAACGATCCTGAGTATTTTCCACCTACTAGTGAGGGCTCCATTCAGAATATTTCCCCTGGTATAGGTAGTAGTAGGCACAACAAGTACCCTAGGAGGGCCACTAGCAAGTCTAAAAATCTAGAGACCAAGTTTCCTGACTTTGTCTCTCCCAAATCAAAGAATCCCAAATCTCGAAAGGGGGGCCAATATAGATAGTGAATAGGAGATTAATATCAAAATTCCCATAGACATTGATCCTTGGGAAACAGGGGTGTGTTGTCATTGACCCCGATTTGGATAATTGCATTTCCTTTATGGCCAATGGTTAGTTGGATTGTCTTTAGAAGATGGGCATGGAGATTGAAGTGTTAAAAGAGGGTATAAAGGGTCTTGTGGATACTTTTACTGATAACCTTGGACCCAATAAAATAGAGAAAATTCTCCAGTTGACCCAGAAAATTAGTGAGGACGTAGACAAGATGAAATCGAATTGTGAAAGAAGAATATGGAATTTGGAGGTGAGTGCGGAAGAAATAAAAGGAAGTTTGACAAATCTGGTTGAGATCACCAAGGCCGCCATGAGTAATAGTTCAGAAGGATTTCAATGAGGGTCAATAATATGATTGTGGATTACAGGGTTGATCCCATTACCAGTGTAAGTCCTTTAGACTCCAAGCAGAAAAAGAAAGTGAAGAGTGCAGGTGGTTAGATTTCTCACCCCCATACTACAATAGGTATGTTTATTCATACCATGAGCAAGAATTAGGAGCAAGGCAGCCCCAAATTTATCATGGATGAGTTGGAGACTATCAACAAGAAATTTATTCAAAAGAATGCATATTTGTTGCATTCTTATCAGTAGGTCTATGTTTCTTCTGGTCATGGTCTTTTTTGTGTTTTAGCCTATTTTGTGGGCTTGGCCCAAGTAACAAGTTGGTTTATCTTTTGTTGCTAGTTTTGGTCTTTGATGCTTATTCTCTGGATATTGTAAAACTTTTGGGTTTCGGGTCCCTATAAAACTCATTTACCTTAATAAAAAATAAATTGCCAAAATAAAAATAGACTAGTACTCCCAATTTGACATTAACTCAATACTAAAATTACATTTTGAATAAATTAAGAATCTTTAACCAGCATGAGTTCATACCCACATTTCAAACTACTGCTTTTACTTTTATCAATGTGATACGATTAAAGCATCATATAAAGAAATCTCCGTTAATTAGACTCAGTGTATAGGAAGTCTCAAATATTGAGTAGTTTACATACTATGTTTGTTGCAATCATATCAAGCACAACAAATGGAAAAAATCCTTGATATCAAACATTGCAACTTTTGAGAATATGGCTTCCAACACTTCAGCAACATAAAACTCCTCTTCAATAACATATATTCAAATGATCACAAAGCATTCATAGGATCACAAATAACATTGCACAAAGCAATGTAATTTTAGTAAAAAGTAATGGGCAAGAGCAGTAGAGGAGGTGAGAGCAACGGAGGAGGAGTTAAGGTTTTAGCAGATGGGGAGGGAGATAGCAATGATGGAGATCCATATGAGAGTTGAATTGCCTTGCCCTATAACTCTTTAGATAAGGCCTAGGTGTTTGTATTCTTCCTTGGTCGGAAGACCCTTTGGTGGCACCCCATATTTGTGGGGTTTGTGTTTTTCTTCTTTCTATGTCCCCCTGCAAGGTTCTTTTATAGTGGGTTGGACCATTGGCAGCTTCCTTTCAGATCTACCTCCTTTTGAGGGTAGGATCTTGGGACTATGCTATGGAGCCCTTTTCTTTTGGGCTTTTGAAGGATGTTTTATGATCTATTTGGCTTGTTGTGGTTGTTTGTGAATGGACTAGTGAGGACCTCCTTTTCTTCTACCTTGTGGTTTTTGCGTATAGCTTGGTCAACATTTGTGAACAGGATGAACCTATTGGGGTGTGCACAGATCTGAGTGTGACTTGGCTTTAGGTTGTCTGGGTTACAAACATGGGTTTTTCTATGTCCTCTGCCATAAATTTGATTGTTGTTTATATGGTCTCTATTCAATGGCTTTGATTGTATAGAATCCCTTTCTTTTGTACCATTATTCTTTAGATTTGGATAATGGATGTGTGGGATCCCTTTTCGGTGTGGATTCATGTGGTGGTTTCCTTTTGTGGGAAGAATTTCTCAACCTATTTCTTTTTGGCTGCATGTAGTTTTTGAGCCTTACTTTTTGTTGCTTCCTGCCCTGTTCTAGGCTCTTCTTTCCATGGGTCGAATTTTTTGCTAGAATGGGATGCGGTCTTTGTTGTGGCAATGATCTTTAATGTGGAGTTTCTTAATTCCCCTATTGTTGATGAGTTGTGGCCCCTTTTTGAATGGTGTCACACATGACAAGAACATGTTATAAATGGCACAACTTTAACATTCAAGACTCTTTACATTGCATTATACTAAATTAGTAAGTAATTACACCTCCTCTACATGCCCAGAACTACTATGTCATCAATAATTTGCTAACATATTCCCACTCTTCATGCAGCAACAGTGCATAAAAAACAATGTTCAACCCTATCATCCTCGATGCCATGCCTAGTCATTCCCTTGTTGCCCTTATACCATATAAAGGCGATATAAGAAAAAAAACAAAAAAACTTAATATATGTATATTCATTCAGGATACCTTTAAATAGGCAATACCAAATTGAAACTGTTACATAATATAACATAGAGATTTTTTCAACCACATAGAGTTCTAGATCTTCCTCCTTCCACCATGATGCCTATTTTTTAATGTTACTTTTGGTGCATTGGGTAGCCATATGACCTGTTTGGAAGCACCTTCTACATCTAAACAAAATACCTTTGTAATCTTTAGGTTGCACCCAAAATCCATTAAGAGATTTGAAACAAAACTCTATAAGGGAAGCCACCTTTGTGTCCATTTTAACAAGAATACAGACATAGGTGGTATGAAGGAAATTGAGAGAATCCTCATCAACTCCCGAAAAATTTCCTAACATGTTTCCAATAGCTTCAAAACAAGATTCAGTCCAAAAATGCAACGGTAAGTTGGGGAGTCTTACCCATATTAGTATCTTCTCAAAAGATTCAGAAGCTAGGTTGAAGGCAGGATGCCATGGTTTTAGCAGGAGCATTTCACTTATCTCCTCGTTTTACCTATAAAGTTTTACATAGGAAGTATTTCAAACAAAGGGCAATCCGGATCTGCTACTTCTTAAGAGACAACTTTAAGAGTCCGTGCAAGCTCCGCGCAAGAATTTTTTTTTAGTTAATACCATCATCATTGCAATGGATTGAATAAAATAAGTTAAAGAACTTTTAAAATTAAGTATTATTAGTCCCTGTCTTCAGCAGGATATAATGTTTTCATCTCAAAATAAAAGTTGAAGAAAAAAATTGTGTTAATACCCTCATAGTCACAATGGATTGAATAAAATGAGTTAAAAGAAATTTTTAAATTAAGTATTATTAGTCCCTCCAAAAAAAATTCACTAGTATGTTTTGATTACGTGTAAATTGAAAAATTTAATCTTATACCAAAGTTTCATTTTTGTTTCTATTAAACTATTCTAAAAATTCTTAATTTTTTTATTTATCATTGAATGTTTGATTTTCTGCTAGGGTTTATTTAATTTTAATTTATAAGAAAATATTTATGATTTTGACCTGTGAACACTGGCATTTGTACATGTATTTTAATGACTATAGCTAGCATTCGTTCATAATTGCCGATTGTAGTTTTAATAGTTGTGCCATTCATTGAAAAAAAAAACTCCGCTCATTGCTGCTACAATTTCATTGCATTCTCGTTTGGCAAGGGTGGAAGATTTAAGGAGGTAGAACATTTTCTTTGCATAAAGTTTCAGAAGTAGACAAGATAAACAACATAATCCAGGCGACACAAATCCACTGCATAAATCTAGGTATGGTTTGTAATTTGATACATATTTTTACCTTAGCTATGTATGCAAATTGGTCAACAATTCTTGGATTTGGTTGTAGAAAGCTACCATTATTTCTCTGTTTTTGTCTGGTTTTGTTTCTCTTTTCTACAGCTTGTCAGTTTTACTGGTGTGCCTGGTTATATTTAATTCTTTCCATTTTAAGGTTTACAACATTTGGCCCCAGCTTCTTTGTGATTTACTTTTGCAATCAAATAATCAAAAGTGGGAATCAAGAGTTTTTCATCTCGTGCTGGCATATACCTGCTGTTAATTCTTTTCGCATTCACTGCAATGTAATTTTAATATATTGTGTTCTTCTGACGTTTACTTCAAAATTTTAATATTGAAATTTACAATGTTTGACATTACACTGTGATAGGCTTAAATTCTAAAAAATCCTAATGTTTGAACTTTAAAGCTTATTTTCGATGTCATAAGATATTTAAAAGTTGCAAATTTGGGAATTTTGGCATACTTAAGATGTGTTGTTTGTAACAAGCTATTTTGTTTAGTCTTGTTGTTGAATGCAAATTCTTTTGTGAATTCTTGTGTTGCAATTTTAAATGTTGCAGTTATGCCATGCTGTAACATGTTTTGTTCATAAATTACTTAATTTTTTTTTCATGTTTTTCCTCTTAATTTTTCTTGGTAATTTGTGGATGTTTAAAAAAAAAATATGATGTTGAGGAAGGAATATGATTTAATGTTTTCCTAACACAAACATCTGACTACCTAATTGAGAACCCTAGGAATGTCACTGTTTGATGAGATATCATGTTGCTAACAATGTTATAATATTGACCCCATTCTAGGAATATCTATATGTTCATTGATGTAGAGTAATAATATTAATGATGTTATTTAATGTAATTAATTATATGAAATTATTATTATGGTGTTTAATTGTAATTAGATGTGAAGGGGATGAAATTGTTTCATTTGAGTATATGAGAATGAGTACAATGTACACTTGGCGTGTGATTGTTTTGTTGAATAACTAGAATACCAAGAGGGGAGGGGTGAATCAGTATTCTCTTGAACCTATTTATACTTCTTATTAACTAATCACATAACATATTTCAAAGTGTAGTAAACAAAAATGTAGACATAGCACATAACACCAGATTTATATGTGGAAAACCCAATATGGGAAAAACGGAGAGATGATACTCCGGTTTGGCTCACTGTTGGTTTTGGACGTGTTGTCCAAATTACAAAGAGGGCTTATAGCCAAATTTACAGAGTATACAAAATTTGAACTGCTACAAGTGCATCAAACATATGCATGGAATACAGTTACCTTGAAGTACATAAGTTGTCACATAAATTCAATGTGCCGAACTAGAACACAAAACATAACCACAAATATTTCACATATAGTACATAAAAATAGTTATTTCAACAACCATACCTCTAGCAAACCATATCCTTGATGATATATATTTGCACCATTTAATTGTCAAGTCAGCTCAGCTAGAGTGGATGAGACCGAACTTAACCACACACTATAGCAATCTAGGTGGCTTCGTGCTGTGTTGGCTTTTAGCTACAAACTTGAGAAGTGTGCATCATAGCATATCTAGATGGGACCAGATCTTGAAACATGAGCAATAATCATATCTGGGTAGGACCAAATTCATAAGAAGCTTCTAATAACACAAAATATCAAACCTCAAAGCTATGCAAAACATGATAAAGAAAACTTTTTTGGATCGGATCACATACACACATGCTGGATAAAACCAATAACCATGACATCAATGACAAAAATGACAAATAGGGATAACTGCACCAAGATGGTGAGCAGAAAAGTGGCCACATGCATCAAAAAAAATGAAATTTTTCATAACCCGTGCGTGTTTTGGAAATTTAAAAATGTGCTAGGCTTGGTAACACCAAGCCTAGCCAAAAACAATTAAAAAAACAAAAAGTTCTATATTTTATAATAAAAAATCAAAAATTCTTCAAAACTCGTACTCGTTTTGAGGAACATTATATTTTATAATAAAAACTCAAAAGTTCCTCAAAACCCGTACGGGTTTTGAGGAACATTATACTTTTTATAAACCCACAGGTTATGCAAAACTAGAAGATTTTGTCTTAGTTCTGCATAACCCGTATGGGTTATATATAACTAAAAACCAAATAGGAAGTGGGCAAAGAGATAGAGTGAGACAGAGAGAGAGGGTGATAATAGGATTGAGAGAGAGAGAGAGAGAGAGAGAGAGAGAGAGAGAGAGAGAGAGAGAGAGAGAGAGTAGGGAGTAGGAAGAGAGGGATATAATAGGATAAGGAGAGGGAGAGGGAGAGAGAGTTAGAGACAGAGAGAGATGGGGAAAGAAAGAGAAGGGAGAGAAGGAGAGAGAGAGAGAGAGAGAGAGAGAGAGAGAGAGAGAGAGAGAGAGAGAGAGAATAGGATAAGGAGAGGGGGATGGAGGGAGAGGGAGAGACAGGAAGATTAGGAAAAGGAGAGGGGGAGAGGGAGAGGGAGAGGGAGAGGGAGAGGGAGATTAGGAAAAGGAGAGGGGGAGAGGGAGAGAGTGAGATTGGGAAAAGGAGAAGGGGGGAGGGAGAGAGGGAGATTGGGAAAAGGAGAGGGGGGGGAGGGAGAGGGAGAGGGAGAAGGAGAGGGAGAGGGAGAGGGAGAGAGAATGAGATTGGGAAAAGGAGAGGGGGAGAGGGAGAGAGAGAGGGGGGGGGGGAGGTAAGAGAGAGAATAAGAGATAGGAAGAGAGGGGGAGAATAGGATAATGAGAGGGGGAGGGAGAGAGAGAGGGGGAGAGAGAGAAGAGATTGGGAAAGAGGGAGAGGGAGTGCGGAGAGAGAGAGAGGGAGAGAGAGAGAGAGAGGATAAGATAATGAGAGGGGGAGGGAGAGGGGGGAGAGAAAGAGAGAGAGAGAGAGAGAGAGAGAGGGGGGGAGAGAGAGGGGGAGAGAGACATGAGGTAGAGAGAGAACGAGAAGGAGAAAAGGGTGAGAGACTCAACAGAGAGAGAAGTGTGAGGGGGAAAGAGATGAGATAGAACTCAAGGAGGATAATTAGGGCTCAAAATAGACACATACGGTGATTGGGGAAGGAAGACGAGAGAGAGAGGAAAAAAAGGGAGACATGCATGAATACAAACATATATATATATATATAAACACATATTATATATGTATGTCTGTACATATATGTAGTAAATGATAAGTTTACAAACATACATTATTATGTCTTCATAACCTATATGGGTTTTGTGAAACACAAAATAATGGTTTTAGTTCTACATAACCCATATGGGTTATTGGTGCAGGAGCACCTAGTCATGCTTCACTCTCCATTTTGGGTATTTTTCATGCTTAAGTGTCTTGTTAGTTTTGAAATATTTTCATAGGTTGTTTTTATTCATTTCATAAGTGGTTGATCTCATTTTGTGCTTGAGAGATCAAGTTTTGCTTCTTAGGGCTTGAAATTGTCAATTTTGTGCTTCTAGGCCAAATAAGGCTAAAAAGTGAAAAATTGCCTTATAGGCTTAGATATGCTTTGGAAAGCATTTAAACATGTTTAGAAAGTATTTTTTAATCATTTCTAGGTGATTTGGGAAGGTTGGTTGTGTTAGGTTTCTAAAATGTTACTTGGAGCAACAAAAGTTGTCATTTTTGCTTGTAAAAGTTATCATTTTGGACACTTTTTGTAAAAAGAAGACAAAAAAATGCCTTATGTCCATACAGGAGTTGATAAACACTTGAAAATGCTATATATATGCCTCCCTCTTCTTGGTATAGGGTTGGCTTTTTCTACTTTCTATCATAATCAATCAAAAGAGCAACAATTTTTATGTTTTTTCTCATGTTTTGCACTCCATTTGTATATCAGCCCATACCGGGAATTCTCATTTCCATGATGTACCTTTTGGACAATGATGTACCTTTTGGACAGTTTCATTTTTGGCTCTTTTGCTGCCCTATCAAGGGTTGTGGTCTTCAAAATGCATCAACTTGTATAAATCCAGGTTTGGGCTCCCATGGATGGACTTAGACAAGTTGTATTGCTCATGTACAATGTAAATAATTAATCTTTTGTTTGGGGTTGTGCAAAGGAAGTGTTTTTGAGTTCATGCTAGGCAAGTTGGAGATGGACTTGGCTAGTAAATTTGAAAAAGACTCAAATAAGTTTGCACTCAGAGGTCAATTGAGTGAAAAAACCTAAGGAAGAGGTCTGACCTAGTCTCCTTGAAGTTTTGGATGTATTTGGAGCTCTAAACAATGTGTATTTCACCTTGCAAGTGTGTTGAGTTATAGCTAGCAACAAGTACCTAGTTTTGGGGAATTTAATATCTTTTGATTCTGAAGTTGATTGATGAACATACCCATGCTTGGGAATCTTGTAAAAGGTGATAACAATGTTATTTAGAGGTTTATACATGCATTGGTGAAGGTTTCCATGTTATTCTAACCATGCAAAGTGCAGCAAAAATAGTGAAATTGCAGTGACAGTGCATTTAACAGTCATTTTTCAGTTTGTACGGTAAGTGTTTGTTATAATGTCATATAGGGAAGTGTTGAAGAAGTGTTCTAAATGATGTGTCAGAAGTCATACAATATTTTAGAAATTTGGTTTGGAGTTTAGAAGAGACTTCCTTTCTTACATGAGCAAAACCCTCTCAAAACCCTCCTTTCTTGCCTAGAGTTGTGGATAGTCATTAAACCACCTTCTCAGGAGTTAAGACCTCAAAAATATTTAATTTTGGAAATTCTAGACACTTCCAAATCAGGTTCCAAGGTTGTGTTGGCCATCATTGCACTATACAAGCAAAAATCACCCAATTAGGCCTCCATGGGCTAGTAGCCTTTCTAGCCTTGTTTTATCAAAAGTTGAACTTGATTGCCTAAATGAAGTTAGAACCTTCCAAAATATTGAGGGAAATTTGAAATAATCATAATGAGCCTAATCCAATCAATAATGACAGTTAAGACATCAATTTGGGGTGTGGACCTATGGTGGACGATTTGAGTAGCATTGGTGAAATAAGCTAGAACAAAGTTGTATAACACACAATAGGGTGGTTGTTTGAGGAGAGGTGTGGGTGTTGAAGTTTGATGTTGCCAAACACTAATTGAAAACAAAAGAAAAAGCATATCCTTGGGTCCACTTGACAAATTAAACTATTTTAGTCTTATCGAGCAACTTCTCACTCAATCTCTCTATCAATTATGTAGAACTATGAATATTACTTTTCGTTTTTCAAAACCCTTGCGGGTTATGAAGAAATGTGAATAGTACTTTTTGTTTTTCAAAACCCGTGTGGGCTTTGGCTTGGTAAGAGGGTTGGAAAACAACCCTAAGGCTTGGAATCCCATTTTCTCCCAATTTTTGTCCCTTTACACATTTTTTCATCTTCCAACATGATTTCTTGACTTTGTTGTCATCGGGTTTACAAATAATCAAGTGGGTATCTCTAAAATTACCACCATAATCTAACATGTCTTCTCAGTTTTCTAACCATGTAATTTTTAATAATTTTTGGACAATGTTAGCATAGTAAACTTTATTTTTCTTTACCAGTGCCTTGACAATCCTCACAAAAATATGTCTACCATTTTTTTAATAACTTTTGATATACTTGACCAAATTTAAAATAAATTACATATTATTGTTCTACATTAGATTCTATACACTTTATAAAAAATAAGTTTTCATTTTTTATTATTTTGATGCAAGTATACCCAGCGCACGAACAGGTACCAAATTTTCAAGATGCGGTCACTTCAAAAAACCATAAAAAAATAAATGCTCAACAGAAAATTACAAAAAACTACACAACTTCTATATATCACTCTTACCTATCATCCTATTAAAGATTTTTGCAAACTAGTGGATCTAACTATATATTTTCTGCAACGCACGAAAACAGCTATGTTATATCTTTCTGAAAAAATCATGAATAGTTTTTCGTGCATGAAAGGTTTGACCCTCTTAATCTTATCCAATTTTAAAAAAACTTTAGTAGTTTAGAAACTAGATTCAGAGAACTACAATGCTTATTATTTTCTCAACTCCTAGTTTTTAGTGCATGACCTTCAAATATCTCTTTGAAGTTTAGGTTTACCTGTTTTCAGAAGAAGAAAAAAGTGGTCACTTATACCCCCCTTTTTGTTCACCATCTTGGTGCATTTACCCATAGGCCAACACTCTCACCCTTCATTGATGGCAATATATGTCATACAAAGAAAGTTTTTTGAAATACTAGCAAGAAATAAAGTATCAATAGTCTTTGCATGAAATGAAAGAAAATAATTAACTGCTAGAATTACTCCTAACACCACTACTCCCCCTTTGGCAATAATGAAAAATTGTAAGAAGAGTATCAAAACTTATGAAATCACCCTAACAGGAACAACTACTGATTTCCAGAGGACTGTTTGAGGTTCTGGGTGTGAGCGGTATGTAAGATTCCTTGTGTGAGTCCTAATGAGAGATTACTTCTATCAGAAACTCTATCCAAACCAGAAGGGACACATTAAGTTTCTCTGCTTTGGGAATAGAACTGGGATCAGTGTAAGATAAATCTGAAGAATGACAAAGAGCCTTGTTCATAAAGAGATACTTGCATTGCTAAGATCTCTCAACTTTCCTAGTGGAAGGATGATGTTGTCTCTTTGTTGTTGTAGCTCATAGTATCTGTCATGTAGTTCCTCAATCTTTGATCTACTGGAGCCGACTAGGTCTTTGGAAAGCTTGAATTTTACGTGTTCCTGTCAGATCTTGTCTTCAACAATGTTCATCTCATTTTTTATGTTTTGAGTAGCATCCGACCACTGTAGACTAAAAGAAAACAATATATCTTCATTCTCCAAATAGGACTGGCCTTTAGAGATAAGATGGGAAAGATTTTGATAGGTTGATTCATACTTGCACTTGATTTCTTGCAAGATCCTTTCTCTAACATCAACTAACTCCTTCTTATACTTCTTTCTAATTGTATCAACCTGACTATCTAAGGATTTGATCCGTATTTTGCACTTTTCCACACTCAGAATATCCAAATCTAACTGACATTCAAGTATAGCAGTATGGAGTGTTGTCACGAGATCTTCAATAATTTTATTTCCTTGTAGAGGAAATGAATACTTCTCCAATCTCAAGATTTTGTACTAGATCCACATTGGAGAAATCAATAGATTGTATAGAAGATGTGATTGGCAGGAGTACCAACAGAGAAGAGAATATCTTCTTCCATGCATCTTTTGAGGATCTGAGATTGGTTCCAATTATGGATACATGCACATTAGATTCCTTAGCTAGGATATTTTCCTTTACTTCTAATGGAATGTTGCATTCAATGTTTTTCTCATCCTTATCGGAGACTTCATTGAAATTAGAACCTTCAACTTCTTTGCCCTTATCGGATCTAGGATTGACCAGAGGGACTTCAAAGGTTTCAGGAGCATCATTGTTGTCCATAATATTATCTACAATAATTTCCATGGTAGAAACATCATTCACATCCATCGGATAATTTGAGGGATCATATTTATTTTCAGAGACAGTAAAATGCACATCCTTAGGTATAGCGATGGTGGTATTGGTATCAGAGGAGAGAAAACCACGGTTCTTGGCAATACACACAACTATATCTATGATCTCCTTCTAAACCTTGTCTTTGGTGTTGGGTACACCAAGCATTAGATATGATCTAAGTTATTTTTGGTTCTTAACTTTGTTTTACATACTTTGAATAAGGTGGCTTTCTTTTCCGAAGAGAGGGTGGAGTTGACTACTTCAAATATATGATCTTTAATAACTTATTCCTTTTCTCTAAAAAAATGCCTTATCCTTATTAACTCTTCATACAATTCATTTGGAACCATATTTTTATATTCTTCAATTATAGCTTCAAATTTTACACAATACATAATAAAACCTTTAATTATGGCATTCTAATTTTTATCACTAGCATTAGTAAATAGATTACCTACCTCCCTTGGACTCCTACCTTGAGTGAGAGATTCATAGATACTTTTTGCATGGATTGGTTGCTTGACCTTCTTTCCTTTGGACTTCTGGACATGTATCTGTTACTGTGCAATTTCTTCAACATCTTCCTCGGACTCCACGAAAATAAATTTTCTTTGGATTTTGATTTTCTTCTTTGGGGAGCTTGAGGAGGGAAGCTCTGCCAGACATGCATTGGCTATTTTGGATACACCGAGTCTTCTGGATCAACTGACCTTGGATATTTATTCCTCAGTCAGATTGGCCTTGTCCATGGATTCTTGAATGACCTTTTTCATTATCTTTTCACAGTCCTTCTTGGTGAGTTCCATCCCGACTTGTAAGGATTTTTCATCAACAGTCCCAAAATGTTCTTGGGATTTATTTATCGAACTCTCCAAGATAACTTTAGTTACATCATAAACAATATAATATGAAACTTCATATCCAAAAGGAGGGACCCTAACTTTTCAAGGTACAATAGCTTCCAAGTAGCATTTGTCACTTGTAATTATAAATGTGATGTCCTTTTTGTACTTCTCAACAATCTCATTTGGTATTCTATCTCAATTCTGCATGTTCATTTGAAAGATGACAAAGAACGTCGTGAACTCTTCTTCTCTAACCTTCTCATTAATAAATCCTTTAAGCCTATCTGCAATTTGATGAGCTACCGTTTTCTATTGAGACCAAAAAACCCTACTGCGACCAAGTAACACTTCCAAGAAGTAGAATAGGATGCATAGTGATAGGGTACCGAATTTGAATGAGTGCTTCTTCTCCCTTCACTGAACAAGATTCTCCATAAATTATTTTTGCAAGATTTAGTAGAGGTCAAAATCTTTGTTTAACTCTGCCATCTCATAAGCCATATGCACAACAGTAGTAGAAATGGAATTTTCTCTATGTGTCAAATAAATTTTGTTCCCAACCATTAGAGAAAGAGACTTATGTGTTGTATTTCTGACATAGTTGATGGCTAGTGAACACTTGTCAAATGTGGCACCAATTAATTCTATGATAAATTTAAATGTTTCCAACTTTGGTCTAAGAACTTCACCGAAGTCCCTCAAACCTATGATAGGCTTCATCACTTCCTTGGTTATCATATGGGTTTGTTCCAACAAGATATAACCGTCACGAAATCTTCTCATTGCCAATTTGACCCATTTCTCATCATGACAGAAATTTGGAAAGTTATTCCATGTGTTCAAGTTCTTCTGGACTATGTTGGTGAATTTTGGTTTGACCTTGCCTTGCTAATCAGCTATCTATTCGGTATAGCTATCTAACATCTTTTTGTGATGAATGAATTCTTCTTGCTTGACACAGTTATAACCCTTGACATCTTCTACCAAAACAACTCCAATCAGAATTTTAAAAAATGCTCCACTAGGATCTGTCTGAATTGCCACATAGGGTGTCTTTGTGAATACTAGTCGAGGCTTGTCAACAACATCGACAACTATGGGGGAAACCATGATTATTGATTATGTAGATTGTTAGCCTGAAACTTGATGGAGAAACCCTAAGATCACTTGATTTCCTTAATCGCTTTCACAACTCTTGAGTTCTTTTAATTCACGATGAAATAACTAGTTGTGGCACTTTCCTTATATTCTTTTCATAAAGGGTTTTGCATTAAATGCACATGAGCTATCTTCCATATTCTTGACTTTTGCAACAACTTGTCGGATCCTATGATGGGCTATGATAATGACTACTAGATCACTTATTTTTCCTATATACAACCTCAAACAACTTTGGCTGGGGATACAATTATGATCTTCTGATTACTCCCCCTTGGCCAAAGCCATAAGATACTCAATTTCTGGATGAAATGCTTGCACCAGAGTGGGATGTTGGCATTTTTGCAATTTCCTTCTTTCTCTATATTTTCTTCATTTCAACTTTGACACCCTCCACATCTACCTCCTTTATTGATTTAGTTTGATCTTGAACTTTATTTCTTCTGCACTACCTTGCTGTGTGACTAGGTTTATTGTAGTTGTGACATTTGATATTTCCTAAATTTTGTCTTAACCTACACTGGTTAGCTTTGTGCTTCAAAGGTGTGTTTCCCTAGTGGTTCTTCTGAGGTGTGTTTCCCTCCTCTTCTAGGGTGTTGCTTGGTCCACCTTAGGTGGGTTTTAGCATGGGGGCTGATTGAGGACTTTGGGGTTTTGGGTTCTATACTTTTCTTAGGAGAGGATAATTATTCTTTTGTTGCAAGTTTGGTGCTACCAGTTGTGGGTTGGAGGTGGTTGTGTGTCGAGGGTTGGTTATCCTATGAGAAATTAATCAGAGAGGGCTCTACTTCCTTCTCTTGTACTTCTTTGATGGCAAGTGACTTCCCTCAAGGGATGGCATTTTCTTCTTTCTTAGTTGTCCCTCATCCTCCTATGCTTCTTTTGGGTGGTTGGTTAAACAACTTGCTTCCTAGTGCTTCTATCTCCTTATGGTCTTCTACTATGTCCAAGAAATTCTTGACTCAAGGTGACTTTTTAGATTGTAGTCCTATTGGGGTGGGCCAAGGTATGTTTTATGGAGGGGTCTACTTTTTATAAAAAGTTCAAAGATGCCTTTTAAAACCCTATTGGTTTGTATTCTCTTATCCATTGTAGTAATTTTTTGTTTTGTGTTCTTTTTTATTAGATAAGTGTTTTCTATTTCAAAAGGTTTTTGGATACCTTCCAAAACTAAATGCATTTAACACCCTTGTAGTCTCCTCCTTGTCTTGATAGTTTAAGGTTGCAAGAATCCTTTCAAAACTCATCATTTTTTTTATTCCTTCAATGGCTTATTGCAAGCGCAAGTTTTTTGGGATAGAATATGATTTGGGTTGTTCTTCTAATCCCCTATATTCTAAAAGTGTAAGCCTTTGAGAACTCATGATCCTTGTTCCCACCAATCGAGTGTTCTGGGCAAAAGTCTCTCTTTCTACAAAGGGGTTTCCTCTTTGTAGGTGTTGGTGAGAACACTACTTGTGAGTTCTACCCTATTATGTATCAAATTAGGGCCCTCTCCCAATTTAATCAATTTCAAAATATTTCACAAAGGAAATGAAACAAGTTCCCAATCCATAGATTTTGCATAAAACCAATGTTTGTATTATGTATCTACCTAGGCACTAGTTAGAAGAAAAAAACTAATGTCCGGTATAAGACATCTATTCTCTTCATAATTTATATGTCAAGCTCTATCATACTTGCCTTTCCATACATTGCCTATGGATAGAGCTTTGCAATCTGATTGAACATTCTCAAGCACAATGTGAAATTCATTTACCTGAAGTTGATCTTTCAACCAAGAAAATTCATTCACCTCCACATTGGACACAACCAACTATAGAATTTAGGCATATAAGTCAAAAACAAATGAAGAGATGGATTTTAGGCATGGATTTCATTCAAATTGCTTTTTGAATGGTGTCATACATGACCAGAAGATTTTATAAATGGTGCACCTTTAACATTCAAGACTCTCATTGTGTTATACTAACCTACTAAGTAATTACACCTCCTCTACATGCCCAGAACTGATACGTTATCAATAGTTTTCTGACAGATTCACACTCTTCATGCAACAATAGCACGTAAAAACAATGTTTAACCCCATCATCCTCGATGCCACACCTAGGCATTCCTTTGTTGCTTTTATACCATATGAAGGTGATATAAGAAAAAATTAAAACACAATATATTAATATTCATTTGGGGTGCCTTTAAATAGGCAATACCAAACTAAAATTGTTTCATAACCGCACCACAAAAACCAACCATGCAATTATTTATTGGTTTAACCTAAAACTAAACCTATTAACTAATGTGAAATGCTAGCATCTTGATGGTTGTAATTTACCTTACATGATTAGCTAAGAGAAATAAAAATTTAAAAGTGAGTAATATGGTATGATGTTAGTTCATAATCTATTTTTTGCATTATTCCCTAAACGATTATGTTAATGATAAAGTAAGTTAGACATGAAGTAAGTAGATGATAAATGAGTTGAGGCATCAAACATAAATGAGTTGAGCAATCTTAATAATGGCAAATGAAATCTTGGAGATATGCATCAATAATTTTATATATTATAATAAAATATAGTATATTTTTAAAAAATTATTAAGATTTTATTATAATTTGTGATATGAATATATTACTTGTTTATGAAATTTTTTAAGATTCTTCAGAAAAACAAAGTCAAATCAGCTTCAATTTAAAAATACAATAGAAATTTAACTAGGAGTTGTAGGAGAAGTGCCTACAATAGGTCGCCAATACGCGAGGCTGAGATTGGGGAGGCATTTGCAAACTGAGGAGTGAAACAGAATGGAACACTTAAAATGAGGAAAGAGAATGTAGAAGTGGAGAAGACATCAAATATTATAGCCAGTCGAAGTGAAGTATGAACACAATTTTGGAACATTATTGTTGGCGATGATTTGAATTATATTTTGTAAATCTTTACAAGAAGGTGTCAAGTATATTTTGAAGCACTTATTAGGAGCGAACCATCCGATGTGTAATCATTAAAAAGAAGTTGATGAGATGTGAAGATTAAATCCTGTAGGGGGAGGAAACAAAATGAAGTGAGCTAAAGTGAGCAAAAAATTGTTTTATAGTGTGTGGAAGAGATAATGTGAATTGAGAAGGGTGGAGAAATATTTAAGTTAAAGGTAGAAGATTTGTTTGGAGCGTGAAGAAAAACAATGTACGGGGTAAATTATTGAATGTTTGAAGAGCAAAGAGAGAGGAAAGGTTGGTGTTACCTTTCATTTGTATGTGATGAGGAATGGGCGTTGGAAGTCTAGTTTGTCGTGGTCGAGATGTTTATACTTCGAACTTGTGTGGCAGAAAAAACTTATTAATATAGAGCATTTGTTAATTTAGTGAATATGCACATAGAAACATAAGCTCTTAGATGAGCGTGTAGCTGGTTATTTTTCTAAATGTAGATTTTGTGCAGCTTGTATGAGAATTCACAAAAAAAATTACAATATTAAAATTATTTGAAAGTAAATATATTTGTCCATAATATGCACAGTAATGAAGAAGATTAACCATGAAATAAAATAAAATCTATAACAAGAAAATGAAATCATTTTGAAATGAAGATTTGGTGTTTTGAAATGATGACATAAATGTCGTATAGAGTAATGAACTAGTTCTGGATAAAACTCAATATGTAATTTTAGACTATGTTGAATTTGAAAGTGTAGTATAGACTTAATGAATAACATAACCAATTGGTCAATGAATGTTTGCAAATTTTGGTAATCCAATTGTGAAAAGGAAAGCACATGGATATGGTGAGGTTAGTTGCTCCAGCTATGCAGTTCAAACAATACAACCTTTCAAGGGAGGAAATTATGGAAAATGTTGAGTAACAATATAAGAGCATATATTAAAGTGACTGTTTTGTGGATTGTGCACCGCCAATTTTTATAACCAAAAAAGAAAAACAATGCAAGCAATCTAACTATGCAATTTAAATAGTACAACCTGGTAAGAGTTAATTTTTAGGAACAACATATCTTGTAGTAGATACTTTGTTTGAGGATAAAGCTTAATGAGGGAGTTATTTACTTACAAAACTAAACAGCTTGGACGTGTTTGTTCACTTTTATTTTCCTTCTACATTGGTGGTCGAATTAGAACCTTGATTGTCGCATCGAAGACAACTTTAATATTAAAAAAAATAGAAAATTAGTGATGTAGAAGCGGTCCATTATTAGAACAACGTTGATTGTAAAGAGACAATGTAGTTTTTGAAATTGTGTAGGTAAAAGCCAACCTGAACCTGTAACAGTGCTTAGGCAGTGAACATATAAACAAATATAGGTAGATTAGTGATGATATAGGTTTTAGCGTCATTACCTACTAGTTTTTTGAGTTGCATTGTATAGATGAAGGAGGTTCAATCTTTTTCTTTAGCTTGTCTCCATAATAGCAAGTAAAGTAGGTTAAAAATCATCGACAAGACATTGCAGAGTGGAATTGGGGGATGAATTTTCAGAGGGGAGTGACTAAAAGAGTAGTAAACACTAAAATGTTGAAAGTGCATGTAGAAGTAGAAAAGAAATCAAATATTATAGCCTGTGAAAGTGAAGCAACAACATAATTTAGAAACATTATTTTAGGCGATGGTTTGAATGTTTTGTGGATTGTGTGATGCCAATTTCCACAACAAAGAAAGGAAAAGAATGGAACTAATTGAACTATGCAATTGAAAGAGTAAAACCTCTTAAGAGTGAATTTTTTGGAACAACATATCTTGTAATAGATACTTTATTTGAGGATAGAGCTTAATTAGACAGCTATTTACTTACATAACTGAATAGATTCCATGTGTTTCTTCCCTTTTGTTTTCCTTCTACATTGGTGGTCGAATTACAATCTTGATTTGGTGCATGGAAGAGAAGTTTAATATTGTAAAAGAGTAGAAAATCAATGATATAGAAATGCTACATTATTAGAACAACATTGATTGTAAATAGACAGTGCAATTTTTTGAAATTGAGCAGGTAAAAGGTAGCCTGAATTGGTAACAGTGGTTAGGCAGTAACCATATAAATGAATACAAGAAGATTAGTGATGATATAGGTTTGAACCCCATTACCTGGTGTGTTTTTGAGTTGCATTGTATATATGAAGCAACTCAAATTTGTTTATTTATCTCCTCTCCCTAATAGCAAACAGATGAGGTTAAAGATCATCAGTGAGACATTCTAGAAGGTTATAGAGAAATTGGTTGGATCGGCATAAAACAGTAAGGAATATACTTGCATTTTTTGGAGATTAGAATAATTGGTACAACATCTTCATAACGAAAAAAGTTCAAAACTTTACATACATAATTTTGCTCCAACCAAAAGGAGTGGCAAACGAGGAGTATAATGTTGCAACTTAGTTACCCAGTGGAGGAAAAAGTAATCATGAACATTTTGTATTAAACTATTTCTTACAGTTGAAAACAAGAGTAAACTAAAAATCATTTAATGGATTTTCAACCAGAATGGATAGCCTGATAGAAAGAGATAGCTATACCTTTTTTAGAGACGTTATGGGGAAATTTGGTGGTGGAATCGTTAAATGTGAAATTAGCATGCAAAGAGATGGCAACATACAAAAGTGTTGCAATCCCTGATAACGTGAGGCAAAGGTTAAACATTGTTGTGTGTAGAAATTGCAGGTGGAGGAAGAAAACCCTTTAATGGGGGTGTATGTATGAACAACAAGTAGTGGAACAATAGTTTAAATGGACCCTGCAAGAAAGAAGTGGTGTTATTTATCACATGCATAGTAAAAATGAAGAGAGTGCAGAAATTTAAAAGGAAAAGGGAGGAGTGGAAGTGAAAGTGTGGAGTGGCATACCTGATGTTGTTGTTGATTAGAGTGGATGATTGGGGGGTGATGCAGACATCTAATTGGAGAGAGCGACCAATCTATTTTCTTCTTTCTTCTTGATAGTTGTATAAGCATTGCTTTGTAATTTTGAGTACCTTTCAAAAGTGAAAGTCGGCTCTATTCTTAGATCTTCAAGTGATTTCACTCGTGAGATTGCAGTGAAGGTCAGCCTTTGTTTTTCAGTCTTTCCAATATCTACTATTTCTTTGTCCAAAGTGATGCCTTGGGATTTGTGAATAGTAAGGGGGAGTTGAGTATGACTACCTCGAGTAATAGGTGGTATAGGTACAAATTTAGGATTTGCATTGTCCCAATGAGGTCCAGTATAATTTTTGAACTCAAGAACCACGTACTTTGGCAAGTCAGGAGGTTTAAAATTTGTATCATAGACAATGTATTTGATTTGTCCTAATGAGTCATTGACCAAGCCAGCTTGTATCCATAGATTAGCAATTAACGTTACTTGTTCATTGAGGGAGAGGAGTATTTCTGAAGGAAGTTGTTCATCATTATCATATGCAATGTTAGTTTGCCTCAGAACTTGGGCAAGACATCGTGCAACAAGTAAGTGCAATTGTTTTAACATTTTAGTGTTGTGGTGTTTGGCTGATGCATTTGTTGCAAATAAATGAATTGAACAGTCAAAGTGTTTGTTATCATCAACAACTAGTTTAGTGGAAGATCAAGACATAAGAGCTTCCCAATCTGTTTGGAGCACATTGACATTTCTAATGTTCTACAAGATTGCACAAAATTGTTATTGGATATCTGAGGTACCTTGTTGTCGGAAACTTGTATCCAAGGTAACCACAGTTTGGAAAGAGCGCCATAATGCAAGGGTTGTAGAATAAGATGCATATGTAAAGGCTTGTCCATTACATGACGCAGTTGACCAAGGTCACCTATGAGGATTATTGAGATACCTCCAAATGGTTCATGTTGTTGGTGAGGGAATGCTTGACGTAATCTGCTGTCAATTTTCAAAAGAAATTTAGGACCCAAAAAGCTCATTTCATCAATTATAATATATTGTAATTGTTTGTATTGTTCAAGTGGAAGAACATTAAAGATTGGCCTGTCAAAGGTTGCATATCTCTAAGAGGGATGCACGGGGCAACATGGATTGTTGTTGCTTGGATATTATATGCAGAAATGTCGGTTGGGGCAACTATAAGCAAAGGATTGTGATGTAGATTAGTGGAAAGTTTGTTTTTTTATAATGCATTGTATCAAAAATGATTTGCCAGTTCCTAAAGTCCCTTGTATAATCATACGGAGAGGTGGTACGGTTTGATGAGATGCATAATGGGCAAGAATAAGGTCAAGTGCAAGTTTTTATTTTGCCGCCAAAGGGAATGCATTAGTGGTAGAAGAAGCTGGTTGGAGAAGGGTAGGTTGGCAATTTATTTTATTTGTGGAAATGAAGTTAACATCAGTATGATGAAGTGGATCAGTGGGATGTGGTTGAGTCTAGTCAAAGTTAATATCGTAATCACGTCCACCCAACATTTGGAAATCATTGCTGTTGATTTTGTTAGAAGCACACATTTGTGAAAGGTACTCCCATTCATACTGGTTTTCATTGTGTGAATGTAAGAAATCATTATCATTAGAGTCTGCATCATTCTCTATTGTGCATTCATGTTCCTTTTCCATAAATATGCCACGTGAGTAACCATCCATGTACAATAGCTTCCAATTTGCAATGATTTGGTCTAGATGTACCTATATATGTAGGAATATGATGAAAGGTTTTGTACAAGAGAAACTCAATCCAACAATAGGCTTCAAAGTTGTCATCATCCTCATTTGGAGAGGTTTTAAATTGTGGGTAGATATTGACAATTGCTTGGTTTTGCAGTTTTTGTCATTTATGCTTCTTACGCTGGCTATTGTATGAAAATTGTTGTGTTGATTTTATTAGTGAGACTTTTTCCAATTCAATAGGCCTTTCCATATAAGTAGAAATAAAAAATTTGCAAAGTTTGGCATTGTCATTTTGATCAGTAATACGATGGAGGACCTTCCTACTAACATTAAGGGAGACAAAATGGCGGCTACAACTTATCAATGGTAGCTTTTGCAACATATGGCAAGTTTCCCGTGCGTTGATGTCTCGATCAACAACTATCCCCATCATGAATTTTTGGTATGCTAGCAAGATGGTATCTTGAGTATTAGTTGTAGAAACTATTTTCTTCAACACGTCAACATCCTTCTGATGTTTGTTCTATTTTTGAAGCATATTTGGAGATATATTGCAGAACAACCATTTTGAAACAAACAAGCTGGAAATCAACATTTGCACGTCATATTGCCAGCATAATTGGGTTGTGAATATTTAAACGACTGTCATTTCTTGCTGGTTGATAACATGGCTTGCGGTCAGTATTAATAATCAGTGTTGAAAAGTCTTGCTCAGGCCAAGGAGCCCTATATCGACAATGGAGGGCTGGGCCTTTTTTTTTAAGTATGAGTAGATCATTGTGTATGCTGGTGAACAACATTGACCAGTTCCTCATAATCAGAGAAAGGGTCAACAGACAAAATTTGGTTTGTATTAGCCATGCATGGATCAAATAGTAAAGTAGTGTGGAGTCTATTGTCTCGAGCAAGTTGGTTGTGAGGATTCCATGTTGTAACATACCTATCAAAAAAGGACTTAGCTGATTGCACATAATCATAGCTAGACTAGTCTATATTGTCCATATTAGGTGCATTCGGCAACCACAGAAAGCCATGTATATGTGTCGGGCCACGATGTTGTCATTCGTACCTGTACCAATGGTCTTTTGATTTCAAAACTTTGTCAATAATCTCCTCACATAATATTGTGAATCTAAAATGTAAGAACAATGTTGTAACGTGTGGATTGTGGACAATATTTTCTATTAAAAATTTCTTTGTGGACTGGAATTCTGAAGAGGAGTTGGCTGGAAATAATTTATGTAGTTTTGGCCATTTTGTATCAGCTGCACTCAATGTGAAGAACAATGTAGGTGCTCCCAATTGGTGTACCATTGTAGTGAGGTCCTTGTGTGATCTATTCCAATAAGCTCTAGTGCCTCGCAACGAAGCTGCAAAATGCATTAATTGGTTTGGCAATTGATCAGAAGGTGTAGCCTGTAACTGTTCATGCAAAGCTTGCAACGTAGTTGGGAAGGAGTCTTCTAAGTTTGTCCAGAGGAAAACTGAAGCTGACTGTTGGGAATGGTGTCTCATTATTAGATTGTAAAGATAATATCTAAACCTAACATTCTGTCCAAATCTTTGGTCATGATATCTTATCAAGTGCAAAGCATATTCATGCAAGTGAACATGTTTTGTCCTTGGTTAGAGTGGCAGTGCAGATCCATTTGGGAACAATGTTGTGAAGGCCATAGCAAACAAGCCTTTAGTGTTGTATTCATTAATGGGTGAGAAACTTATTTTAGGCCAAGCTGCAACATTTCGATCATCCTTATCTAGGTGCAATATCTTTTTAATGGCATCTAGTTCAAGGGTTGAACATGGAAACTTTGGAATGAATGATGATGTGGTATGTAATTCAACTTCATCATCATTATAGAATGGATCTTGTGTTGGTGAAGGAGGTTGTAGATCAATGCAATTTGGAAGGGTATGCAAAAAATTAGATATATCGATAGATGTTTGTGGCAATAAATCAGTAGCTGCAACGTCAATGATAACATCACTGTAGTAATGGTCATGTTGAATTTTTTAATTCAATGCATCCATAACATGGAACCTGTTTACATGATAGTCATATTTTTTGCCTCTTCGAGATTTATCCTTCGAATAATCACAATCTCCAAATGTTGGAATTTGCATGGCAAAGCAGTTGCTATTTCTGAAATGTTTTGTGGGAAATTAATGGTGTGTCCTATATATTTGTATTGACCACCCCTAGCATGGCTAACTTGCAAAATAAGAGCAATCCTTGCTATAAGCATTTCTTCTACATGTGAAAGTTGTTTTAAAACCATGGGTTGTTTGCCAAGATCGATATTGTTTGTAATAGAGAATCGGTGAACACCCTTTTCGTTATAGCATCTTGAGCAAATGACGTCAAGTTGAGTTAATTTGAAATGCATACCAACATACTTTTCTTTGCAGATTGTACATATGTGTAGACGCGACAAGCTATCTATTCTTGTTTGGAAGAAGCCAATGCATGTGTAAATTTAGAAGATTTGAAATGGTCTGAGATTGTTGTTGATGTAGCAATAAAGTTGCATTTGTCTGCTGATCAATTGGTAAAGGTTGCTTGTAGGGTTGTTCATATTGTGCGACTGACTGGGTGAGCACATTTGAATGTGGCTGGAGCATATCTGAAGGATGGGTTGCAGATGAGCTTGACAATATTTGAGGTATGGGAATACCTGTAGAGTGGGTTGCAACTAGATTTGGCAATGGCTGCAAAGTATTGGAATCCATGTTTTGATTAAGGTGTTTGTATCGCTGCTTTATAGAAATTTCTTCTCTATGTTTTGCATAGTAAAGCCTATTTTGTTCTTTCTTTCTAGCTTTTTTGAAATCAGATATTTGTGCAGTGGGCTCTTTGGAGATCTAAGAGAAATACAAGAATGGTGGTGTGTTAGAATGAGAAGTAATAAAGGGGAAAAACCAAGTGGAGGGCTATTGAGTGTGTGGTACATTTGGTTGGAAGCGTATTTGTGATGTAAGAATCTGAAATGCAGTGAAGATTCTTCAATTGGTAGAACCCCAATTCCCTTCCAATGGTTCTCCACCCTCCTCCGTAGATTGAAGATGAAGGGAATTCTATTGTATGGATGGATTAATGAGAAGGGGCACACCTCGGTCAAGTGCGTTTGTGCAATGGTGTATACGAGTGTGGTTGCATACTTATATGTATAGAAATGGTATACGAGGGTACATATAAATGGCTCAGTGCATTTATGCAAGGGTACATATAAATGTGGTTGTTTAGATGAATGTGAGGACATATGGACATACTTATTTATGTATATAGATATATATGTAGTTCAAAATAGTATATTGTTACATGTGTGCATATGTAAATACATAGATAGAGGAGCATATATATGTATATGCACATACACACATGCATATATACCTACATATATGTATATGTATATGTATATGTATATGTATATGTATATGTGTATATATATATATATACATATACATATACATATACATGTATATGTATATGTATATATATATATATATATATATACATATACATATACATGTATATGTATATGTATATGTATATATATATATATATACATATACATATACATATACATGTATATGTATATGTATATATATATATATATATATATATACATATACATATACATATACATGTATATGTATATGTATATATATATATGTATATGTATATGTATATGTATATGTATATGTATATATATATATATATGTATATGTATATGTATATATATATATATATGTATATGTATATATATATATACATATACATATACATATACATATATATGTATATGTATATGTATATGTATATATATATATATAGGTAAATAGTCATATATATGTAGTTTAGAACAATATATGCTTACATATGTGCATACGCAGATAGATAAATATGTTAACATATATATGTACATGTATATACACATATGTATATATAATAACATGCATATGTATATGTGTGTGTGTGTGTGTGTGTATGCAAAGAGATAGATGTATATGTACAAAGATTTATTTCAAGAAGGTAGCATATATGCAATTTAGAATGCCAATCTGATGCCATTTGACAAGCAGGGTATGAGAACAACCATTATTAAGGAACAGCATTAATTTGACAAAGGATGTTGCAGAATACATACAACAGGGCTATCATTATGGACAAAAAATAAATAAATTAATGCCTCTGTGAACAATGGAATGGGTTGATTAAAAAAAAACCGAAAGAATTACATAATGGTGGGAAAGCAGGATATAGAGTAAGAAATGTTTGAAAAGAGTAACTAATATAAGATATAGATTAACAAAGTTAAATAACAAGAAAAGGAATTTTTTTTGGCGAAAACACATAGCTTAGATGTTGATTCCTTAAGCAAATGTAAATACGAACTACAAAATCTGTCAGGCTTGTAAAGATTACCAACAACCTATGGGAGGGCCCGAGGACTTGTTAGAACTAATAAGTTGAAAAGAGATGATAGCAAACATAGATGTGGACAACCATGTTTTTAATTTCTATTTTTTTCCCAAAATCCCATATGTCTGCACCAAATTAGTAATTCACTATTTCATAGGGGAGTTGATTTTCCAAGAACTACTTACAATATAACAAAGTTATAATTGAGTAATTTGCAACCATCCTTATTTTTTATTTGGCAAGATTCAATCACAATGCAATAAATTTGTAGTTTACAAGTTGCTTTAAATTCTAGCCCAATGTGAAATAACACAGATGCAATTTCAGAACGTAGATGAAAGAATGCAAGTAGAATGTAAATGGGCATGAACAATCAGTGCAAAGATAAACTTGTTGGAACATAATTGGAAGGCTGAATTTGGGTCTCTGAAATTCATGTAAGAACCTTTTAGTGGAAGACTTATTATAGTAAAAAGAGGCCTCGTGAGATCAAAGTTGCATGAAAATAATACTTACCGTTACAATTGACCAAGTAAAATAAAGACGAAGGAAAAATAGTAATTGTAGGAAGCATTTTAGACAATGGGAAAACTGGGTTAATGATAGTTAATCCTATCACGGCCTCTTACATTTAGAAGTCCTATCAACGATGCTGGTAACATATAATCTAACAAATCTTTGCAATGCAGAAGACCTGCGAACTATGCTGGCAAGGCAGAATATAACAAAAGTGTATTTAATGGCAGAAATATGTTGTTCAAAATGCATGAAAGGCAGTGAAGACGCTTCAATCGGTAGAACCCCAATTCCCATCCAATGGTTCTCCACCCTCCTCCGTCAATTGAACATGAAGGCGATTGTAACATATTTATGTATATAGAGATATATGTAGTTAAAAACAGTATATAGCCACATATGTGGATATGGACATACATAGATAGAGGAGCATCTCTTTGTAAATGCATACACACACATGCACATATACCTACATACATACATACATACATACATATATGTATATGTATATGTATATGTATAAGTATATATACATATATATATGTATATATATAAATAGATACATATATGTAGTTCAGAGCAATATATACTTACATATCTGTATATGCAGACACATATATATAGAAAGACACACACACACACACACACACACACACACACACACATATATATATGCACATGTATATTAAGATTAATCATGTACACACCACATGTTGTTGCAGGATGCATATTGAATTTTCCATGCATTATGATATTTTTCGTCATATTTGTTCTAATTTGCACACTAACGATGTTTTGCAGGAATGTAATATACAAGCACCTCCTAAGCCGGCAAGAGAATTTATTTCAAGTGTGCTATGTAATAGACATGATGGTTGCATTTATTATAAGATGCCTTGTTTGGATGGTTCTTGTGCTATATATGGTGGTTTGCAACGTTTACCAAGATGCATACATTTGGAGAGCACACATGAAATTGGTCTGAAACTAGTTTGTTTCGGAAAATACAAGACAGTCACATATGGAGTTAAAGATGGAAAAGATTTGAAGAGATGTGAGCTAGTGAAAAATGATATATGTGTAGCTCAATTTATGAAAATGTTTCAAGAGAAACTAATTTATGAGTACATAATGCATACACATAGAGCTCGATGGTTAGATGAGCGATTCAAGTTATGTAAGGACACATTTCCTCTTGGCACCATTGTTTCTATCATTGATTTTGCTGAAAATTATACACTACAACCTCAAAATGAAGTGCAATCCATGTATTATCACTCTGCACAAGTTTCTATTTTTGTACACATAGCATTCATGCATGCAAACGATAGCACAAAGGAGGATAGAAAGGTTGTAAGAGAGTATCACTTCTACATAAGTGATGATCGTACTCATTCATCGGAGTTTGTACAAGGATGCTTTAAAGTTTTCTATGATAGTTTAAGGGAAAGGAACATACGATACAACCGACACTTAATATGGTCAGAAAATTGCACCGCACAATTCAAGAATGCAAGGATGTTTTATTGGTTGACAAGGATGCATGTGACAAGCGGTGTACAATATTTTTGGAATTTCACTGAGGCTGGACATGGTAAGGGAGAGCACGATGGTGCAGGAACATGTGTGAAAAGAATGTGAATCAGAAGAGTGGGTTGACAAATGGTCTTGTAGACCATTGGTTCCCATTGATTCATATCAAATTCCCAAAGCACTACAATTGAGCCAGATGGAGACATCAGTGGATTTTGACCATGTATCCGACCTAGTGGATTCAGGTGATTTTTTGAGTTAATTTTTTTGCAAGTATTCTTTTTGGTTTATTTTGTTGTACATCATACTTTATTTTTGGTATTAATTAACACTTTATAAAATGCAGGTCATGTGTATGTAGTTGTTGCAGAAGAGAACAATGAAGAAGGAACATATTACTATTTGTGTCGTTGTGTTGAGTCTAAAAGAAAATTGACAACCACAATCATTGACGGAGAGGGTATTGAGTACCCAATAGGGTCTGTTGTCGTGACAGGAACATGTCTTCGAAGATACCCTATCAAGAATTATGATGTTTGGTTGTTCGAGAAATTTGAAACACACAGACATATTCTTCATTTCTCTAACCTTGTTGTTGCAACAAGTATTCATTTGATGAAGTATCGTGGTAGACCTCATAACAAGATTTTATGGAAAGTTCGTGTATCTGACCACGAGGCAATACTTGACACAATACGGGTTAGAGCCGATCTTGAAGGCTCACTTGATTGATTGTATGGTTCAGAGTAGAATGATTTCGAGAATTTTGTATAAATCGTCGACGAATTGTTCTATATTCGTTTTTTGTATATATAAATGCCCATGAGCTGATTTTTACATGTTTAGGGGCATAATTTTGTATATTTAAGTGGCAATGAGCTGATTTGTACATATGTACATGCCAAATTTTGTATATTAAAATGGCGATGAGCTAAATTGCACATATTGTAATGCCAAATTTTGTATAAAAGCCCATGAGATGATTTGTATATTAAAATGGCGATGAGCTGAATTGCAAATATTGTAATGCCAAATTTTGTATAAAAGTCCATGAGATGATTTGTAAGATAACTTTTTGTATAATCAAATAGCCAAGAGCTGATTTGACCATATTTAGAAGCTGATTTTTGCATAATATGTGACAATGTTTTGTGACTATTTTGTGTGTCAATGTTTTGTGACTATGTTTTGAGTATATGTGATGTGTCCCTAGTCAATCATGAGCATTCTTGATTCTTGTATAATCATGGATAATTATTTGAGTCATTATCGGGTCATAGGGGTCATAGATTGAGACTAGACACAATTTGAGCAAAAATTGTCATTGTTGTCAAAAAAATTATCAAAAAAGTTGTCAAGCAACTTCTACATTGCGTCGGTAGGGTATGACTCTCAAAGTTTTGGTGCTTTGGGATGCACAACAGGGGCATGTCTAGCGTAAACCTAACCACCCAAACGCGCTCGCGATGTCTGTTTGTACATACGACGAACCAAATCAATTCTAGCCAATCTTGCAACTTTTCCTTGCAAGCAACTAACGGTTTTTGGAGCAGGCGAAAAAATGCTACAAATTGAAAATGGATCCGAGTCATCAAAAACCGAGATAGGCCATTGTAGAGGAGTCTCACACGACCCCATAGGATCAAATAGATCAACCGTATGTGTCATGGATTGGAAGAAACAGTCCATCAAATTTTGATAATTTTTTGGACTCATGGCACTTAAGAGTTCGCACCGGTAGGGTATGACTATTGATGTTCTGGTGCTTTGGGATGCATGACAAGGGCATGCCTAGTGTAAACCTACCCACCCAGATGTTCTCACGATGTCGGTTTGTGCATATGACGAACATAATCAATTCTAGCCAATCTTGCAACTTTTCCTTGCAAGCAACTAACAGTTTTTGGAGCAGGCGAAAAAATGCTACTAATTGAAAATGGCTCTGAGTCGTCAAAAAATGAGATAGGCCATTGTAGAGGAGCCTCGCTCAACCCCATAGGATCAAACAGATCAACAGTATGTGTCGTGGATTGGAAGAAACAGTCTGTCAAATTTTGACATTATTTTGGACTCGGGGCACTTAAGAGATCGCACCAGTAGGGTATGACTCTCGACGTTCTGGTGCTTTGGGATGCACAATAGGGGCATGCCTAGCATAAATGTGCCCACCCAGATGCGCTTGCGACATCAGTTTGTGTGCACGATGAAAAAAATCAATTCTAGCCAATCTTGCAACTTTTCCTTGCAAGCAACTGACGGTTTTTGGAGCAGGTGAAAAAATGCTACTAATTGAAAATGGCTCTGAGTCGTCAAAAACCGAGATAGGTCATTATAGAGGAGCCTCATGCGACCCCACAGGATCAAACAGATCAATTGTATGTATTGTGGATTGGAAGAAACACTCCTTCAAATTTTGACAATTTTTTGGACTTAGGGCACTTGAGAGATCGCACCGATAGGGTATGACTCTCGACGTTCTGGTGCTTTGGGATGCATGACAGGGGTATGCCTAGCATAAACCTGGCCACTCAAATGTGCTCATGGCATCAGTTTGTGTACACGACGAACAAAATTTGACGATTACGAGCGTGAGGGTGCTCTTGCACCAAACACATTGTTGTTTATATTCATATTGTCGATTTTTGTTGTTTATATTCATATTCATAATTACATACGCAAATATTCATTTAAATTTATAAAAGGGCAACCACCAAATATAGCGAATACACAATAATGAACTGAATACAAGGAATTTTGTAGGGTTAATTCAACATTTTAAAAATTTTATCAAATCATATTCCACGATTGCAATGTTTTATATCATATATTTTTAGTGTTTATATTCATATTGTTGATTACATATGCAAATATTCATTTAAATTTATAAAAGGACAACCACAAAATACAATGAATACAAAATAATGAACTCATAACACATTTATTGGATCGAATATCGATATTTATATATATAAAAAAAGGCATGTCTGCCAAGTCAATACAAGTATTACAAAAATGTGGCATATGCCATGTCTAAATCGATATACAATAAAAATGTAGAATATATCTACATGTATTGGTCATTCTATAACCAAAACTAACACTATATGATCCTAAACTTGTGGCGGATCTTCAAAATCAAGCCTCTTCGGTGCAGTATGCGGCTCTGTAGATGGCTGCAAAACCACAATTCAAAAGCCAAGTTAGAATTCTTTTCTAGAAAATAGTTCACGATTAACAACATAACTATGCATTTAACTTTAATTCCTTTGCAATTGAAATGTAGATTACCTCATCAGCTGATCCAGGAGCTAATGTCTTCACTCTCCTCTCCTTGTCACTCTTAGGAGTTTTCTTGAAGACATACTTAAATGGATCCACGTTATGGTCGTACTGCGAAGGAGTCTATTGTAGATTAAATGTATAATTAATACAATGCACTAACATAAATATATCAAAAACACTTAAAAGCTATAATATAGAGAACAATGACGTACCTGTGCCTGAGATGCTTCTCCAAAGGACTGAGGATGGCTCACCATCGATGTAGAAACTGTCGCTATTACCTATACAAAAAATTTACAAAGATTAAATACAATTAATATAATGATAAGCATTGAAGGTTGAAAACAAATAATTTTACATATCAAACAAAAGTGTACCGGATCCTGAGATGCTTCTCCACTGCAAGGAGGAGGGTTCGCCATTGACGAAATAGGTATGGATATTTCCTGTATGAAAAAATTATAAGATTATAATATATCACAAGTTCACATGTACGCATGCATATAATCATGAAATCAAGAAAATAAAGTAGAGATACATACCTCTGCCCTCTCTTGATCCGTGGGCGAATCAGGTGCATTCAACATATCCACAAAGCACAATGGTCATTGTACATGTAAAATAGACAAAAAAAAACTAATCAATCTACAAACCCCAACTAATACTTGATTTCAACATTTTCAAACAATTGTACAACTAAAAATGTGTTCAATTACCTTCTTCATATGTTTTGGCATCTTCGAGGAATTCTTTTTCTTAGGACGAGCCCTAGACGCGGAGGGGGTACCCTAAAAACACAAAATTAACATGAGATATTAGTACAAATAATAGATTAAACATAATTTTAAAATTCTAAAATGAAATGACTTGCATATTCCATCAAAACAATACATAAAAAGAGTTGTACAAAATATGATACCATATAGCCTTGTAGGCCAAAATCGATCGCTGAGAGCGTGATGTCATCAATCCGGGACATTTCGTCCCCTGTCAACACCTACAAACCAAAAATTGGACCAAGCATTAAAGATAGTTAGTATATCTTGTATTTTTTTGAATTCAAAGTGTACTATTCTATTTTAACATGTTACAAAACTTATACCTCAGGCATCAAAGTTGCAGCTATGGTAACTGGGGGAGGTGTATGGGATACCGCTGCTGCATCCTGAAATGCATATTATTCGTCTCAATTTAAATCGATGTATAAATAAAAATTCATTTATGTAATTACAAATTTAAAATGACTGATAAATAAAATGTTATGAATTCAAATCAACACACCTATGTCTGTGGCTCATGGGCAAACACCATGTCCATCAACTCATCTGTCAGCGCGACAGCCTCAACCATGTGAGCCTAACATCTACAACCACAAATCATGCGGAGATGATATGAGTATCCATCTGCACCAGCTGCATCATCTATCCCAGAGCATATCCCCGAGCAACTGACACACATATGCTCAATGGGCTCTTTGTCGCCCTCTAACGGCTCATCATCCAATACAATAGGGTGTGCTAATGACATCCCATGTTGGATGATGGCACCAGTCGATGATGTGGCTGCCTGAAGAGTTTGTAGTTCCATCGACTCTTTCAGCTCTAATGGGACAACCTGATGCACCTTGGGTTTGGGCGCTAGGGGGTGGCGACTCTCCGCGGCTAATCGCCTACAGGCTCTAGGTCTATCTTGGGCAGAGCCACCACCTCTACCATGAAACTCTCTCATGTCAAAATAGTTTGGTCACACATTGAGCACAAACTCATAATATATTTTTCTCAAAAAATATAATGGCACCTCATAATTATTACAAGGTAGATCATCAAAGACCATCCACCACCTCTGCCAAAAAAGATTATTCATCTACGCATTGGTACACCAATGTATGGGAAACCTCTTTGCATTAAGAGGCAATGAATGACCAATTTTGGGATCAACAAAAAGGGCACATATTTGTTGTTTAGAAATATTTTTGTTTTTTACTCCATCGTATGATAGCCCATTGGCATAGAATTGACGACACCTATCCCTAAAGCTTCCCCATTTGGTAATTTCTGTGGAAACGGCTATGGCACCACTAGCTAATGTTTCTAGGCTAGTGGCGAGGGATTGATGATGGTCAAGTTCATATGTTTTCAATTTTACAATCAGTCTATTGATTTTAGACGTATTTTGTCCTAACTGATTAATTAATTCTTCATGTCTTTCGACTGTGCGGTCAAAAGGAGGAATTGGGGGTTGTTCTTGTGTGTTTTTAGGAGGTGCATTTGGTTGTTCTTGAGGGTTTTCAAGAGGTTCATTTGGTTGTTCATGTTCTGGATTAGAAGAATCTGGTTTTTGAAACAAAAAATGAAAAAACCTAATCAAAATTAACGAAATTAAATTCAAAATGTAAAACAAATTGCATAAACCGGAAAGAAAGACAAAAATAAACAAAAACTAACCTTGATCCATAGCCTGGAGGACAAATCTAGCACCCCCGTTCGCAGTTTAGGTGAGAAAACGGGGAAAAAACGAAGTTAAAAATACGATTTATGGGTAAATGAGACCCAGCTTTTTTTACCAGGCACCGCGTACATGGTTTTATTTGGATTATTAGCGCATACGCGCTACCTTTTCTAGGCTCGGGAAGAACAAACCTAAGCGCATACGCGGGAATTTGAAATTTTAAAACCGCATACGCACTGCTTGTTTTTCCAAGTTTTTTTTGGGTGGTGTCCACTTTTCTGACCACCATCTTTGTGCACACGCCCATAGTTGGTGGCCAAAAAATGGGTGTATTAAGAAAGAAAGCACTATATTTGGATAAATTTACACTTACTAATATAGACACTGATATCACTTAAATGGGGCAAGACACAAATATCATATAGCAACTATAGGGGTCCAAAATATAAGTCTTTTGTCAAATATCAAATAGGGACTCTATAGGAAACAAACTCAAACTAAAAGAGAATTATAAGCACACTAGAGTCCTTATACTAAGAATGATATGCATGGTAAAGGCTCAATAGGATAAACATTGATGGAGAGGTTCGTTAATTTTATCTAAAATTAGAGATGGTATTGTAAGGCATAGAGAATGTTCCTAAACATTCTATGATAATTAAACAAACATAAGAACTTATTTATTTAAGGTTTATCATAATTAAAGCTTTTAAAAATTACTTCATACAAGAAATTAATCCTTATGATTTAATAAGGCCTTGGAGTAATCCATGAAAAATGTGTGTGCAAGTGAGTTCATTTCATCTTCATGAAGTCAACAGAACTAATCATTATAGGTAGGAATCGCAACAACATTTGAGATAAATCTCATTGTAGTGTGGCAATCAAAACATACTCAAAGGCTCTTAACAACTATAATAGTTATTTTAGAGGGGCATGTTTGGAAAACCAAAAGCAATTGTCAACTTTTCACTATGATGATAGACAAATAATGATTTTTTTCCTTTTTCACACAACTAAGTAAATACCTTGCATCTAAAAGAGACCTTGTTGCTTTCATCTCCCAAACCGATTTCTCCAACTTTAAACATAGATCTACTATGTTTATGGATGTAACCTATCTCCTACACAAGAATGTACCATTTTATGACCTTCTATCTAACTACATTCGGAGAATTTTTTGATTCCTTATCTTCCATAAATCTTCTCGCCAGTTGCTCATCAAATGCCCACTTCAACATAGATGTTTGAAAGAAGAACATAAGTCACATTTCTTTTAGAGCCTGTATTCATGTGTTATTTGCAGGCAGCATGAAAACATATCCACACAACTCACATCTTAATGATAAAAGTTTAAGGTGTTCTCGAGATAGATATGAGCAAGTAGGTCAACCATCTACACATAATAATCGAGTGTAATGCAAAAAGGCTTACAGTGTGATTGAAATATATACAGCCCACATACACTTAACCTGCATGGCTGCATGCACATATAACACAAACAAAGTTAAGAGCATTCTTGCAAAATTCATTTGTGCATATCCCACAAGCATTGCATTACATGAGACCACATTTTTGTGCCATGTTTATACTTCCACATTTTTCATACATGTCAATCAGTGTTGCGTTTCCAACGATTATATCTGAGAAAACCCTCCCTTCCGTGGAGCTTTGGTGGGATGTCTATGCCATGTTCTTAAGCTACCATATTGGCACAGGTGGGGAGTATGCTGCCAATCATTTTGTTTGAAAGATTTTATAGCCTTGTCAAAAATCCATTTTGTGCATGTCCTGCAATCATGGCACATTCCATGAGACCACGTTGTTTGGAGGTATTTTGTCACAAATCCATTTTGTGTGTATCCCGCAATCATAGCATTCCATGAGATCAATTTTTTTGGAGGCATTTTTTTAAACAATTACCACCCCCTGTCATGCTTCCACATTATGCATATATGTCTACTAGGTCAGTTGCAACTACAGCATCTGGCAGAATTCCTCTGTCCTTTACCATTTGACAGAATCCATACCCTGTTCCAAAGCTCCCATTTCGGCACAGGCAGGGAGACTACTGGCAAAGGTTGCGGATTCCGGTTTTACATCTGCCAATTGGATACGCTTGCAAGTTCCTGAAGCCTTTTCAAAACTCTATTTTGCGTATTATCCAGGAATATGGCATTCCATAAGACCATATTTCTTTGAGGCATTCAATCAAACTGGTTCATGTCCCTTGTCTGTGCTTCCACATTTTGCATGTATGTCCTATCAGAGCATTTCAAATGGCTTCCTTGGCTGCGATGACAAAATTCCATGAGAGGCTTTCTCTCTCTATCTCTCTTATGTGATTGAACTCTTTACTACCACGTACCAAACTTACGCAGCGCGGGAGCGATTTTGAATTCGTTTTGGATTATAGGCGTGAACTGGGCAGTTAACTACTGACTGCAACAGTTAATAGGGCCGCTGAGGAAAACGGAAACGGGTGCCGGTGAAGAGAACGGACGGAATGCACCCCACACGAGCCACCTAAGCGTTGCAGTCAACGCTTCGAGTGTACTCGTTAAGCCGGGTCGTTGAAGGGTAAAGCCTGGTGCCGCTTCTATCTGCCATTTTGCTCTCCAGGGCGACGTTGTGTGGCTATATATATGACTGAGATCCACGCTGCTTGCTCAAGTTTGCTTGCTATATATATAAATGAATAATTTACAGCGTAGGGAGTAGCATGACATGCTTATCTAGTTTGTTAGGAGTCACAGGAGCTCTATGTCAATTAGCGTGACTATCACGTACAGATTCTTATTAATTGTATACTTTTTAATATATGCGAGATTATATATAAAGATACAAAGAGAGATTATTGTCAAGGTGCTTATATTTTATTTATTTTACAAATCTAGTTAAAATTGCACATCTCGAAAATCTTGATGTCTTTTATATAGATATTTTTAAAGATAAGTATGCTAGTAGCTTCTAGAGTTGTGACGTACAAACAACACTAATTAATGAAATAATAACTTCACTAAATATAATTAAATAGAAACAAAACAAATCTCTTTTATTCATAAAATGTGTCATACACATGATAAAAACTTAGAAATAAAAAATTCCTTTTATTCATAAAAATGTGTCAGTCCTTGTATGTCACATTAGGATCCATCGTGAGGTGTCACATTCCAAAAGGAGAAAAACTCGGGTCTATCACTGGTTCGAGGATGTATAAGCCTAGATAAATCCATTAGGGGCCATTAATGTCTGATGAAAACATGGCGAGTTATGTAAAGTTGGAAATGAGTCTTAAAAGATAATAGTGAAGATCACGAGAGAGAGGAATTATTAATGATCTCGGGAAATCAAATGGTTGAATCAAGTATGTTTGAAATGCGTACAAATTTAGCTTAAATGAGGACTTGTAGAATCATGTAGTTCACCAAACAAATGAACATTTAAAGCCCAAACTTAGCCTTACATCAAAATTAGGGAGAGAAGACATGTTTGGAATTTATCTTTTCGGCACCAATATGCCCGAGAAATGATGAGATGCCAAGGTCAGCAAGAAAACATTTGAAAAGAGTCCAAACTCGGCTTAGGATGGACTCCAAGGAATGAACAAATTTTTAAGAATGAAACATAAGTTTTGGCCTCAACTTGGCATTAAGTCAAATTTGGGGAAAATTTATATACTTGGACAAATGCATTTAAACTTATTCTCTCTAACTCTACTCTCAAGTCAAACTTGAAGAAAGAACTTGTTCAAAATTGAGATCCCAGGAGCATTGCAAGAGCTGAGTAAGCACAAAATTCTCTATAGACCGAATACACAAGAGAGTTGAAAAGCTGAGTTCATCAGTCATGATGGAGGCCGAGATTTATTACAAAAGTACTTTCACACCCTATCTTTGATTTGAAGACTTAATGCAACTCATTGAAACAACTTGAAATTAGTATAGTTTTTAGTTTAATAATTAATAAAATTAGATTGATTAATTTTTGGGAAGTTACTCTTTTAGAAAGTTTTAATAATGAAAATAGCACTTTAAAACGCCATTGCACTATAATTTAATACATTCAATCTCAATCGAATCAAGTATTAATGGTGCGCATGTGAAGTGCTTTTAAGAATAGTGGAATGGCTGACAACATGGGGTTTTGGAGTTTTCTGCATTGAAAAGTTTGCTTGGATGCTGAAATGAATGCATTTGTTCCGTAGAGGAATTCGTAGATAATGGGGTTAAGGAATTCAGTGATTGATTTGGAGCAACTATCTATTTTATGGAGGTGCAGACAAGGCATTCAAAAAATCCCTGACGGGCATGTAGAGGAGAAAAGTGGTTGTGTTCTTTTATGCCTATATAATGAAGAATATAGCATGGAAAAATATTAGTAGGAAGACAAACTGTTGTGTTGAATACAAGGTGACTTATGTTTGCAGTTTATTGACCTGACCGTTACCATTTTTGTGGGGCGTTTGACATTTACTTGTTGGGCATTTGATGTATTGGTGATGCATGAACAAATTAATGGAATATGGTGAAGGCATGAAACTAAAACTTTTTGTAAACATTGATTTTGTAACAAGCCAAACCACTATAGATGAGGAATAATATAAAATAAAATTATCAAACAAGAACAATTTGAAAACAAAAACATAGATATGTAATTTTTTTTTTGATATATATGTAAATGATAAGCTAAACTTTTTTTTATGCAAGTAGTAATATCAATTATTCATGGAGTACAATGTATATAAACATTTCCAAGTTAACATGAGTACATAATAAATAAAGTATAAGAGGAGTTTAGGGTTCTCAACCTTTGGTAATCCATTAAATTGATTCCTTTATTATTTAAAGTAAGTAATCAAAGGGAAAGTATCATTAGGGCAATTTACCACTCAACCATAGACATGGAAATCTTCTACACATCTTTCTACTAAAAGTGACCTTGCCTTTTCAAGGGTGTAAGTAGGGTAAAAGGTCTAGTGCAATCCAAGGCAAATGTTTTGATCCTACACAACCCTAGTAGGTCACACACTATAGGTTTTGCCTAACTAGTATGGCCTTTGACTAGGTAGTACATCTAGACCATGTGAACCAACAAATTCTTGTAATTGACAGTGTCACCTTGGCCAAATTTTTCATAGTTGCAAGCATAATTTAACGTGTAGTCATTGTTCACCACCCTATTCGGCTAGAGCCAATAATAGGCATTAGTCAACTGACCAATCACAATTGTCTCTTATGCTAATTGCATACTAACTCAAGTTTAGAGGCTCACTTGTTTCTAGGTTTAATAAGTTCTATCTAACCATTCTAATTTTAGGCTTTGTTGTTCTGCATTATTATGGAAAGCTACCATTCACAACATTTTTATATTACTTCAATTGAGTCCACTATTGTAGATTTCAATAGGCACCATATTCATGAACATGAGCTTGCATGCTTTCACCCTCATGTTTACAAATATACACATGCCCTCAACTCTAGGGTTCACAATAGTTATCTTTACTTTTGTTTTGCAACAAGTTCTGTAAAATGAACCTTGACTTACAGCATATGAGTACGTATGCTTGTTATTAAAACAAAAAGATGAAAACACAATGCAAAATTCTTCCTTATTCAATACTTTAAACTAGAAATCCTTCAACCTTTTTTATTTGGTTTATCTTCTTCACTGTTCATTCAAGAACAAGAATGATTAAAGCACAGTGCAACTACTGCATCTTCATAGTTAATCTCTGCTTCTATAAAGACTGTTATAAATCATAAGACTATTTTGTTTAGCTAAAAGAGATGATAATTATTATTTGTTGCTATTATAATTCTACCCATAAGGGCTATATAATTTAAGTTTATTTCTTTCATTATGGTTTAGGACAAAAAAACGTTTCTTATCATTGCCATTATATTAGCTTCTTATTCTCAGAATTAAGACGGTACAAAAGGCAAACCCTTTCTTTAATGAGAATCATAAATGCCTTAGCATAGCTATGCTATTGAGCTTATTACATACTAAACCATAATATTGTTGTGATACAAACTTATTAACCTAAAATGTCAGGTATTAGAATTATTTCCTTCTAACAAGAACACATAAATTTACTTTAATTATTCTTCCTTTTTAATTTCAAAATTCAAACAAAATTTTTAAAATTGGAAACATGGCTTATGTGATTGTGATCCAAGTTGGTTGAGTAGAGTACTTATTCTAAGCCTTCAATATTCCTTTCTTAGCTTTCCATAGTATCCCCAACCTCTATTCTACCAGAGTTTGAATTTCTTCTACTTCTCCATTAGAAAGAATTTACCAAAAACAAGTTATGTGATTATCCTCTATTCAATCTTCTTTCCTTATATAATGTACAAACTTCAAGCTTTTCCCAATTAGCTATAATCCTTAAAAGGTTAAGAATATTTCAATTAATTAATAATAAATTTTAATGAATTTAAAGTCCATTACAGTAAACTATCATTGGATGTGTTGATTATCACTTACAAGAAGTTACAAAATTCTTCAATATATATTTTCATTTTCCTTTTGCCTTGGATTCCATTACCCACATTGTTGGGTTCAACATCTTTTCCATAATATAAGATGTGGTTGAATATACTATGGCTTGGAGCCACCTTGCTTTATGAATATGGCCAATATAAATGTGATTACTTTTAATTATGTAATATGACCAATATATGTATGGTTTCTCACGTATTCTTAAGTATGACCTTTAGCCCTTTTACATGAATAAAAATTGATTCATAAAGTTCACTAGTATCATTTTACAATACTTATATGAAAATGATACACAAACACACAATTAAGTTATATATACACTTGTGTCATATTAACATGTCGCAAATGTATATACATATATATATAAACATGTATATATGTACTCCTTATATTATACATACATAATAATTTTGTATCAAATACATTATATTTAAATTAACTCATAAGTCCAGAATGATTATCAAATCAATTTTGAGTTTGAACTTAGTTATTTGATGCCTTAAGTCAACATCATGAGTTCTATGTTAATAACAAACCCTAACAACTTGAGTGATTGTCTAGGGTTGGCCATATTAGGTACCTAGTTCACGACTCCACATCACTAGGCTCTATCATCAAAAATTGCCATGACCAATACCTAAGTTTTAGAGACTTAGATGGAAACTCAACCCTTCACCTGATTACCTCCATACCCAATGATATTTTCCCTCCCTTCTTGGAGAATGGTGAATTTCTTTCAACCACTAGGTCAAAACAATGAAGTTAGTCTGAAATCCTATTAGTAATTTCAACATGTAAAAATATGAGTAGATAGTAGTATAAAACTTATTGACTTATCAAATAAAAACATCACATATGAAATTGTAAACCATTGTTCAATTGGCATCAACTAAACATCACATATTAGTGCAAATTGAGCATTGAAAAGTATTAGTGAAAGAGAGGGATGTAACACATTATTGAAAGATTAGTGGCTAGATGGAAGCATCCATTAGCAAGGTATGAATGTTTTCTTTTGTTTCGGAATAGATGCAAGAAACTAAGTAAAATATATTTAAATTATGTGTGAAAATATTTGACAGAATAGGACCATTTTGTGAGAAAAATGAATGTTGTTTCTATGTGTGGGAAGTGGGAAGTAATGTAAGGTAGCATGAGTGTTTTTATAGACTCTATCAATAACATTCCAAGCACTATCAATCTTTCAATGATACCATTATAACAAGCAATTTTTACAAAGACAAACAATGTGGGCATGAATTTTAGGGCAGATCAGATGTGGCGATGATAGGTTCAAAAAATACATCTCTAGCATAAAATAATTGGTTGACATGACATGTGCATGAGGCAGGTTTTTTGAAAATAAAATATAATTTATATATTTTCTCTAATTTTGAGTATTCTAATATCTTCAAGTTATAAGATCATGTTCTTGTCATTTTTAAATCGCTTGAATCTAACATCCTTGTTGTTATGTCACCATATGCTTGGACCTACCAAGCCATCATTGCTATAGTTACAATGCCTACCAAGATTCACATGCAACATCAAATGGATAGAGGATAAAAAGGATAAAATCAAATTTTGCAGATAATAGAGGCAGGAGGATATCTATCATCCCAAGCTATCTTATCGATTAGGGATGATTTTTTGGATGAGAAGCAACCTTTTTGTGCCCCTGACGAAAAGAGAGGGCTTGGCATTATGTGTCCTTTCAAGGATCCAAGAAGAGGCAAAATTTCTTATGGGTGCACTTAGCGTCTTCACATTTGGTTGGTAATTTTACAACACTTGAGGAGGGATAAAACACACATGGTGGAGATATGAAATTCCGAAGAAAAGATGTCTCATGTGAAGACATTTGATGATATGTACAACAGAGGAGTGATTGTTTGCGTAGCACTTGAAGAGGTATTAGATACACTAAAAGGAGATGTGATCTTTCAGAGGAAAGGTATCTCGTGTGCCTCACTAGAGGAGGTATTAGACATACTCAGATGAGATGTCGAATTTCAGAAGAAATGTGTCTCATTGTGCATAGATGGTGGGAACAATTTTATGTTCTCTCATGTTGTAGGCTATACAGTCAGGAGATCCACTAATGCAGTTAGTTTAGTGTTTCCTAGGTGAGTGAGGAAGATTGGTGAAGACACTTCATTAAAGTATCAATAAAAGTTATGTTCAACCCTTGCAATGTTCCACTCTAATTTGAATTAATGTTATAAGGAAGTTAGAATTTTACATTAATTAGTATAATTTCTCGATTAATAGTTAAATAATTAATAAAATTAGATTGATGAGTTTTTAGGAAGTTATCCCATAAGAAAAAATAAAACTTTAAAAAGCCATTGCCTTCCAATTTTATCCGATTGAATCAAATTGATTATCAACTTACCTTTTTGCGCTCTCAGAACTTATTATTCTAAAAGCTTTCGCAAAGAAAGGAGAGACCAGTAGGCCGAGGTCGGATGATCAAATCGAGTGGAAAGCTTACATATTGAAGACTGGTTTTCGACAAAGGCAAATTAGTGAGCTCAAATAAAGCTAAAAGGTAAGCGATTTTGTTCATGTCTTTGGGCATTTGGTGTTTTAAATCGATAAATCCATGCATCTTTATGCCCCAAATCTGAGAACAACGCCTGTGAATGAGTGTGAGTTGATATTTGATTTGTAACGAGTGACTAATTATCAATTGAATCTTTACCAATGCTCGACACGAGGAAGGTCAATATATGCATTCGAGGGTTTCAAGATTGTGCGATAATTTATAGAAAAACCCTAGGTTAATAAATAATAGGCAGAGAGCTTTTGTGAAGCGTCTGAGATACCCGATGCCCTAACAGTAGCTTCCATCGCTTTAACAAAATGCATAGTTTTACTGGACCTGTCATGCTTCTTCCTAGTCATCATTATGGGGTATCATATTGTTTGTGCTAATGTTTCTTTGGTTTTGCTTCAAGTGAGTTTAGACATTCCTAGATTCCTATTTTCTAGAGGCTACCTTTCTCAGTTTATCATGGTTCTTTAGACTCTTGCCTTTGTATTTTCAACATGAATTGGTTGAGGAATGATGATGAGATCACTCATTTAACTTCATTGATTAAGTAGTGTCATGGGGGTCACTCATGTAGATTTAAATGTCATTCATATTTTTGATTGACTGATATTATAGTTGTTGTCATGTGATTATTGTTCGAATACCATCATTTATGACACACATGCAGATTGATGTCTTCTTGATCTTAATCATCATCTTGTTCGAGAGGAGATTCTTCAATTACAACATTTTATCAGTCTGAGCTTCAGCTTCAATTTAAAAATACACAACAAATTTAAAAATAATCTTAATGGCCTTGTGATTAGTGCATGCGTGTCTGCCATGGCAACATCCACTACAGCGGTGACCGACCAAAAAACAAACATCCACTACGGCGGTTGGGCCAGGCAAATTTTTAAAGAATCTTAATGGCCATGTGATTTAGCACATGAATATCTGCTATGGTAGCGTCCAGTATGGCGGTTGAGGCGAAGCTCAAGCACCTATTTAAATGGATGAGACCCTCCTTCACTCGGTATCTCTGAAATCGTTAACTTGCTTGCTGTGTTTAACAAGATGAGGGCTTTAACTAGTTTCATTATTCTCATTGTATGTGTTTTTCCTTTTTGTTTTAGAGTCCAACTTAGGTAGTTTGTAAATTTACATTGCTTATGAGTTTCGTTGTTTGGAATTCACAGTCACTAGCGGCGAGCGGAGCTGCACATTTGCATGGTGAAGAGTATCTGCCCACAACACCCATTCCACAACTTGTGCGGGAACTCATCTCACCTGATGATGATGATGATGATGATGATGATAATGATGATGGGAAAATAGCGTTGAATGTGGCCGATGGAGGAATTATTGAAAGTGGACGCGGGGATGCCTCCAAGAAAAGTTGGGACACAAGGCGTTGCGCCGGTGCCTTTGAAACGTTGCGACGTAGCAAAACTTTATGCTCCAACTACGCAAATGCCGATGGATGCAACGTCGTGCACGTTTCTGCTGGAGAAAGATTTGGTGAGAGGAACCAAAGTTTCTCAAACCTTCTTGCGAGAAAGGGAGAGGCGTTTTCTTCAACGCTCCGTGGCAGACCAAATCCCTTTCTCCTCCGACAAACTTCCGTCATGGGCGTGGCTATTAAGGAGACTTTGCAAGCATGCGAAAGACCTGCCGAGGAGGGCGAAAACAACTTCTGCGCAACATCGTTGGAGTCCCTGGTTGACTTGAGCACGTCGAAGTTGAGGAGCAATCGCTAAACTGTGCTAGTCACGAATGTTTCAAAGTTCATGTCAAAATCCGTGAGGCAGGATTATACCATCGTGGGAGTGAAAGACGAGGGCGCAGCAGAGAAGGACGTGTATTACTGCCACAGTAAACAATATGCGTATGCTGTGTACTACTGCCATAAGTCGGCATGTACTTTGGAAGCAGGCAGGAGGATCGCAAGAGTTTGGGTGAAGGGAGAAGATGATAGGACGGAGGAGGCGGTGGCTGTGTGTCACAAGGACACCAGCGCCTGGATTCCCAACAACATCCCATTTAAGGCGCTGAATGTGAAGCCTGGTACCCCCTCTATCTGCCTTTTCGTTCCCCAAGGAGACCACCTGTGGCAGATAGCCGACTGATCAGATCCGCTTCCTTGCTCTCTCTCGTATAAATAATTTGCAGCATAGGGAGTAGCAGGAAATGCTTATATAAGTAGTTTGTTTGTGTGAGGAGCACTAGCTCTCTTTCTGTCACTTCAGTGCTGTGCACATGCTAATTATTAGTTCCTATAAAAATTATGTATTTAACTATATATCATTTCTTTTTTAAAGTTTAGCTTTTCAGCATTGTTTTTTATTTGTCTAAAAATTAATGGTAAACTCCTTAAACACTGATGATCACTAATTTCAACAATAGCCATGAGAAACAGGGACCACAGAAACAATTTCGGGATCAACAAGCCACCAAATGCACGTGTATTACCAGGGTGCACTAGGGTAGAGAACTCAGTAGTTGTGCATCTTCAAATCACTCTCAATTTTTTACGGCAGCTTACTTGGCAAGTCCCCTACTTATAACTAAGGTTTCAAGGCCACATTAGCACGGTTTTTGCCAAGGTGTCCAAAACAACCCAAAAAAAAGTGAGACCAATAGGTGTGCAAAAGGGACCCAATACTTGTGCAGCTGATGTGGCATCACATGATTGGTTGCTTTTTACAACAAATGGTATATTTCATTAAATTATTGGTACTTATCATAGCAATAACAACTTTAAAGTCACAACTAAAATTTGGACATTAAATCAGTAGGTATGGGGGTATTAAATCAACAACTTCTATCACAAGAATTGGAATGTCCTCAACTACTGGGTCCTTTCCCCTAGCTCTCTTTATGTGAGTTTGGCGTGGTACACATGCTAATTATTAGTTCCTAATAAAATATGTTTTCAACTATATGTTATTTCAGTTTTGTTTTTTAGTAGTTGTTTTTAATCTGTCTAAAAATGAATGGTGAACTCCTTAAACACATTTTACATTGGTGATCTTGATTTACATATATTAGTCATTGAAGATAGAAGCGTAAGTTCTTCTGGCAGGGAAGTCAAACTTTGTGCAGTGCTCCATGCACAAATGCTTCAATTTCATTTGTTTTTTGAATCCCTAAGGCAAATATTCCAAGTCACGTTTATCAAGAGTCGAGCACTCAAGGGCCGTGACCAATATATAAATTTTACTATGTTATTATCTTTTCATAAAATATATCTTTGAAGATTGCTTGCACTACATTTTATAATTTTCAAGGATGTAATTTGATTTCATAATTTTAATTAACTAATACAAAATAAATTGATCAGATACTTTGTAAAAATGGGATTATAAATGAATATTAATAAATGTTTTTTTATTTATTCACTTTCCTAACTTCTATTTTGGAGTCATCTTCTACCGAATAAAAGTTCTATTACTGTATAAGTTATATTATAGTTACTCATGAAGACATATTGTCTTTTGTAATACAATTATTTTGTTAATATTTTTGTATGAATTAACTATTATTCTTATATAATTTGTTATAAAAAATATTATTCATATCACAAGATTTATGTGGTTGTTTCTTAAATAGCTTAATTTTAAAATTAATTTCCAGACAAGGAATATTATGTCTAGGATAGTATACTTAAACTTTCTAAATGATAATTTCTAAGTGATAAGTATATTAAACTTTGAAGTTAACAAAATTCTTGATCTAAGGGATTGATGAAGGGCTAGTCCACCCAACACTAAAACATAGTACAATAATCGTTAACAAAACAAAAAAATGAAATAAGGAAAATAACCTAGTTTCAAATTCTTCAATATATTTTTGAGTCATTTTGAGGCTTCTAGGATATTAAAATTTGAGCTTTAAAATTTATAGAAGAAATTTTCTAGGATAAAAAATTTAATATATCCCAAATGATATAAAATATTAAGAGGGTTCTTTCACCATGTAATGTCATAAATTACACCCAATGCAATTTCACATTACATTAGCCTTGCCTTTACTCATAACTAAGATAATCTATGCATCCAAAAACTTAATCCAATCTAGGCATGCATGCTTTTTCAATTTTTATTATTTTGATGCTGACAAAAATCCATTTTCAATTATATATTTAAATTTGAAGTTAATATGAATTGAGATTGATTAATTAAGAATGAAATTGAGGAATCGACAAAAAATGATGTATTAAAATTGATTGAATTGAACTAGAGTTATTTTGGCTTTAATGTAATGTCAATCTTGATTATTTTGATGATGACAAGATCTCTCTCTCTCTCTCTCTCTCTCTCTCTCTCTCTCTCTCTCTCTCTCTCTCTCTCTCTCTCTCTCCATCTCTTTGTTTGTCTATCTCTTTAATCTATATGTCTCTCTCACTCTCTCGCTTCCTCTAATATGTCTCTCTCACTCTCTCTCTTCCTTTTTGTTTGCAAGTCAGTAATTTCTTAGAAATAGACCACTCTCCTTTGTTATTCTACTTAATTAAGATAAAGTATGTCAAAATCCATTTTAAAAATGGATGTGACATTTGATATCCAAATTGGCAATACAAAATGGTCTGCATAACACCATTCAAGATTTGCAAGTCTCTCACCTTGCATGATCATTATTCTAACGCAACTTTGTCATACACATGACTACTAAATTAGGCAAGAAAATATACCATTCAAATCTAGTTTAATAATTAGATTATAAATTAATATAAAATGAGATTGATTAATTAAGAATAAAATCGAGTAATTGAGAAAAAATATTTATTAAAATTGATTAAATTTACTTTTACTTTACTGTAATGTCAATTTTTATTATTTTGTTGTTGACCAAATTCCATTTCCAATTATATATTTAAATTTTAAGTTAATATGAATTGAGATTGATTAATTAACAATGAAATTGAGTAATTGACAAAAAAGTATATATTAAAATTGATTGAATTTAACTAGATTTATTTTGGCTTTAATGTAATGTCAATCTTGATTATTTTGATGATGACAAAATCTCTCTCTCTCTCTCTCTCTCTCTCTCTCTCTCTCTCTCTCTCTCTCTCTCTCTCTCTCTCTCTCTCTCTCTCTCTCTCTCTATTTCTCTATCCATATATTTCACTAATTCTATCTCCCTAACTCTCGATCTATCTCCCTATCCACTTATATCTTTCTATATTGCCCTCTATCTATCTATCTCTCTACCTATCTCTCTTCCTCCCCTCTCGCACTACCCATATATATATATATATCCTTCTTTCCTCTCTCTCTCTCTATACCTCTACATCTCTTTTTTTGTCTATCTCTCTCACTCTCTCTCTTCCTCTATATCTCTACATCTCTTCATCTCTATCTTTCCTTATCTATCTCGCTATCTCTCCCTCTACCTCTCACTATCTCTATATTTAATTCTCTCTCTTATTCTCTCGCTCTATCCTCTTCTCTACCTCTATCTTCCTCTCTCCCCCACTATTTTAAGATATGTTTCCCTTTCTCTTACTCTCCCTCTTTCTAGACCCTCTCTCCCTCTCTCTCTCTCTCTCTCTCTCCATTCCTCTCTATCTATATTTTCTTACACCTCTCTCTCTCCCCCTCTCTACTCTCTCTCCATGTCTCCCTATTGCAAACATAACATGTCTATATGAATTGACCTCATATATTACATAAATATATACCAAAAAAAAACCAAACACCTTTTTGACCTACCTATTGCACACCAAAATGCGATTGCTAGTTTATATGTCTCACAAGAGGGCATGCTGACTTTGAGAGTACACGGAATTGAAAGGCCGCAACTATTCTAGCTCCAAAACAGATCTTTCGTTCAGCATGTTAGTGACAGGTTAGTCAATCGCAGCCATTAATTGCAAAATTGACAGCGTAAAACGCGTGACTAACACACGTGTTAGTCAATCCGTACTGTCTTTTTGGAACTAGAATAGACGCGTGCGAATTGAAAGGACTAAAATCTAGAAGTCAGATGTCCCGTCGGAAATGGCGTTTCAAATGGACAATTTTAATTGCTTGGAATTTATGCACCCGCGAAAGACGCATCAGATGCCACGCTTCACGCTCGGCTTGAATGCCTTTTAGTTTGGAGGATGGCCGACCAATTACAGGGAGAGCTTACTCATTCAATCCTACCTATTTTATTCGTACTAAAAAGGCAGCATTAATATTCAACTGGACAAATCGCTGTACAATAATTCAACCCAAAAAACATTCTAGAAACAGTCTTTATCACAATCGAAAAAAAATCTGATCAGGAAATATATTCCCCAGTGAAGTAAAACTTGTTAACCACGGTTAGACAATTTCACGACAAGTTGCTTTAAGTACATAGATCAAGTATCTGCAATATAAAATGGTCTGCATAACACCATTCAAGATTTGCAAGTCTCTCACCTTGCATGATCATTATTCTAATTCAACTTTGTCATACACATGACTAGTAAATTAGGCAAGAAAACATACCATTCAAGTCTAGTTTAATAATTAGATTATAAATTAATATAAAATGAGATTGATTAATTAAGAATAAAATTGAGTAATTGAGAAAAAATATTTATTAAAATTGATTAAATTTACTTTTACTTTATTGTAATGTCAATTTTTATTATTTTGTTGTTGACCAAATTCCATTTCCAATTATATATTTAAATTTTAAGTTAATATGAATTGAGATTGATTAATTAACAATGAAATTGAGTAATTGACAAAAAAGCATAGATTAAAATTGATTGAATTTAACTAGATTTATTTTGGCTTTAATGTAATGTCAATCTTGATTATATTGATGATGACAAAATCTCTCTCTCTCTCTCTCTCTCTCTCTCTCTCTCTCGCTCTCTATTTCTCTATCCATATATTTCACTAATTCTATCTCCCTAACTCTCGATCTATCTCCCTATCCACTTATATCTTTCTATATTGCCCTCTATCTATCTATCTATCTACCTATCTCTCTTCCTCCCCTCTCGCACTACCCATTTATATATATATATATATATGTCCTTATTTCCTCTCTCTCTCTATACCTCTACATCTCTCTCTCTCTATACCTCTACATCTCTTTTTTTGTCTATCTCTCTCACTCTCTCTCTTCCTCTATATCTCTACATCTCTTCATCTCTATCTTTCCTTATCTATCTCGCTATCTCTCCCTCTACTTCTCACTATCTCTATATCTAATTCTCTCTCTTATTCTCTCGCTCTATCCTCTTCTCTACCTCTATCTTCCTCTCTCCCCCACTATTTTAAGATATGTTTCCCTCTCTCTCTCTCTCTCTCTCTCTCTCTCTCTCTCTACATTCCTCTCTATCTTTATTTTCTTACACCTCTCTCTCTCCCCCTCTATATTTCTCTCTTTCCATCCCCCTCTCTACTCTCTCTCCATGTCTCCCTATTGCAAACATAACATGTCTATATGAATTGACCTCATATATTACATAAATATATACCAAAAAAAAAACCAAACACCTTTTTGACCTACCTATTGCACACCAAAATGCGATTGCCAGTTTATATGTCTCATAAGAGGGCATGGTGACTCTGAGAGTACACGGAATTGAAAGGCCGCAGCTATTCTAGCTCCAAAACAGATCTTTCGTTCAGCGTGTTAGTGACAGGTTAGTCAATCGCAGCCGTTAATTGCAAAATTGACAGCATAAAACGCGTGACTAACACACGTGTTAGTCAATCCGTACTGTCTTTTTGGAACCAGAATAGACGCGTGCGAATTGAAAGGACTAAAATCTAGAAGTCAGATGTCCCGTCGGAAATGGCGTTTCAAATGGACAGTTTTAATTGCTTGGAATTTATGCACCCGCGAAAGACGCATCAGATGCCACGCTTCACGCTCGGCTTGAATGCCTTTTACTTTGGAGAATGGCCGACCAATTAAAGGGAGAGCTTACTCATTCAATCCTACCTATTTTGTTCTTACTAAAAAGGCAACATTAATATTCAACTGGACAAATCGGTGTACAATAATTCAACCCAAAAAACATTCTAGAAACAGTCTTTATCACAATCGAAAAAAAATCTGATCAGGAAATATATTCCCCAGTGAAGTAAAACTTGTTAACCACGGTTAGACAATTTCACGACAAGCTGCTTTAAATACATAGATCAAGTATCTGTAAAAGTCAGGCTACCCAAATATGGCGTGGCTTAATTCCCCTGTAATACAGTTGGGTTTTTCACTCATCTTCCTCTGGATGATATACAGATTTATCACAAAAAATAAGAGAAAGAGCGACAAGGAAGAGTTGGGATTGCCACCAGGGCCACGGCCATGGCCGGTGGTAGGCAATCTCCATCTTTTGGGAAGTCTTCCTCACAAAGCTCTGGCTAAGCTGGCAACCAAGTACGGGCCCATCATGTTCCTACGCCTGGGCTCGGTGCCCACGGTGGTGGTCTCTTCTCCTGCCATGGCCAAAGAGTTTCTTAAAACCCATGATTTGATCTTCGCCAACAGGCCCCCTACATCGGCGGGCAAGTACATGACCTACGAGCGCAGAGACGTGGCGCAATCCCCTTACGGAGAGTACTGGCGGCAGATGAGAAAGCTGTGCACAATGGAATTGCTGACGCCCAAGAGAACGGAGTCATTCAGGTGGGTGAGGGAGGAAGAGGTGTCCGCCATGGTCAGATCTGTGTGGGAGGAGAGCCAGCATGGCGTGCGCCTCGTCAATCTCAGGAAGCACATCTTTTCCGTCTTACTCAACATTGTGTGCAGAATGTTTGCAGGGAGAAGTTACTCCGACCATCAATTGAGCGGAGGGCAGGAGTTTTCACAGATGGTGGCTGAGATTATGCATCTGACGGGAGTAATTGTTACGGGAGACTTCATTCCCTCTCTTGCTTTTCTCGATTGGGGAGGCTACTGCCGCCGCATGCAGGCCATCAATAAGGTATTTGATGAGTTTGCTGACAAGCTCATCGATGAGCACATTGAGCGAAGAAGGGTTAAAAAGTCGGAAAAATCGGACATTGTGGACGTGATGCTGGACATGGCTGAGATCGGAAGTGCGGAGATACAAGTCTCTCGGCTTCACATCAAAGCAATCATCACGGTCAGTAATTTTCATGGACCCTCAGAAACTACTAGCTCTTTAGTATTGTCAAATTGTGGAACTATTCATTTCGTTAATACCCAATTGCCATATTTCTGCTTAGACCTCACTAACAAAACGAGTTCAATTCTTTCGCAGGATATGTTAATTGCTGGAGTAGAGACATCTACCACAACTATAGAATGGGCGATGACTGAGCTGTTGAGAAACCCTCAAGCAATGTCAAGGGCACAAGAGGAGATTGAATTAAAGGTTGGAAGAGACCGTATGGTAAGAGAGAGTGATCTGGTAAGCTTACACTACTTGCGATGTGTGGTGAAGGAAACTCTTCGACTACATGCACCAGCGCCCTTGCTCATGGCACACGAGTCCACCCAGGGTTGCAATGTTGGAGAATACTACATTCCACCAAAAACAAGGTTATTTGTGAATGTTTGGGCAATCGGAAGAGATGAAAGAGTTTGGGAAGATCCTTTAGAATTCAAGCCCGAGAGATTTATTGGCTCAAGCATAGATGTGAATGGCCACCACTTCGAATTGTTGTCTTTCGGAACAGGAAGGAGAGGATGCCCTGGGATTTACATGGGGCTTTCTTCTGTTTACTTGGTTGTGGCTCAGCTCATACATTGCTTTCATTGGAATGTGGAGGGTGATTTGGATATGGAGGAAACGTTTGGATTGACCCTACCAAAGAAGTTTCCTATCTCTGCTTTTCCCTCCTGGAAGCTCACCACTGACAACCCATCATAAGGTTGGATGTACAGTTGGGAGAAAAACTACTAATTGCCATTGTAATTGTGTGAAGGTTCTGCCTCTTCTTATTGGTTAACTATTAGTCAGTCATCTTGTCATTTTAATTGCGCATTTATGTGAAAGGTTTGGTGTACTATCATATCGACATTTAATCAGTTGCAATTGTATGTTTATTTTAAAGGTTAGGTGTACTACTATACATACATATAATCAATCATCTTGTTAATTGTTGGTGAACTATCATATCGACATTTAATCAGTCACAATTATATGTTTATGTTAAAAGTTAGGTGGGCTATCATATCGACATTTAATCAGTCATCTTGTCAATGTAATTGTATGTTTATATGAAAAGTTAGGTTAGGCCCTCCATATTTATGGGGAAAGTTAGTTGAGGCCCTCTCTTGTTGTTGGTTTACTAAATAAAATTAAGGAATGAATTTTTAAATAATATTAATAGAAGTTTCTTCTTTTTTATGTTGGAGTGTTTTTAACTATTTACTATTATCTATTTTAATATGCATGATACAATTAAGAAAAACTATGATTTTAAAATAAATTTAAATTTAAAAATCTTTTAATCTAGTGAGAAACAAATGTCATAGTTATCTTGCTATTGTAATTGCATGTTCATGTGGAAGGTTAGGTTAGGACCTCCATGTTTAGGTGGAGAGAGGTGAGGCCCTCCTTCTTACTATTGACTTAGTAAATAAAATTATTGTAATTGCATGAAGGTTCTACCTCGTATTATTGGTTAACTACTAGTATAGGCATATAGTCAGTCATCTTGCCATTGTAATTGCACACTTATGTGAAAGGTTAGGTTAGGTCCTCTAGGTTTATGTGGAAAGAAATTAGGTGAGACCCTACCTCTTGTTGTTCATTTAGTAAATAAAATTAAAGAATAAATATTTAAATATTATTAAAAGAAGTTTCTTCTTTCTTATGCGGAGTGTCTTTTACTATTGACTACTTTCTATTTTTATATGTAAGTCCTGATACAATTAAAAAGTATAGGATTTCAGAATAAATTAAAATTTAAAAATCTTTTAATCTAAGGGAAAACAATTGTCATCTAGAACCAAGAGGCATGGTAGGAGCAAATGAAAAGACTAGTCGAAAAGTGGAATCTCATTAGGGACAATTAGGTTGTTGCTTAGGTGGTGAGATTGTGATGTTGTTTTTTGCTATTAATATAGTTTAAGATAGTTCTATTTGTTTTAATTTTTGGTTTATGATGCTCATTATTAAGTCTCTAGGCTTATGGTTTATTAGGCTTGTGAGACCCCTAAGACTCTTATTATTAATTTTGAATCTGGGAACTGTTGTTATTGTCTACTTTACTCAGTTATTTGTTAGTTTAGTTAGTCCTTATTGTAGGAAGTATGGTAGGATTAATATGGGCTACTACTTTAGTCTATATATTTTTTATTACTTCTGAAGGCTAGCATCTTTGTTCTATGTTGGGTGCCTAGCTATGTGATGACTGGGGTTGTTTTACTACTCTTTTTTTATTGTTGTTGTTTTGTAATGGTTCGGGGCCCTTTCCCTACTAAAGTAATAAAAAACAAGTGTCATAGTGGGAATACTTGTCTTTGTAGTATTGTAATAAAATTATTTATTATTGTTTCGGAGGCAAGTGAAAAATGTGCTGACTAGATTTCCATACCTCGTTGCAATTTTTATTTTTTGTTTTTGGATTCAACTATGTAGGATTTTTTGCATCAACTTTTTGGATTACACCCTGTGATCCATCATTAGGATTTTCTCTCCTAGAGCTCTCTCATCTTGATGATGGATCAAGGAGTGTGATCCAAAAAATTGATGCAAAAAATCCTACACAGTGGAATCCCGAAACAAAAAATTGGAAAGGTTATAGCTTTTAGATTTGACCATGACCCCAAGCATGAATTGTACTAGGTGCAACTATGACTAAGGGTTTAAAATCAAATTATTCCTTACAATAAATAATTCATTGATTAGTTGATTTTAAATTTTATAGAAAAATTGCTACAAGCATAGTCAAAGTTGATTAAATTTGATTAATTAGTTTTTGATTAAGGTAAAAAAATGTTTTTAATGGACCTTAAACCCTTTAACAAAATGTCTAAACTAGATATATCATATTATTTGATTAATTAGTTGATTAGTTAAAATCAACCATTATTTGATTAATTAGTTGAGTTTAACTTTGATAGTAAATTTCCTAAAAGTGAATTGAAGTTCATTTTGTCAAAATGAAAATTTCAATACAATAGTACAAATCAATGCAACAACAGTATAAAATCAACACTACATTACATTATTAAATTATAGATATTAAATTAATCTATCTAAAAATTTCAAAAAGATCTATCTTATTTTTTTTTTTAATTTATTGAATAATTTTTTATTTGATTTTTGAGTTATCTAACCATTTTCATTGAATTATTGTAGAATTTGTAGTCAACAATTTTATATAAATATTATTATCAATTATAAATATTTTTATTTCTATTTTTCAATAATAATATAAATATGAATATTATTATAAAAATTAAATTATTTATTTTTCTACTTAAAGTCATTTTAATTATTTGAGAGTTATATTTTTTATAGGTAAGTGCTCCAAGTAATCGGGTAGCTCCCTCTATTAAAAAAAATTGAAACTATATGAAAATTCTATAAGCCATATAAATTTGTATCAAGACAAAGTGACAAAAGTATCTTACCCTAGCCCCAATTTCTACAATTATATCAACAACTTCTTTAAGAATAAACCCCTCGTTTTCATTTAAAAAAGCAACAAATTCAACAATATTGTTTCTTTGAGTCACTCCCTTTCTATATGATTCCTAAGCCTTCTCCGGCTTAGTTTTCTTATTTCCCTCATTCATATACAACAATCCCTATCACTAAATCTCTTCATGGGAGACACCACTACAAATTAATTCATGATAATCCTTGTGCTACTATCCATGAACCTCTGCTAATTTGTAAATCCATTCTTTGGATTTAATAATCTTCATTTTCCAAACTTTGAACCTTATGTTGACATCAATCCTTAAGATAGATCCATCCCTCAAACAGTATTTTGCAATGATTTCTATAAGACCTGGTCGTATAGAAGGGTTTGACCCCACCACTACCTCCTCTTTTTTTCTAGTTTATTTTATTTATTTATTTATTTTTTTTTGGGGGTGGGTGGGTGGTGAACTCCATAATTTGTAATTTTGTTTGCTTGTTTTTTTTTCCTATGTTATGTGACTATTTATTGGAGAGAATGTAAAGTAATGAGACAATCTTTTTTCGATTAAAAGGGGAGATTAAAATAAAGGATATTAAAATCTTTTGGTTTAAAGAAAGATTAATAAAGGATAATCAAAGGTGATCTTATTGAAAGGGTGTGATGGTTTGGAAACCACCCTTTAAAAGGTTATATAAGTCATTTATGTGAGACTTGGAAGGGGACAAAGAGATCAGTCATGGAAGAAGAAGAAGAATAAGAAGAAGGTGGTGGATTGGTCGGCTATGAGGCATTTGGAGAAGAGGCATATAGCACATTCCCAACTCAAGGTATAGCGTACACTCGAGAGTGTCATGGCCAATGTCGTTTTATTTATGTCATGATGGGTTCTCTGTAAGACAGTGGATTTTGTTTAAGAACTAATTACCTTTTAGGGTGTTATAGCCATAAAGGATCCAAGACCATTGCAATCTTCTTAGAGTGATTATTACCATTCAAAATGCTTAAGATTAAGATAAGTTTCGGAAACCTTAATTCTATAAGAATATGGTTGAATTATGTGGCTATGTTATTCAGTTTTGTAGTGTCATAAAATTATGACCCTAGCAATTTACGACTACATTGGGGTCCTCACGCATGCGAACTCGAATCCTCTAGCCTGATCGGAGACCGGAGACTGCTCAACTTGTGAAAACAGCTTCTTCCTTAGGCTCCTCATCACTTTGTCCGTACTCTGCCCTAGAGAAAGGGGTAGGACACCTGGGTGTGATGCCCTTGTCCCCCCTTGGACAGGGGTGTGGCACCCTTGACCCTGCCCTATTTTTAGGTAGGACCTTCCTAGAGCATGCATTGTGGGTTGTGCAGTGAGCAGGAAAACTTCCCAGATGTCGACCCATGATGAAATTCAAATCCACCAACATGTATTTAAGGGGAATTTGTCCTCTAATTTGCATAAGTGGAGATTGCATAAGTCGGATAGGTCAAAGTTGGAAAGATTCAAGTTGCATAAGCGATCAAGCATCCAAGCATTCAAGCATTCTTTTCCAGCATTGAGCATTCTCAAGTCTCCCTTCAAGGCTAGGCATTGCATCAAGTCAAGGATTCAACCATTGAAGAGGAGATCCCTTTCAACATTCAATTCTACACAAGCATTTCTATCAATATTGCTACTACAACCTCCCTGGTTATATCCAAACCGGATGAAGCATTTGATGATGAAGGAAATCTGGTTGTAGAATCAATCGACACTATTGATGTTGATGCCCTGGACATAGAAGATGTCACTCAGGACATACCTTCTGAGGGAACAAGACAGGAGCATCAGGTCGAACACGGCAATGACCAAGGCAAGGACAGACAGGAAGCGGCTAGGGAACAGGCAGAGAAGAAGAAGAGGGATGAAGATGAGGTAAAGCGGAAAGAGGAAGAGAAGAGAAAAGAGGAAGAGAAGAGAAAAGACGAAGAGGAGAAAAGAAAATGTGAAGAGAAGAAGAGGCAAGAAGATGAGAGGAAAAAGAAAGAAGAAGAGGATAAAGAAGAGAAGCGGAAGGATGAGGAAAAGAAGAAGAAGGAAGAGGAAGATAAAGAAGAGGAAAAGCGGAAGGAAGAAGGAAGAGGAAAAGAAAGAAGAGGAGAAGAGGAAGGAAGCTAAGAGGAAGAAGAAGGAAGAAGAAGACAAGGAACATGAAAAGAAGAAGGAAGCAGAGAAAAAGAAGAAGGAAGAAGAAGAAAAGAAAGCGAAAAAGGACAAGATAGGAGAAGCGGAGAAGAGCACACAGATGGAGACTCCGAAGGAAACCAAGAGTCAAGCCAAACTGGCTGATATCACCAGTCCTATCGATCTCCAGTCTGCAAGTGAATCGGAGCTAATGCAAAGCATCAAGGTAGCTCAAGAGTGCCTTGAAAACTTACAACAAAAAAAGGAGCAGGATGTAATCCAAGCTGTTGTGGATACGCTTACCAGTTTGATACTCGATACAAATCTTCCAAACATCGATTCTTCATTAGTTAGACTAAAGCTCCTATGCAAAGTAGTAGATGATCAAGTGCAAAGTCTTGAAGAGGCAGCAGAGGCTAATGTCAAGAAGGAGCATCAAAAGGCTCTTAATATAGCTCTGGTGAAAAAGTTGAATGAACTCCGGTTTGAACTGAAGAAAGAACAAAAGGATATAAGGGACGCTCTAGATGAGGAGAACATGCTACTCAGCAAAATCTGTCAACCCTATCTATTTTATGATGATGTGCTAGCTCAAAAGCAAAAGCTTCAAACAAACTTACAGTCTTACTTCAGCACATTCAAGCTGCCTTATGATTCCTTTGCAACTTATGGGAAAACCATTCATCGGTTTCAGATCCAGTCAGCCAAAATGGAGCAAGAGATCAGCACACGGTCTAGAGATTTGCAGGAGCTACAATTGGTTTTACTTCAATGTCTGCAAATTCTTCAGAAGTGTTATCTGAACCTGGATGCCTTGACAGTTACACAGGAGATGAGCACAGTTGATGCCATGGAAGAACAGGTCTCCCAGATGCAAATAGAGAAAGAAGTGTCCTCCTCCCTACTTGAGTCCTGGTCTCTATCAATGAAGCAATTCTTGCAGGACTATAAATTTGTTTTTGACAAGTACTATTCCTTATTGTCATAAACTTTTATTATTTATATATATATCAAATGGAAATAGGATTGCTTAGTGGTACTTTGTCATTGTTGGCAAAGGGGGAGAAGTATTCTATTTTGGAGAAGTATAGGGGAGAAGTATTTGGTATTTAAAAAATTTTCTATATGCTTTGATATATGCTATCTACTCTGATATATCAATGTTTATGCTCTGTATGCAAAATTGCTATTCATTGTATTGTTAAAGGGATAGTGTATATGCTTAGGGGGAGCAATTTTGCTAATGGCATAATTTTGTTGTAAAACACTTAGATGTCAAAATTTTATTTTCCTAAGTGTTGCCATCAATGCCAAATGGGGAGATTGTTGGCATTCTTGATGTTCATGTTGTGATTGTCATTGATGGACACACACTTGCATTAAGATCCTCTTTATATGTATGAGTTAGAGCACAACTGATATTTGTTCCAACTGATATGTTGCAAGTTGTATTATAGTCATTAGACTATTGATGTTTTGCAGAATGTGTTTATCGGTCTAAAGTGGCATGTTGACCTCAAGCGGTACGAGGGATTAAAGCGGCATAAAACATTTCTACCAGTCTTCATTTTTGATAAACCGGCAACTGGTATTTTGTATGAACCGGTAATACTCTGTGATGAGTTACCAACTGGCATTTTGTGATGAGTTACCAATCCACCGTTTGTTTGACGATGCCGACACTGTAGCGATGCTTTTTGTGACATACTACCTAGTATGTCTAGGTTCATTGAACCTAGGAAATTATAATGCAATCCCATTGGACTGACATGAAATCAGTTTCCTTTATAAGGACATCATGTCTAGGGTTTTAGGGTGTTGTTGTTATTGTTGTTGCGATAGTCGATATAACGGCTAGGGTCTAAGGTGATTGAGGAGTTGGAGAGAATATGAATGTGTAGAAGACTGAAGTAATGCAGGAATGCATTAAGAATGAGCTATCAAGGATCTAATCGAGCAGTCTGTGCTATTAGATAGATCAAACACTTGTTGATTACTCACATCATTGACAAGTCTGTAGCCCTTAACCGGGTAGGCCTAAAAGCCTTTTGTAAAATCTTCTAACAAGGTGGTTCACCTCTGTGAATCTAAAATCCTCTAGCAAGGTAGTCTTTAATCGGACTTATCTTCTAACAAAGATTGAGATTCCTAACAGGATCTGTTCTGGTGAAGAACTTTGTAAGACCTTAACCGGTCTGGTTTCTATTTTGCAGATAGTGACTTGTGAGTTCCATCTCACCATAGTTTTTCCCATTTGGGTTTCCATGTCAAATATCTTGTGTTATGGTTGTATTGCTTTTGTGGGTGAATGCTTTATTTGCATTTTGGTTTGCATGTGTGATAACCAGTCTGTCTGTTAAACTATTTTACCGGTTTATCTTTAGAGTATTTAAGTGTTTAAATGCAGTGTTTTTTGGTATACTAATTCACCCCCCCTCTTAGTATTCATCAAACAGTTCGTCAAGTTTTGACAATTTTTTCGACTCAGGACACTTGAGAGATCGAACAGGTACGGTATGACTCTCGATGTTTCAAGGCTTTGGGCTACACAATAGGGGCAACCCTAGTGTAAACCAACCCACTCGGATGCGCTTGTAACATCGATTTGTGCACACGATGAACCAAATCAATTCTAGCCAATCTTGCAACTTTTCATTGCATGCAACTGATGGTTTTTTGAGTAGGCAAAAAAATGCTAATAATTGAAAATGACTCCGAGTCATCAAAAAATGAAATAGGCCATTGTAGAGGATCGATGCACAACAGGGGCATGCCTAGAGTAAACCTACCCACACAGACGCTCTCATGACATCGGTTTCTGTACATGATGAATCAAATCAATTCTTGCCAATCTTGCAACTTTGCATTGCATGCAACTGACAGTTTTTGCAGCAAGCAAAAAAAAGCTAATAATTGAAAATGGCTCCGACTTGTCGAAAACATAGACAAGTCATTTTAGAGGGGCCTCAGGAGACCCCACACATTGAAATGAATCGACCATATGTGTCCTAGATTGGAAGAAACAATCCGTCAAGTTTTGACAATTTTTTGGACTCAAGACACTTGAGAGATCGCACCGGTACGGTATGACTCTTGATGTTTCGACGCTTTGGGATGCATGAGAGGGGCATTCCTAGCGTAAAAATACCCACCCAAATGTGCTAATGATGTCGGTTTGTGCACACGATGAACGGAATCAAGTCTAGCCAATCTTGCAACTTTGCATTGCATGCAACTGACAATTTTTGGAGCAGGCAAAAAAATGCTACGAATTGAAAATGGCTCCGACTCATCAAAAACCGAGATAGGATATTGTAAAGGAGCCACACTCGACCCAATGGGTTCAAATGGATCAACCATATGTGTCTTGGATTTGAAGAAACAATCCGTCAAATTTTGACAATTTTTTGACTCAGGGCACTTGAGAGATCGCATTGGTACGGTATGACTCTCGACATTCTGACGCTTTAGGATGCATGACAAGGGTATGCCTAGTCTAAAACTACCCACCTAGATGCGCTTGCAACGTCGGTTTGTACACACAATGAACTGAATAAATTCTAGCCAATCTTGCAACTTTGCATTGCATGCAACTGACGGTTTTTGTAGCAGGCAAAAAAATGCTAATAATTGAAAATAGCTCCGAGTTGTCAAAAACCAAGACATGCCATTATAGAGGAGACTCACGTGACTCCATGGGTTCAAACGAATCAACCATATGTGTCCTGGATTTGAAGAGATAGTCCATCAAATTTAGATAATTTTTTGGACTCAGGGCACTTGAGAGATCGCACCAGTACGGTATGACTCTTGACGTTCTGGCACTTTGGGATCCACAACAAGGGAATGCCTAGCATAAACCTATCCACCCAGATGCTCTTATTATGTCAGTTTGTGCACACAATGAACTGAATCAATTCTAGCCAATCTTGCAACTTTGCATTGCATCCAACTGACGGTTTTTAGAGTAGGCAAAAAAATGTTACCAATTGAAAATGGCTTTGACTCATCAAAAACTAAGACAAGACATTGTAGACGAGCCTCACGTGACCCCAGGGGATCAAATGGGACCATATGTGTCCTAGATTTGAAGAAACAGTCTGTCAAATTTTGACAATTTTTTGGACTCAGGGCACTTGAGAGATCACATCGGTACGGTATGACTCTCGATTGCACGATAGGGGCATGCCTAGTTTAAACCTACCCACCTAGACATGATCGCGATGTCGGTTTGTGAACATGACAAACTGAATCAATTCTAGCCAATCTTGCATCTTTGCATTGCATGCAACTAACGGTTTTTGGAGCAAGCGAAAAAATGCTACCAATTGAAAATGGCTCTGACTCATCAAAAACCAAGATAGGACATTGTAGAGGAGCCTCACGTGACCCCACAGGATTAAACAGATCGACCATATGTGTCCTGGATTTGAAGAAATAGACCATCAAATTTTGACAATTTTTTAGACTCAGGGCACTTACGAGATCAAACCGGTATAGTATGACTCTCGATGTTCCAGTGCTTTGGGATGCACAAAAGGGGCATGCCTAGCATAAACCTACCCACTTGGACGCGCTCGCAATGTTGGTTTGTGCACACGACAAACTGAATCAATTCTAGCCAATCTTGCAACTTTGTATTGCATGCAACTGATAGTTTTTTGAGTACGCGAAAAAATGCTAATAATTGAAAATGGCTCTGAGTTGTCAAAAACTGAGATAGGCCATTATAGAGGAGCCTCATGCGACCCCATGAGTTCAAATGGATTGACCATATGTGTCCTAAATTTGAAGAAACAGTCCGTCAAATTTTGACAATTTTTTGAACTCAGGGCAATTGAGATATCGCACCGGTACAGTATGACTCTCGACATTCTGGCACTTTGGGATGCACGATAGGGGCATGCCTAGCATAAACCTGTCCACCCAGATGCACTCGCAATGTTGGTTTGTGCACACGACAAACAAAATTTGACCATTGCGAGCGTGAGGGTGCTCTCGCACCAAACACATTGTTGTTTATATTCATATTGTTGATTTTTATTGTTTATATTCATATTGTTAATTACATATGCAAATATTCATTAAAATTTATAAAAGGGAAGGCACCAAATACAGCGAATACACAATAATGAACTGAATACAAGGAGTTTTGTAGGGGTTAATTCAACATTTTAGAAATTTTATCAACTCATATTCCATGATTGCAATGTTTTATATCATATATTTTTGTTGTTTATATTCATATTGTTGATTACATATGCAAATATTCATTTAAATTTATAAAAGGACAACCACAAAATACAATGAATACAAAATAATAAACTCATTACACATTTATTGGATCGAATATCGATATTTATATATAGAAAAAAGGCATGTCTGGCAAGTCAATACAAGTATTACACAAATGTGGCATATGTCATGTCCAAATCGATATATAATAAAAATGTAGAATATATCTACATGTATTGGTCACTCTATGACCAAAACTAAAACTATATGATCCTAAACTTGTAGTGGATCATCAAAATCAAGCCTCTTCGATGCAGTACGCGGCTCTGTAGATGGCTGCAAAACCACAATTTAAAAGCCAAGTTAGAATTTTTTTGTAGAAAATAGTTCACAATTAACAACATAACTATGCATTTAACTATAATTCCTTTGCAATTGAAATGTAGATTACCTCATCGGCTGATGTAGGAGCTAATGTCTTCACTCTCCTCTCCTTGTCACTCTTAATTTTCTTGAAGACATACTTAAATGGATCCACGTTATGGTCGTACCGTGAAGGGGTCTATTGTAGATTAAATGTACAATTAATACAATGTACTAACATAAATATATCAAAAACACTTAAAACCTATAATATAGAGAACAATGGTGTACCTGTGGCTGAGATGCTTCTCCAATGGACTGAGGATAGCTCACCATCGATGTAGAAAGTGTCGCTATTACCAATACAAAAAATGTTCAAAGATTAAATACAATTAATATAATGATAAGTATTAAAGGTTAAAAACAATTAATTTTTCATGTCAAACAAAAGTGTATTGGATCTTGAGATGCTTCTCCAGTGCAAGGAGGAGGGTTTGCCATTGACAAAATAGGTATGGATATTTCCTGTATGAAAAATTACAAGATTATAATATATCACAAGTTCACATGTATGCGTGCATATAATCATGAAATCAAGAAAATAAAGTAGAGATACATACCTCTACCCTCTCTTGATCTGCGGGCGAATCAGGTGCATTCAACAAATCCACAAAGCTCAATGGCCGCTATACATGTAAAATAGACAAAAAACACTAATCAATCTACAAACCCCAACTAATACTTGATTTAAACATTTTCAAACAATTGTACAATTAAAAATGTGTTCAATTACCTTCTTCCCATGTTTTGGCATCTTCAAGGAATTCTTTTTCTTAGGACGAGCCCTAGACGCAGAGGGGGTACCCTAAAAAAAAAAAATTAACATGAGATATTAGTACAGATAATAAATTAAACATAATTTTAAAAATTAAAATGAAATGAATTGCATAATCCATCAAAACAATACATAAAAAGAGTTGTAGAAAATATGATACCGTATAGCCTTGTGGGCCAAAATCGATCACTGAGAGCATGATGTCATCAATCTGGGACATTTCATCCCCTGTCAACACCTATAAACCAAAAATTGGACCTTGCATTAAAGATAGGTAGTATATCTTGTATTTTTTTGAATTCAAAGTGTACTATTCTATTTTAACATGTTACAAAATTTATACCTCAGGCATCGAAGTTGCAGCTATAGTAACTGGGGGAGGTGTATGGGATACCGTTGCTGCACCCTAAAATGCATATTATTTATCTTAATTTAAATCGATGTATAAATGAAAATTCATTTATGTAATTACAAATTTAAAGTGACTGATAAATAAAATGTTATGAATTCAAATCAACACACCTGTGTCTGTGGCTCATGGGCAAACACCATGTCCATTAACTCAACTGTCAGCATGACATCCTCAACCATGTGAGCTTGATATGTACAACCACAAATCATGCACAGATGATATGAGGATCCATCTACACCGGCTACATCATCTGTCCCCGAGCATATCCCCAAGCAAATGACACACACATGTTGGATGGGCTCTTTGTCACCCTCTAATGGCTCATCATCCAATACAATAGGGTGTGTTAATGATGTCCCATGCTAGATGAGGGCACCAGTCAATGCTATGGCTGCTTGAAGAGTCTATAGCTCCATCAACTCTTTCAACTCTAATGGGACAGCCTAATGCACCTTGGATTTGGGTGCTAGGGGGTGGCGACTCTCTGCAGGTAATTGCCTATGGGCTCCAGGTCTATCTTGGGCAGAGCCACCACCTCTACCATGAAACTCTCTCATGCCAAAATAGTTTGGTCGCACATTGAGCACAAATTCACAATATATTTTTCTCAAAAAATATAATGGCACCTCATAATTATTACAAGGTGGATCATCAAAGACCATCCACCACCTCTGCCAAAAAAGATTCTTCATCTACACATTGGTACACCAATGTATGGGAAACCTCTTTGCATTAAGAGGTAATGATTGACCAGTTTTGGGATCAACAAAAAGGGCACATATTTGTTGTTTAGTAATATTTTTGTTTTTTACTCCATCGTATGATAGCCCATTGGCATAGAATTGACAAAAACTATCCCTAAAGCTTCCCCATTTGGTAATTTCTGTGGAAATAGCTATGCCACCACTAGCTAATGTTTCTAGGCTAGTGGCGAGGGATTGATGATGATCAAGTTCAGAATTTTTCAATTTAACAATCAGTCTATTGATTTTAGACATATTTTGTCCTAACTAATTAATTAATTCTTCCTATGTTTCGAGTGTGCGGTCAAAAGGAGGAATTGGGGGTTGTTCTTGTATGTTTTTAGGAGGTGCATTTGGTTATTCTTGTGGTTTTTCAGGAGGTGCATTTGGTTGTTCTTGTTCTAGATTAGAAGAATCTAGTTTTTGAAACAAAAAATGAAAAAGCCTAATCAAAATTAATGAAATTAAATTTAAAATGTAAAAAAAATTGCATAAACCAGAAAGAAAGACAAAAATAAACAAAAAAAACTAATCTTGATCCATAGCTTGGAGGACAAATCTAGCACCCCATTCGCGGTTTAGGAGAGGAAGTGGGGAAAAAATGAAGTTAAAAAAGCGCTATTCATGGGTAAATGAGACCCAGTTTTTTTTTAAAACTTTTTTACCAGGCACCACATATGCGTTTTTATTTGGATTATTAGTGCGTACGCGTTCATTTTCCTATGAGAAGCGTGTACGCAATCATTTTCCTAATAATAGCACATACGCACTCATTTTCCTAATAATAGCACGTACGCACTCATTTTTCTAAAAGCAGCGCATATGCGCTATCTTCTCTAGGCTCAAGAAGAACAAACCTAAGCACGTACACAGGAATTTAAAATTTTAAAACCATGTACACGCTGCTTGTTTTTCCATGTTTTTATGGGTGGTGTCCACTTCTCTGACCATCATCTTTGTGCACACGCCCTTTTTTACTTTTCTATTTTTCATGGGAATTCCAATGAACATCGGGCAAGATTCCGATGATAGTTGGCTTCATCAGAATTTCGACGAACGTCAGACAAGATTTTCAAAAAAAAACAAATTTGATAGAAATTGCCTCCTAAGATCTGACAAATATCGAGCAAGATTCCGACGACAGTTGGTTTTATCGAAATTGCAACGAACGCCGAGCAAGATTTAAAACAAAAACAAATTTGACACAAATTGCCTCCTAAGATCCGACAAAATGAAAGAAATCCCATAGTTCATCAGAAATGTTCGTCGAAAAATGCACCCAAATGTGTTAGTGTTCGTACTTATGGCAAGCAGAAAGAACAACTATTCTTTTGAACATAAATGAAAGATATTAACAATAGTTGCATTCTATACTTGTGTTTTAGACACAAACATACTTTTTTAAAATAAGGGAAACATATTTTTTTTTTTCAACACCGAATCACTGATGGAGCTGCAGTAATCAGTACTCCCATACCAATTTCAACTTTTTCCTTTTTCAAAGTTAATTGTATCTAGTTATTAATATGTTGCAGTCATTTATTCATGAATCATACTTGTTATTAAGAGAAGCTCATGTGCAACCCATGACCAATAATGCATTGGAATAGTGACTTTCATTTATGCACCAAATTATATATATGTGTTTAGGCAATGGAAAAAATAGATAGTAGAAGCAAACAACAATTTATTGCTCTCTAAGGTTGAGCAACAACAGTTGTTTATTTTCAATATGAGATTTTGTTGAAACATACTCTATCTTCTTTGTAAAGGAAATGGGTGATCTTTTTTAAGTATGGTTTTTCTGTAAGAGTGTAAGATTCTATGTTTTGTAGGTGGCGGCTTCATTTTTCTACTAAGAAATTGAAAAGTTTTTGTTAAATCTATTATAAAATTTGAGTCTTCTATGTAACACTTTTGAGTGTTATTTTTTTTATTGCGTCATACAAAAGAGTTGAAGCTCTACATTGATCAAATGAGTTTGTTTATCAGTTAATTGTTGGTATTTGCTATCTCCTTTATGTTTTACCTTCATCTAGTATGAGAGCCAAGTTAATGACATAATCTAGCACAAGTCTTACAAATCCTTAGATTCTTTAGTTTAATGGAAAAAACTATTGATATTAGTCAATTTCAATGAGGGCTTTATTTTGTTCTGAAGATATATGGAAGCTTGTAGAGAATGAATTTGTTGAACCTAAATATACAACAACATATGAAGCACTACCTCAAGCACATAAGGATTTGATAAAGGATAATAGAAAATGGGATTCAAAGGATTTTTTCTACATTCTTCATGTAGTATGTGAAAGCATCTTTCCAAGAGTTGCGAAACAAAGAAAATCAAAGCAAGCGGGGAACATCCCTCAAACTGCATACCAAGGTATGGATAAAGTGAAAACTATAAAATTACACATTTTAAGAAGAGATTTTGAAACCATATGTATGATGCAATTTCAGTCCATAGATTCATTTTTACTCAAGTTATTGGATTTGTTAATCAAATTAGGTCTCATGGTGAGATTATTGAAGATAGCAGAATGCTTGAAAATATTATAAGGAGCCTTCTTACAAAGCTTGAATCAATTATTGTACTATAGAAGAAATAAAAAATCTTCTTAGTTTTCTATAGATGAGCATAATGGCTCTCTTATTTCCCATGAGCATGAGATTAGTAATTCTTCTAAATCTTCCTTGGAGCTTGCTTTTAATTCACAAGTTTTAGTTCATTATCATAGAAGCAAAGGAACATCTAACTTTAGATTTAAAGGAAGAAATTCTTATAGAGGTTGATGAAATAGCCCAAGCAATTCAAGTGTAAGAGGTAGTGATCAGATTCCAAGCTAAAATGTCTTGACATGTACATTTCAACTAGACTATACCATTATTTCTCCAACTACTGCGACCCTTGTTTATGTTTGAAAGCCAACACTTTGATTGTTTTGCAGTATTCTATCATGCCATTATAGCAACATGGTGTCCCTTATTGATCTAGTAAGAACGATTAGAAGCATAATCCAACTAGCCTATCATAAATCTGAGAATGTCGTGGAAATTCTGGGGGAACAGGCCTGCCAAGTTCATTTTTGTTGGGAAGTTTCTAAAGCCTCTTCAGAAAATCTATTTTTGGTGTGTGTCCTCCAATCAAGGATGCCATGAGACCACATTTCTATTATGAAATCTAAAATGGTTCATATGCCTGGTCTATGCTTCCACATTTTGCTTCATGACTACCGACGTTGTTGCAATGACATCTAACAAAATTCTTCTATGCTATGAAGATACTCACAATTTCCCTAGTCACCACTGGCATTTGAAGCTACTTCATAGGCAACACAAGCCTCACATTTAAACTTTATTTTATTCTATTTGGTATGATTCTATTGGGTAATGATTCTATTTGGTGTTCTCCTCACTGCCAAGACAAGTATAGTTCGTCATATGTAGATTGTTCGCCTTTTACTATTCACCGTATGTGAGGAAGCCTAGCCCAAACAAATTCTTTTATTCAATATCAATAGATTTTGTGCAAAATTAGCCTCTGGTATTAGAAAAACAAACAGGGATAAATTTAAAACACAAAACCAAACAAATTACTCAAATACACTCAGCTTGATAGCAATGCTGAAGAAAATGAAAATAATAAATATTAAGGACAATGCTACAAGAAAATATTTCATGCATAATTCTATTAAAATGAGACAAACCAAATATACAGTCCTTCTTAAGCTATTTTCATTAAATGAAAATAGTTCAAAAATATTGAACTAATTTTCTTCTCTACTGATTAGTGGAGTTCTATTGAAAAACAAATGGAAGCATTCAAAGTCTTTGGAAGTATATCTGGATTTGTTTGTTAAAAAAAATAAAAATAAATTAACAATCATTCCTGCGTAATCTATACAAACAAAGATTGAGTAAATGCCACACATTTCAATGGATTTACTTGCTTTGGGGTCAATGTGATTTTTGAATTAAACAATTAAATAGGGATTTTAAAAATTAGATATCTTAGTTTTAAAAAGTTTAAAAGAAAGAAAGAAAAATAAAATAAAATAAGAACTGTACAGTACACATGGGTTGCTTAGTGTACTTTATCTTTTTGAAGATTTTAAAACTAAAATTTCAAAGTTAATGAATAATTCAAAGGTTTCTATTATTGTACAATTTAAATAACATTTATCTATTCGATAAATACTAATAATTTTCAACAGCAAGGAAGTGTTCAAACATGGTTATATTTACTTTAGTCATTTGAATTAAACTTTATCTCTTTAGATGAAATAAACCTTTTTCTAATAATATAGATTATAGTTTTTGATAAGGATAAACATGTTTTATAAGGACCCAAAACCCAAAGTATTATAGATCAAGGTGAGGAGCCAACCTAAAACTAAACCTAAGAAAAACATGGGACAAACCTCACACAAACCGAGAGCCAAAAAACCAAAAACAACAACGCCAAAAAATAGGGCAAAGTACTCAACTCAGAGAGTGCACCAATTCAATATTTTTCTAAAAAATCCTCTTGTTAATTTTCTCCAAATCCTCAATGATGAATTTGGAGGTCCGTGGGCGCTGGCTCTGGCTGCTGGTTCTAGTGCAAGGACCAGAGCTAGTCTTCCCACTAGCATCAGTCTATCCACCCTCGGAGGCATTCTTTTTCTTCTTTAGTCCCGAGGGTCACTGGTGATGGTTCTGGTTCTATAGTCGGCCATCATGGAATTATTCATCGCCTCCAATAATATAGATTATAGATATTTATTAAATTAATATTATTTAATTTTCTATCAATGAAGGTATCTCAAATCTCAAAGATTGATTTAGTTAGAATGTTAATCTCTTAAGGTTTTGCATATCTCTAAAAAAAGAAAGTTAATCTTCTTGTGATAAAATAGTAATAATGTAATTAGTATAATTAATGTCCTTTGCCAATAAAATTGAACTTTCCTTTCAAACTTATAAATATTATCCTTTTCAATATATGTAATTGGCACTTTTAATGCCTATGTATTAGTTACTATATAAGATGATATGTCTTGAAAATTGGAGTGGGTCTTAACATTTGATTAAATTCAATAGGAATTTAATCTTCACAAAGGATGAAAGAAGTGAAGATTATCATTATAGTGGAATAAACCTATAATTGGTAACTCTTGAGTGTGAGAATATTAAAAATTAGATATTGAAAAAAAAACACAAGGAAGCCTAACAACTTGTATATATAAAAGAGCCAATGTAAACTTAATCAAGGACCACATTTTAAGTATGCTCATCCATAACTCACAAGGTGGATTGAAATTTAAGAAAATAACCTTTCTCATTCTCTCATCATATAATGTGTTCTAACCAAGTGAACCTATATCATTATTTTATTTGATTGCAAATATTGTGGAGCATCTCATCAATATATCAATTCTATAACCATTAGGTTGAAGGGGCTTTTTAAAATTTTAAGAGATTATATGTATGCATTATCCTCTCACCTTTACACACAGAGAAAAATATTGAATTGTGGACACTTGTAACTCATGGTGTCCTGTGAGGTATCAGGGTAACCAATAAATTATAATATCACTTACTCGATTTCCTTGCACTTGTGAGATGTTTAATTTAAGATTTACTACATGACATTAATTGACAAATGCATCAATTTTAGAATCTATATCTAGTACATTTAGTTGAGATTAGCGATAAGATTTATCTTTAAAAAAAAATGTTCCCTTGATATCAAGCTAGTTATATATAGAATTTTATAGACTTCTCTCAACTACATAATGAGTTATAAAGGGAACAAATATGAAGGATTCATGAATATAAACATGATGCTAGATACTATTGAATATATGTGGATTTTTTTTAGTAGAATGCTAAGTTATATAATTTTATGTTCAATTCCTTAAAATTATTGTATTAAAGATTCAATTACCAGTTAAATTGATCACGTTTCATGTGATTACTATGCTTATTATTGTGTGTAGCTATGAGATTTCATTCATCATTTCAAAAGTTATAGGTTCTTATGTTTTAATCAATATGATAGACCTTGTTAACATGTTATAATTTATGTGGAATATTTATTTATTTTTTAAGAATATAAGGAATATAGTAAGAGTTGAATTGCATAGTATATCCTAAATATAGTCTTCATCCCCGTTTCACCTAAGTGGGTGGCAGCTGAAGAGAAAATTGTCTAGGGAATTGAGCCCTAGAAAGGGTTGCATGCTTTTGTAACTTCACAAGAGATGGTTATAAATTATTTTATGAACTAAGAAGTCTCTGTGATTCCACGTAGGCAAGGCCATCTGTGATGAGCCCCCAAGACACTAGGTTTGGTTCTTAGGTCTTTTCCTCTTTATTTTTTGATTAAATGTGCCTCTCCTTCTTGAATCTTATGGATACCTTGGTAGTCTATGTAGATTTAGTATGTTATTACTTTATGATTGATCTAGGTAAAGTAAGGTTATAAATTATCATGATGATCACGTATCTAAATATCATTTGAGTTTGTGTTGAGCTTCTAGACATGTACACATCTAGCAGGCACATGTATGAGGGAGGTTGTAGTTACATCATGATGGAATGTGAGCAAAAATTGGATAAGAAAGAGGTACGTTGTGATGTAAAGTAAAAGAAACATTATGTTATTGTTTTAACATTTATTTTTGGTTGGAAAGGTTACATGTTGATTGATACTAAAACTCTTAGTTTTACAAATGCATTTGGTTATGATTTAAAAAAATTGGTGTCCCTATGTAACTATAGTTCATCATATCTAGACTGCCCACCTTTTACTATTGACCGTATGTGAGGAAGCCAAGCCCAAACAAATTCTTCTATTCAATATCAATAGATTTTGTGCAAAATTAGCCTCTGGTATTAGAAAAACAAATGGGATAAATTTAAAACGCAAAACCAAACAAACAGGGATAGTAATGCTGAAGAAAAAGAAAATAATAAATATTAAGAACAATGCTACAAGAAAATATTTCATGCATAATTCTATTAAATTGAGACAAACCAAAAATACAGTCCTTCTTAGGCTATTTTCATTTAAATGAAAATAGTTCAAAAATATTGAACTAATTTTCTTCTCTACTGATTAGTGGAGTTGCTATTGAAAAACAAATGGAAGCATTCAAAGTCTTTGGAAGTATATCTGGATTTGTTTGTTAAAAACAAAAAAATAAATTAACAATCATTCCTGCGTAATCTATACAAAAAAAGATTGAGTAAATGCCACACATTTCAATGGATTTACTTGCTTTGGGGTCAATGTGATTTTTGAATTAAACTATTAAATAGGGATTTTATAAATTAGATATCTTAGTTTTTAAAAGTTTAAAAGAAAGAAAGAAAAAAATAAAATAAAAACTATACAGTTTATCTTTTTGAAGATTTTTAAACTAAATTTTCAGAGTTAATGAATAATTCGAAGGTTTCTATTATTGTACAATTTAAATAACATTTATCTATTGGATAAATACTAATAGTTTTCAATAGTAAGGAAGTGCTCAAACATGGTTATATTTACTTTAGTCATTTGAATTAAACTTTATCTCTTTAAATGAAATAAACCTTTTCCTAATAATATAGATTATAGTTTTTGATAAAGATAAACATATTTAATAGGGACCTGAAACCCAAAGTATTATAGACCAAGGCCAGGAGCCAATCTGAAAATAAACCTAAGCAAAACATGGGACAAACCTCACACAAACCAAGAGCCAAAAAACCAAAAACAACAACACCAAAAAATAGGGCAAAGTACCCGATTGAGAGAGTGCACCAATTCAATATTTTTTTGAAAAATCCTCTTGTTAATTTTCTCCAAATCCTCAATGATGAATCTGGAGGTTCCCTGGTCCTGGCTCTGGCTCCTGGTTCTAGTGCAAGGACCAGAGATATACTGGTGATGGTTCTTGTTCTATAATCGGCCATCATGGAAATAATTTTCTCCAAATGATCACCACTATTGTTCATCGCCTCCAATAATATAGATCATAGTTATTTATTAAATTAATATTATTAAAGTTTCTATCAATGAAGGTATCTCAAATCTCAAAGATTGATTTAGTTAGAATGTTAATCTCTTAAGGTTTTACATATCTCTTAAAAATTAGAAATTTAATCTTCTTGTGATAAAATAATAATAATGTAATTAGTAGAATTAATGTCTTTTGCCAATAAAATTGAACTTTCCTTTAAAAATTATAAATATTATCCTTTTCAATATATGTAATTGGCACTTTTAATGCCTATGTATTAGTTACTATATAAGATAATATGTCTTGAAGATTTGAGTGGGTCTTAACATTTGATTAAATTCAATAGGAATTTAATCTTCACAAAAGATGAAAGAATTGAAGATTATCATTATTGTGGAATAAACCTATAATTGGTAACTCTTGAGTGTGAGAATATTAAAAATTAGATATTGAAAAAAAAAAACACAAGGAAGCCTAACAACTTGTATATATAAAAGAGCCAATGTAAACTTAATCAAGGACCACATTTTAAGTATGCTCATCCATAACTCACAAGGTGGATTGAAATTTAAGAAAATTACCTTTCTCATTCTCTCATCATATAATGTGTTCTAACCAAGTGAGCCTATATCATTATTTTATTTGATTGCAAATATTGTGGAGCATCTCATCATTATACAAATTCTATAACCATTAGGTTGAAGGGGCTTCTTAAAATTTTAAGAGATTTTATGTATGCATTATCCTCCCACCTTTACACACATAGAAAAATATTGAATTGAGGACACTTGTAACTCATGATGTCCTATGAAGTATCAGGGTAACCAATAAATTATAATATCACTTACTCGATTTACTTACTTTTGCGAGATGTTTAATTTAAGATTTACTACTTGACATTAATTGCCAAATGCATCAATTTTAGAATCTATATCTAGTACAATTAGTTGAGATTAGCGATAAGATTTATCTTTAAAAAAAAATTTGTTCCCTTGATATCAAGCTAGTTGTATATAGAATTTTATAGACTTCTCTCAACTATATAATGAGTTATAAAGGGAACAAATATGAAGGATTCGTGAATATAGATGTGATGCTAGATACTATTGAGTATATGTGGATTTTTTTTTAGTATAATGCTAAGTTATATAATTTTATGTTCAATTCCTTAAAATTATTGTATTAAAGATTCAATTACCAGTTAAATTGATCACTTTTCATGTGATTACTATGCTTATTATTGTGTGTAGCTATAAGATTTCATTCATCATTTCAAAAGTTATAGGTTCTTATTTTTTAATCAATACGATAGACCTTGTTAACATGTTATAATTTATGCGAAATATTTATTTATTTTTTAAGAATAGAAGGAATATAGTAAGAGTTGAATTGCATAGTATATCCTAAATATAGTCTTCATCCATGTTTCACCTAAGTGGGTGGCAGTTGATGATAAAATTGTCTGGGGAATTGTGCCCTAGAAAGGGTTGCATACCCACTTTTGTAACTTCACAAGAGATGGTTATAAATTGTTCTATGAACTACGAAGTCTCTATGATTTCACGTAGGTAAGGCCATCTGTGATGAGCCCCTGAGACACTAGGTTTGGTCCTTAGGTATTTTCCTCTTGATTTTTTTATTAAATGTGCCTCTCCTTCTTGAATCTTATGGATACCTTGGTCATCTATGTAGATTTAGTATGTTATTACTATATGATTGATCTAGGTAAAGTAAGGTTATAATTTATCATGATGATCACGTACCTAAATATCCTTTGAGTTTGCGTTGAGCTTCTAGACATGTACACATCTAGTAGGTGCATGTATGAGGGAGGTTGTAGTTACATCATCATGGAATGAGAGAAAAATTGGATAAGAAAGAGATATGTTGTGATGTAAAGTAAAAGAAACATTATGTTATTGTTTTAACATTTAGTTTTGGTTGGAATGGTTGCATGCTGATTGATACTAAAACTTTTAGTTTTACAAATGCATTTGGTTATGATTTAAAAAAAGTTATTGCAAAAAACATAAGATTGAGTGGGAATAATAGGTTCTGTAATGTCCATTAAGTATGTAAAATTTGGGCATTACAATTTTACCAAGTGAATGGACATTTAGAAGAAAAATATCTTATTAAGCTTGAATAAAGAACTTAAACTGGACAAGCTCAACCAGTGGGAGGTGGTTGATGATGATTGAATAACATTGAAATTCATTAATTTTGATGAATTATCTATCATCAAAACATTCCTCAAACTATTTGCAGCCTTAAAGGAAAATATCTTAGTCCAATCATCAATTTTGTTTCCAAAAACTATATCTAATGTAGGTCACATCTTGTGTAATCGGGAGATTATTGGCAATATGATAGATTTGGTTAAGTGTTGTCATTGATGTCAACATTATCCCAATTGGAAATGGTCCTGCTATCCCGGTTAGACTTGGTGTTTGTCTTGGTTTTGACTGTGATTCTAATCCGGTATGATTAGATCCTTGGATTCGGTTTTGGATGGTTATTTAGGATGGTTAGATACTTTTCATATTCCATTGATTCATGATTTGGTGCTCCGGAAGCTATCACTTATGTTCCCGGTTGATATTTCTTTGTACCGGTTAGCTTTATCGATTGGCGATACTTGATGATCTGGTTAAGACATTTTGGTCCGGTTTATGGAAATGGTTTCTAACATGCTGAAGGTGTTATTGATCATGTTCTAATTGTTTGGTGGCTTTGTATTGGCTAGTGTGCTGATTTGGTAGTCTTATTTGGATCCGATTGATTATTTTGTGATATTGCACTAAGGGTTTCTACTGGTTGGTGAAATGTGTTGGAGACTGGTCTTTGTGTGATTTTCAATGAATGTAATTGTTTGAGAATTTGAATTAGGTCCATACTATGTAATATAAATTATAATATTGGTCCAGTGATATCATGTGATGTAATTTTTGTAATTATGGGTTTATGGGTTTAGGGTTTAGCTAAACTTATCATTAAGGTTGATGATCTATATTTATAGGTGACTTATTCATGTAATCTCAATGTTGATGGTTATGTCTACATTATCAGAGAAAGGTTTATGTGCGAACAGTGATATATCATTCAGCAGAAGGTTGTGAAGGATTTGGTGTTACGGGGCAAACATCTATGCTTAATGAGAACTGTATCAATCATTAGGAGATGCTACTTCCACAGTTCAATCTTTTCAGATTGTAGTCCAATGTGTTTGTAAATCAGTGAGGCTTCCTTTTGTGATGAGAAGTGTGCTTTAGGCGGTTGGTCTAATTGTAAGTGCAATCCCCATTGTAATTATTTTACATACTACTATAGAAGTATTATCTCATTATGGGTAAGGTTTCCCACCATGGTTTTTCCCATTACCAGGTTTTCCACATCAAAATAATGATGTTGTGTGTAGTGTGCTTTCATGCTTTATCTTTCATTTGTGTTGGTTTTTTGTGCTCTGGTATAAAGTTTATAATCTGCATTAATTGCTATACTTGTGAGAAAAATAATTCATCCCCCCCTCTTGGTTTTCTCCCGGTATCATAACTATCTAACAATTGGTATAAAAGCCTGGACCTCTCTGCAAAATCTTAACTGTTTGAGGAGATCTTATGGCATAAACATCAAGCTCTACATTTAATCCCTGTCAGAAGGAGAGTCCCATATTTGATGGTACAAATTACAAAATATGGAAGGAGTGAATGAAAATTCACCTAAGATGCCTTAGAGCTGAAGTTTGGGAGATAGTGGAGAAAGTGTATATACCTCATGATCTTAACTCTACAACACTGGCACCTACTGATGAACAGAAGAGATCTGAAATGATGTCAGAGAAAAAGAAGCATTATTAAGTGCGCTATTTGATTAGAAGCTATTGAATATCATAGAGTTGGAGAATGCAAAGCAGATCTGGTTTAAGCTTGAAACTCTTTATGAAGGTGACTAAGTAGTAAAGATTGAAAAACTTGACGGTTTCTGAGTGAGATATGAAACTTTAAAGATGGAAAAAGGTATGAAGATAAGTTCTTTCATGGATAGAGTGAATTATATTATCATGGGAATCAAATGCTACAGTGGATCAGTTAATGAGGATGACATTGTGTCAAAGATTCTAAGAGTTCTGCCTCCCGCTTACAAGATGAAGGCTACTACAATTAATGAACTCCGGACAATGTTAAGTACCCCTGTTACCAAAGATAAACTACTTGGGAAATTGATTGCTTTTGAGCTTGAGGAACTTGGAGATCAGAGTGCTACTAAGATAGAAACTGCATTTAAAGCATCTGCCTCCTATAAGCAGAAGATAGATTGGAAAGATTTATATAGCAAAGATTTGGAAGACATTGAGAGAGAAGATAAATAACTTGAAGAGTTGGAAGCCCTAATTGCTAGAAGAATCCCTAAAAGACCGATTGGAAGTAAGTATGAAGGAAAAGTACCTTTTAAATGTTTTTCATGCAATTAGATTGGTCATTTTGCTTCTAGATGTCCTGAAAGAGCTGCTAGGAATCATGAAATATTTATGAGGAATTATAAGCCTAATCTAGAATATCAGAGAAGACCTAGATTTAGAAGGAATAAGGATGAATCATGTTACTATGTTGGTGATGATGATGATGATGAACCTATAAGTGGATCCGGTAATGGAAGCTTTGGTAAAGATTAGGTCTTTATTGCTATCAAGGATGATTCTCCGGAACTTGTCATTGATACAAATCATACTGAGGAGAAGGCTTTAGCTGCTAAAATTGAAGAGAAGGATGAATGGGTTATAGTCAGTGGTTGCTTAGAAATAACCGGTGACAAGAAGAAATTATTAACTGTGCAAGAATTTGATGGTGGACTAGTCAGATTTGGAGACAACAAGGCAATCGGGATCAAAGGCAAACGAACAATATCCTTGGATGGTAAGACTAATACTAATAATATTTATTATGTTGATGGATTGAAGCATAATATTTTGAGTGTATGTCAGATGGTGGATAGAGAATTTCATTTGCAATTTAAAGAAGGAAAATGCAAGATTATCAATAGATCTGGATTGGAGATTGCATCTGGAACTCAGACCAAAGGAAATATGTTTTATTTGAACTCCGTTGATAAGGCTTGATTGATTGCTTAGATTGATGAGATTTGGTTATGGCATAAGAGGATGTGTCATGTAAATTTTGATTGCATAGTGAAGATCAGTTCTATACAAGCTCTCAGATATTTGCCCAATATTTTTAAACCTCATAATCCGGTATGTAGAGAATGTCAAATGGGTAAGCAAGTTAGAAATTCTTTTAGAAGCGTACATGATAGATATAATGAAATTATTAATCTTATTCATACTAATATGTGTGGACCAGAAAGGACTAAAAGTTTTCAAGGTGATAGATACTTTATGTTTCTTATTGATGACTATTCTAGAATGATATGGGTTACATTTTTCAGAGAAAAATCATAAGCTCTTTAGAAATTCAAAAAAATTCAAAGCTATGGTTGAGACAGAAACATGATTGAAGATAAAATGTTTAAGATCAAATCAAGGCAGTGAGTTTACATCTGGTGAGTTCAACAACTTTTGTGAAAAGAATGAGATCAAAAGATAATTTTCTACACATAGAACCCCACAATAGAATGAAATAGTGGAAAGGAAGAACATAACTATCTTGGATGTTGCAAGGACAATGATGATGGAAGCCAAGTTACCTGATATCTACTGGAGAGAAGTTATCAATATTGCGGCGTACACTTTCAACAAAATACACATAAATAGTGATACTGGTAACTCCTTATAAATTATGATTTAGTCATACTCCTACTGTCAGATATTTCAGAATTTTCACAAGTAAATGCTATATTAGAAGAGAAAATGCATTAGGGAAATTTGATCCTAGAAATGATGAAGGAATATTTTTGGGTTATTCTACTAAGATCAAAGCATATTTTTGGGTTTTCAGGAATAAATTAAATGAGAAAGATCAAGTTGTGAGAAATAAAGCTAAACTAATTAGCAAAGGTTACTCATAGGAAGAAGGAGTTGATTATGATGAGACTTATGCTCCGGTTTGCAAAAATTGAAGCAGTAAGACTATTTCTTGCCTATGTTGCACACAAGAACTACAAGGTATATCAGATGGATGTCAAATGTGCATTTTTGAGTGGAGATCTCGAAGAAGAAGTCTACATTGAGTAGCGTGATGGATCTTCTTTATCAGAAGATACAGACATGGTTTCTAGATTGAAAAAAGCTTTATATGCATTGAAACAAGCCCCTTGAGCATGGTATGCTAGATTAGATAAATATATTTATAAGCTCAGTTTTAACAAAGGTAATGCTCATAGTAACTTATATTATAATATTGAGCATGATGACATACTGATCATTGAATTTTTTGTTGATGGTATCATTTTTGGAGGAGAAGAAAATCTATGCATGAAACTTGTTGATGATATGAAAATGAATTTGAAATGTCTATGATTGGATAGATGAATTTTTTCTTAGGTTTATAGATTACTCAGATTGATAAAGGAATTTTTATTTGTCAAACTAAGTATGTGAAGGAATTGCTTAATAAATTAGAACTTGAAAATTCTACACCTGTCAGTACTCCTATGATAACCAATTGCAAATTGTCAAAGCATGATGAATCTCCTAGAGTAAATCCAAGTAGATACAAATCAATGATTGGTGGACTACTATACTTAACTCAGACTAGACTTGATATAGTGAATGTTGTTTGTATTGCTTCTATATTTCAATCAGATCCTAGAGGAACTCATGATATTGTTGTTAAAATAATATTTAGATATTTGACAGGTACAATAGATTATGGGTTATGGTATCCAAAGGATGATGATTTCAGACTATGTGCCTATACAGATTCTAATTGGGTAGGAGATGTGGATGACCGAGAGTGCACTACAGGTGGTGTATTCTTTCTTGGGAAGAAATTTGTTTCATGGGTTAGAAAGAAACAATCATGCACTTCATTATCTATTGTTGAAACTGAATATGTCGTTGCTGCAACTAACTGTACTCAGATTTTTATGGATGAAACAAATGTTAAAGGATATAAGGGTAAGTTATGATGAGCCTATTATCATTCACTGTGATAATACTGATGTTATTGATATGTCAAAGAATGTGGTATTTCACTCCCAATCAAAACACATTTCTATAAGGTATAATTTCTTGAAAGAAAAGGTTGAAGCAAAGGAAGTCAGATTGGTTTATGTACCTACTAATGAACAGATTGTAGATATTATAAAAAATCATTTCCTAAAGATACTTTTGAATATCTCTCAGATCAACTAGGGATCACCACCCCTCTGGAAGAGACTTAGAGATGCAACGATGCATCATCTTGTAAGCCTATCAAACATATTTTCTGATCCGGGTTGATGAGATGATGTTGCTTCTCAGGTGGAGTAGTCAGCCATTCAGTTCAGTATTTTTATTTGGCGGTACCCATCCTTTGTCATTGATTTCAAAGGGGGAGATGGTGTTCATGTGAAAATCAATTAATCAAAGGGGGAGATATATTTCAGATCAGTCTTTGGGAGATTTTTGGCATTCCTTGGCACTCAGATGATTTTCACATTAAGTGTTGCCATCAATGCCAAAGGGGGAGATTGTTGGCAATATGCTTGATTTCGTTAAGTGTCATCATTGATGTAAACATTGTATCATGGCTGGATATGGTAATGCTATTCTGGATGGACCTATCCCAGTTAGACTTGGTGTTTGTCTTGGTTTTGGCTGTGATTCTAATGAGGTATGATCAGATCCTTGGATTCGGTTTTGGATGGTTATTTAGGATGGTTATATTCTTGTCATATTCTATTGATTCATGTTTTGGTGCTCTGAAAGCTATCGCTTATGTTCCCGGTTGATATTTCTTGGTACCAGTTAGCTTTACCGGTTGGTGATACTTGATGATTTGGTTAAGAGATTTTGGTCTTGCTTATGGAAATGGTTTCTAACATGTTGAAGGCGTTCTTCATCATTTTCTAGTTATTTGGTGGCTTTGCATTCTCTAGTGTGTTGATTTGGTGGTCTTATTTGGATCTGATTGATTGTTCTATGATATTGCACTAAGGGTTTCTACCAGTTGGTGAAATGTGTTGGAGATTGGTCTTTGTGTGATTTTCGATAGATGTAATTGTTTGGGAATTTTAATTTGGTCCATTCTATGTAATATAAATTATAATATTGGTTCAATAATATCATGTGATGTAATTTTTGTAATTATGGGTTTATGGGTTTATGGTTTAGCCAACCTTATCATTAAGGTTGATGATCTATATTTATAGGTGACTTATTCATGTAATCTCAGTGTCAATGGTTATGCTTGCATTATTAGAGAAAGTTTTATGTGTGAATAATGATATATCCTTCAACAGAAGGCTATGAAGGATTTGGTGTTACAGGGCAGACATATGTGCTTAACCAAAACTATATCAAGCATTAGGAGATGCTACTTCCACAGTTCATTCTCTCTGGATTAGAGTCTGATGTGTTTGTAAGTCAGTGAGACTTCTTTTTGTGATGAGTAGTGTGCTCTATGTAGTTGGCCTAATTGCAAGTGTGATCCCCATTGTAATTATTTCACATACTATTGCAGAAGTATTATTTGATTATGAGTAAGGTTTCCCACCGTGGTTTTTCCCTTTACTAGGTTTTCCACGTCAAAATATTGGTGTTGTGTGTACTGTTATTTCATGATTCATCTTTCACTGTTTTGGTTTCTTTGTGCTCTGGTATAAAGTTTATAATCTGCATTAACTATTATACTTGTGAGAAAATTGATTCACCCCCCCCCCCCCCCCCCGCACTCCTTAGTTTTCTTCTACTATCAGAACTGTCTAACAATTAATAGGTTGTACGGTGGGAAGTTAAATCTCTACCTAGTTGAATATATGGTTGAGAAAAAAAGTATGTCTCTCCATAATAGAAATGTATGACTGCAAGAAGAATATCACTACCAATAATAGTGTTGGAGGAAATGGACTCTATTGTCAAGACTAATATAGCACTACCCCAAAAATGATTGCTCCACAAACTACAATAATATTAGTATCACAAAAATTTTAATTTAGATCGCCACCCAAATTGTACCATAGTCATGAACTAGGTAAGAGAATATCACTCATGAATATATCATTATTGACTTGGATAGGAAGGATATCATTGCCAATACTCTCATACTAGTTGATATATCACTCTTTCTAGTCAATGTAGGCATGAATACTATTGCAACTAACAAACAAAAGAGGACGAATATCACCACAATAGAAAACAGATTGAATGGAGGCAACTTCTAAAAATTTTGAGAATTTTTTATGCTGAAATGATATCAAATTCACAATCAATGTTGTGAGAAGATTTATATTCGATCTCACTTGATTACTTAATCCTCTGAATGGGAAGGCCATTAGCTTGGACCAAATTTGATAACAATTTCAAGAAATTAGATACCCATGATGAAGCTGGCCAAGATTCACAATCAAGCAATAACCAACCACACAAAATAAAATGTTGCAACTAAGTAATGAACAACAAATGAGATCTAGAAGAAAAGATTGAGATTAACTTGCAATGTATTGCTATGAATTGATATGGGTTTTTTCTAGCAAAGAACAAGGACATATATATTTATATTAAAGTACATGAATATAAGGAATACCACAAAATCTATGAGAGGAGCTAGGTGAACTCAGAGGACTAAAACTAGATCTTGAACTTCCACTTGAGCTAGAACTGGAGTTTGTGGAGAGAGGAGGAACATAATTATCTTCCATGTTTATGATTATTGATGAATTTTGTTGCACACCTTCTTTCCACTCCCATATTTCCCTTTCATCAAAAATCACCTCCTAACTAACAATCCATTTCTTTGTGTCAAGGTTATAAAATCTATATCCTTTAGTTGTAGTAGAATATCCCACAAAGCTAAAAATTTGGGATTTGGCATCCAACTTCTTCCACTTGTGAACTAGAACATGCACATATGTCAAGCAACCAAAGACTCAAAAATGAACCACTGAAGGCTTGTGACCACTCCAAACTTCCTTTGGAGTTATATTTTGAATTGCTTTTGTGGGACTTTGATTCAAAATATATACAATAGTTGTAATGACTTCTCCCCAAAAATTATTTTGAAGATTCATTGTCTAAATCATGCTTCATATCATTTCCATAATGGTGTGATTCTTTCTTTCAACAATACCATTTTGTTGAGGTGTATATACAATATTAAGTTGTCTTTGTATGCCATTCTTAATACAAAAATAAGCAAACTCATTAGAGGTAAACTCGACCCCTCTATCTATTCTGAGTATCTTGATATGCAATTTATAGAGCCTACCAAACATCTTTTGATTTGGTCATATTGACAATTCGAGGTAAAATTGAAATATCCAATGCAGATTGAATGGTGTAAAGATCTTTGTTGTCCTTCTTTTTGTCTTCTTTCAACTAATCTTTTTGTTGTGGTGTCCATGTATTCAATGTGTTTTGATACCAAATGAAAGATTATAATAATTTAAAAACTCACAAAATACAAAACATCAACTGAAGAGAAGACTAAATATTATTGATATGAAAAACATAATTAAAAGTTACAATAACACTAATTACATTTATAGACTACTCAATTCTATTAACAAAGAAAAGTAACTAAAAAACTAATAGCAATTTTTCAACTCCATAGACAAAAATTTTTAAAGACAAAAACCACTATTTAGACAATAGTTTCTAAAGGCTAAAAACTATAAAAAACTATACTAATGTGTATCTTAATAGTTTCCAAACTTCTATTTTATTAACAAAATAAAAACACATTCCTAGTAGTTTCCATCTAGCTTTGATCTCCATGGAATCATTATAATCTTGAGCTTGATCTCCAACATAGCAACATTCTATTCTTGAACATATCATTCCAATATTGAACTTGACTTCATCCTTGCATGTTTTTTCCTTTTCCTTTTAGAGTTCAACTTAGGTAGTTTGTAATTCATTTGACTCAAATCCAAATAATTTCACTTTTCTTATGAGTTTCATTGTTTGGAATTCACACTCACTAGCGGGGAGCGGAGCTGCACATTTGCATGGTGAAAGATTATGTCCGAGATTAATGTACTAGCAGGAGAAGCTGCCCACAACACCCATTCAACAAACTCTATGGGAACTCATCTCACTTAATGATGATGATGGGAAAATAGAATTGAATATGGGCGATGGAAGAGTGAAAGTGAACACAGGGATGCCTCCAAGTAAAGTTGGAACACAAGCCATTGTTGTTCCTTTGAGAAAATAAGAGACTCTTTCAAGGAAAAGGTTACATTTGATGGTTATGTGATAAATAAATAAGACTGACAATATTAAGTTTGTCCATAAATAGAATTAGCACAAAATATTTTATTTTTTTTCAAAATGGACTTATTATTAATTTATAATAAAAATTATGGAATTCATATATCAAATTGAACACATACTTTTGTTGCAAAATGAAGATTTCATCTTCATACTATATAGAAACAAACAATCTTTTATAAAAGTTCCAAGTTTTCCATCTCAAACTACTCCAAGTGGCTGAGGAAGCTCATGAAATATTTTTCCAAAAGAATGAGATGGATAAAGTCCATCAAACTACTAATGGAGGATACATTTTTGAGGACCTCAAATCCTTGTGGGAAGATGTTGTTGGTCATTATGTACCTTTGACGGTGCTATAAAAGCATTTTTACCTATCATTTCACTATTTTGAACCATTTTAGGCATGATAGGTGTATTTTGATTCCCTTTTATTTGCTTTCATCTATGTGTAATAGTATTAATGCTGACCTAAAAAAATGGATCTCCCCTGCTCTTCATCAGGTTTTAATCATCTTCATTGTTCAACATGCTAAATCCCTAGAGATTAAGCCTCACCCCTCAACCTCTAGGAAGAACAATATCCACTATGCCCAAAATGTGCATTGGCAGTACAATGATGAATCCTCAAATTCTTCATCTTCTAAATAATATTCTTTCCACTTGGGTACCTGTACGGACAAGAACTCTTCTAAGGCAAAAAGGTTTGATTATGATCAAGAATGCTCTAACAAGGGAAACTCTAATTATGCTCCTTCTGATTAGTTTGTCTTGGATTCCTTTAGCCCTAGCTCTGCGAAATATGTCAAGGCCCCTAACCTACCATTCTTTGGTGGTAATAATAGAAATTTTGAGCTGGGTTCTACCTCGGGTGTTAAAAAAAAATCCTTCCCTCTAGAGGTCTCTCATGGAAACAAAATTGCCAAGAAAAAAGTGTATTGAAATATAGACAATTGTATTTTGCCTAGGCTTGATGAGAATCAACAAAATCTAGATTTCTACATTGAAATCCTTGTTGAATTGGATAAGACTACCCCTGTATATAGATATATGGGCTCCTCTATAGTGGATACACTAGGGGTTCATGAGAAAGTGGTGAAGGTTTCCATGGATGGTCAAACCAGTTTTTTTCAATCTGGTGGTTGCGAAGATTTTTGGGTTGAAGAGAAAGATCAATAACCTTATTGTTGGACTAAGCACTTCGAACTCCCCATCCTTGTACAACATGAACAACCTACTTGATGTCAACAAGAAGCTGGTGGTGGATATTAAGCCCATCAAGAATGAACATGAACAAAAAATTATGAACTTGAAGGTGGCTCTAGATAAAGTCCATGAGAAGTTGAGTGTTCTTATTGTAGTGAGAAGAACAACCATGACTAATAGTATGGAGGTCCTTAGGAGATTGAATGAAAAATTCTAATCTCTCAATGTCTCCTCCTCAACCACTCATGCTTCTCCCTCCATATTGGTCTATGGAAACAGAAAGGAGAAGGTTGGTACGCCAATATATTATGATCTTTCTCCAATAATAAGCCCATTTTGGTCTCTTAATACACAGCCAATTCCACTTGCCCCAAATTTCCACTTGAAGTGCAATCAAAGTTTATTTTTAACCACCCTTTGTCAAGAACCACCCATTGAACTCCAATCCTCAGATTTGGTCAATTGCCCCTTGCAAACCCAAAACATGAGGGCACATTCAAGTTAGGTAATTCCTTCAACATTTCATCATCCCAATTAGTTAAAACATTGTGTTTGAGAGACTTGTTTCTGATTACTTTTTTGTCTAGGTCCATCACTTGTTACTTAAATTTTCCATACAAAGTCTCCCCTTCCATATCCTTTCTCTGAGAGATCCTTCTATTACACTCCTTCCAAATTTCTTAAAATTTTGTGGATGGTATAATTTCCCATAGACACCAAAATAAGACTTTATTATGCTTCATTGGCCACATTTTAAACCACTCTTCCAACTCGTGAGGCATGGGGTACTGCAAATTAAGTTTGTTCATAAAATTTTTTTATCATTTCTTTGAGTACGAACAATTGAGAAGAATGTGATTTGCTGATTCATTGTCCAATTAGCATAACACACACCTCTAGACACCTTGGAATCACAATCTTTGAAATCTATCTTCAGATAGCATTTTCCTTTGAATTTCCATCCATACAAAAATACAAGCATTGGGAAGACAATGGCATCCCCACAATAATTTGACTAGCCAGACTTCTATAGCAATTCTAGCCTCTTTAATCTTGTACCCCATGTTAACCTTGTATGATCTTGAATTTGGACCACACCATCTGAGAATGTCCTGTTCATTAGATGGGAGAAATTTCTATTCCACAAAATATCCTTTAGAGCCTGCTTCTGCTCCTCTGAAGCATTAATATTGTCTAAGGAGTTCTATTGCCAAAGATTAGTTCCATTTTGCTCAATCATACTCCTATAATTATAAATTTCCTTCCCCCAAACTCTACTAGTCTCTTCTTATATAGCTTCCAAATTTAGGTTGGACGCAATTGGAATTTCTCTTGACTAAGAATCCATCCAAAAGGAGGTTCTTCCCCCATTCCTAACTTTCCCATTCATTTATGTTATAGTTATGTAGTAGATTATGAAGGCAATATAAGAAAAAAATAAAACTTGTTATATTGATATTCATTCGGGATGCCTTTAAATAGGAAATACCAAAATAAATCTATTACAAAACTGCACCACATAAACAAACAAAGAAATTGTTTATTGATTTGACCTAGAACTAAACCTGCTAACTAATGTAATACACCAACATCCCTCCCTTAGTACATTAATTTGAACAAGAGTGGAACATTGCAAGGGTTTTGAACCCAAACCTTCTAGAGACTTTGATGAAGTTCCTTCACCAATCCTCCTTTCTCACCCAAGAAACATCGAACTAACTCCATTAGTGGATCTCTTGACTAAAGAAACTGCAACCATCTGTACAACATGAGAAAACATAAGTATTCCCACCCTCTGTGCACAATGAGACACATTTCCTCTAAAATTCCGCATCTGCTCTGAGTGTGTCTAATGCCTCCTATAGTACTACACATGAGATGCCTTCCCTTTGAAATTTCACATCTCCTCTAAGTGTGTCTAACACCTCCTCAGGTCTTGTGAAAATAATCCCTCTTCTGTTGTACAAATGACCAACCAAATGTATGCACATGAGGCACCTTTCCTATGAAAGTACACATCTCCTTCGAGTGTGTCTAATGTCAGCTCAAGTTGTCGACAAATCACCAATCAAATGTGAATACACCAAGTCAACAAAATAGAAATCTTGCGCCCCCTTTCTCCTTGAAGGGACATATAATGCCAAGTCCCCTCTTTTCTTCAAGGACACAAATGTGATAGGATGCTTCTCATGCAAATAATAATCCCTGAGAGAGAATCTATTTTGAGATGACAGATATCCTCCTGCCTTCATTACCTCCAACCTCCAATATGAGCCTTTTATAGTTTTATCATTTTGATACCACATCAATCTTTGTAATAATACTAGCATCTAAGTTGTTGAAGGCTTTGTCATGTGTAACAAAAATGACTTTGGTTGTTCAGCCATAATTATTTAAAGATTCATTAACCCTTCAATAGTTATATAAAGTGTTCAATGGGTGGATCTAAAAGAAGAAACAATGTTTGACATATGTGTAGTTATGATAACAATGTCAACCTCAACCAATGATGAGCCCATACACCTCCAAAAATAAAACAAAGCTTCTTATATCTCCATTGAATACTTTTGAAAGCTCATACCATAAATAATACCTTGTATCTCTTGAATGTTTTATCCCTTTTAAATGAGACAATTCAATCAAAATTTTATACAACAACTTGCCTTGACAAAATAACTCCTTTATATCATCATTTGCAACAAATTGCCAAATTTTGGGCACCCAAACAAACCACTACTTTGAGGCTTACACGGCTTACATTGGATTGCAGATGACAGTTAGAAAAGGGATTAACCATGTTTGGTTGGAGAGTGATTTGATGAACATAATCAAATGCATTAATAGACACTAGGAGCCAAGTTGGACAATCAAGCATTTGATCAAAGATTGTCATCTCATGATTCCCAATTTGGATGACTTTAAAGCTTCTCACACGTATCAGGAAGGAAATGCCCCCGCCGATTATATGGAAAATATTGGGGTGGATTATGTGGAGGTTAATTGGTGGACGGAAATGGAAAGTTTCCCAAGAAACCTATGCGAGATGACTAGAAAGGATGCTAAAATAATAAGCCACTGATTTTCTATTCATAATGATAGAATGTCGTTGGGATAATTTTTCTTGGCACAAGTTTTTCACGCCTCCCAATTCTTTCTATTCTAGAGGCTTCGCTTGTTTCTGGTTAGGCTTGCTACTGTGTGTTCTAGGTGTGTTTTCTTGCTCTTTCAGAATTATGCATTTCATGGGGGGAAAAAAGAATAGGATGGAACCTGCCTCTTTTGATAACTGGAAAAGGAATATTGTTGTTTGGAATGAGATTTTGGACAGAGGCCCAATGCTGTATATGGAAAGGTTGAAGGGGAATTCGTCAAGTGCCACTATAGATTTTGTGAGTGGTTAGGATAATGGTACCCTTAAGGTCTATGGCACTGAATTTAGGATTGTTGAAGATTTTATCACTGAAATTATTGGTATGCAAACAGAGGGAAGGAAGTTTTGTAGAGAACAAAAATCTGCTAAAGAAGTTATCTCCACTTACTTCGACAAGAAGAAGGAGTGGAATAGGGTTCAGAGGATGGCTAATGATGGCTACAACCGGGAGGATCTTCAGACACCTTAGGTCAATGTCATGAAGGTTATCATGAGATACATCACTCTTGATGGTCAGTATGCGAGCATTTTTTCCTACCCCTTTGTCATTTTGAATCAGTTCAGGCACGATAGGAAAATTTCCATTCCGTTTTATCTTCTATCTTCTTTAAGGCATAGTCTAGAGAAACATGTTGAGAATGTGGATAATCCAGTCCTCCATGAGTCCTTATTCAACTTATTATGGATAATGCCAAGGCCCATGAAGTCAGGTTATTCCCTGTTATGAAAACCCTTTTCTTTTTCCAAACTAGAGGTTCAGGTGGTTTCTGACACAGATGTGGAAGGGGAAGATAGCGGGCTTGCCAAGGGCTGGAAGGATCACGACTTGTCTAACGATCCTGAGTATTGTCCACCTACTAGTAAGGGCTCCATTCAGAATATTTCCCCTGGTACAGGTAGTAGTAGGCACAACAAGTACCCTAGGAGGGCCACTAGCAAGTCTAAAAATCTAGAGACCAAGTTTCCTAACTTTGTCTCTCCCAAATCAAAGAATCCCAAATCTGGAAAGGGGGGCCAATATAGATAGTGAACAGGAGATTAATATCAAAATTCCCATAGACATTGATCCTTGGGAAACAGGGGTGTGTTGTCATTGACCCCGATTTGGATAATTGCATTTCCTTTGTGGCCAATGGTTAGTTGGATTGTCTTTAGAAGATGGGCATGGAGATTGAAGTGTTAAAAGAGGGTATAAAGGGTATTGTGGATACTTTTACTGATAACCTTGGACCCAATAAAACAGAGAAAATTCTCCAGTTGACCCAGAAAATTAGTGAGGATGTAGACAAGATGAAATCGAATTATGAAAGAAGAATATGGAATTTGGAGGTGAGTGCGGAAGAAATTAAAGGAAGTTTGAAAAATCTGGTTGAGATCACCAAGGCCACCATGAGTAATAGTTCGGAAGGATTTCAATGAGGGTCAATAATATGATTGTGGATTACAGGGTTGATCCCATTACCAGTGTAAGTCCTTTAGACTCCAAGCAGAAAAAGAAAGTGAAGAGTGCAGGTGGTCAGATTTCTCACCCCCATACTACAATAGGTATGTGTATTCATACCATGAGCAAGAATTAGGAGCAAGGCAGCCCCAAATTTATCATGGACGAGTTGGAGACTATCAACAAGAAATTTATTCAAAAGAATGCATATTTGTCGCATTCTTATCAGTAGGTCTATGTTTCTTCTGGTCATGGTCTTTTTTGTGTTTTATCCTATTTTGTGGGCTTGGCCCAAGTAACAAGTTGGTTTATCTTTTGTTGCTGGTTTTGGTCTTTGATGCTTATTCTCTGGATATTGTAAAACTTTTGGGTTTCGGGTCCCTATAAAACCCATTTACCTTAATAAAAAATAAATTGCCAAAATAAAAATAGACTAGTACTCCCAATTTGACATTAACTCAATACTAAAATTACATTTTGAATAAATTAAGAATCTTTAACTAGCATGAGTTCATACCCACATTTCAAACTACTGCTTTTACTTTTATCAATGTGATACGATTAAAGCATCATGTAAAGAAATCTCCGTTAATTAGACTCAGTGTATAGGAAGTCTCAAATATTGAGTAGTTTACATACTATGTTTGTTGCAATCATATCAAGCACAACAAATGGAAAAAATCCTTGATATCAAACATTGCAACTTTTGAGAATATGGCTTCCAACACTTGAGCAACATAAAACTCCTCTTCAATAACATATATTCAAATGATCACAAAGCATTCATAGGATCACAAATAACATTGCACAAAGCAATGTAAATTTAGTAAAAAGTAATGGGCAAGAGCAGCAGAGGAGGTGAGAGCAATGGAGGAGGAGTTAAGGTTTTAGCAAATGGGGAGGGAGATAGCAATGATGGAGATCCATATGAGAGTTGAATTGCCTTGCCCTATAACTCTTTAGATAAGGCCTAGGTGTTTGTATTCTTCCTTGGTTGGAAGACCCTTTGGTGGCACCCCATATTTGTGGGGTTTGTGTTTTTCTTCTTTCTATGTCCCCCTGCAAGGTTCTTTTATAGTGGGTTGGACCATTGGCAACTTCCTTTCAGATCTACCTCCTTTTGAGGGTAGGATCTTGGGACTATGCTATGGAGCCCTTTTCTTTTGGGCTTTTGAAGGATGTTTTATGATCTATTTGGCTTGTTGTGGTTGTTTGTGAATGGACTAGTGAGGACCTCCTTTTCTTCTACCTTGTGGTTTTTGCATATAGCTTGGTCAACATTTGTGAACAGGATGAACCTATTGGGGTGTGCACAGATCTGAGTGTGACTTGGCTTTAGGTTGTCTGGGTTACAAACATGGGTTTTTCTATGTCCTCTTCCATAAATTTGATTGTTGTTTATATGGTCTCTATTCAATGGCTTTGATTGTATAGAATCCATTTCTTTTGTACAATTATTCTTTAGATTTGGATAATGGATGTGTGGGATCCCTTTTCGGTGTGGATTCATGTGGTGGTTTCCTTTTGTCGGAAGAATTTCTCAACCTATTTCTTTTTGGCTGCATGTAGTTTTTGAGCCTTACTTTTTGTTGCTTCCTGCCCTGTTCTAGGCTCTTCTTTCCATGGGTTGAATTTTTTGCTAGAATGGGATGCGGTCTTTGTTGTGGCAATGATCTCTAATGTGGAGTTTCTTAATTCCCCTATTATTGATGAGTTGTGGCCCCTTTTTGAATGGTGTCACACATGACAAGAACATGTTATAAATGGCACAACTTTAACATTCAAGACTCTTTACATTGCATTATACTAAATTAGTAAGTAATTACACCTCCTCTACATGCCCAGAACTACTATGTCATCAATAATTTGCTAACATATTCCCACTCTTCATGCAGCAACAATGCATAAAAAACAATGTTCAACCCTATCATCCTCGATGCCATGCCCAGTCATTCCCTTGTTGCCCTTATACCATATGAAGGCGATATAAGAAAAAAAACAAAAAAACTTAATATATGTATATTCATTCAGGATACCTTTAAATAGGCAATACCAAATTGAAACTGTTACATAATATAACATAGAGATTTTTTCAACCACATAGAGTTCTAGATCTTCCTCCTTCCACCATGATGCCTATTTTTTAATGTTACTTTTGGTGCATTGGGTAGCCATATGACCTGTTTGGAAGCACCTTCTACATCTAAACAAAATACCTTTGTAATCTTTAGGTTGCAACCAAAATCCATTAAGAGATTTGAAACAAAACTCTATAAGGGGAGCCACCTTTGTGTCCATTTTAACAAGAATATAGACATAGGTGGTATGAAGGAAATTGAGAGAATCCTCATCAACTCCCGAAAAATTTCCTAACATGTTTCCAATAGCTTCAAAACAAGATTCAGTCCAAAAATGCAACGGTAAGTTGGGGAGTCTTACCCATATTGGTATCTTCTCAAAAGATTCAGAAGCTAGGTTGAAGGCAGGATGCCATGGTTTTAGCAGGAGCATTTCACTTATCTCCTCGTTTTACCTATAAAGTTTTACAAAGGAAGTATTTCAAACAAAGGGCAATCCGGATCTGCTACTTCTTAAGAGACAACTTTAAGAGTCCGTGGAAGCTACGCGCAAGAATTTTTTTTGAGTTAATACCATCATCATTGCAATGGATTGAATAAAATGAGTTAAAGAACTTTTAAAATTAAGTATTATTAGTCCCTGTCTTCAGCAGGAAATAATGTTTTCATCTCAAAATAAAAGTTGAAGAAAAAAATTGTGTTAATACCCTCATAGTCACAATGGATTGAATAAAATGAGTTAAAAGAAATTTTTAAATTAAGTATTATTAGTCCCTCCAAAAAAAATTCACTAGTATGTTTTGATTACGTGTAAATTGAAAAATTTAATCTTATACCAAAGTTTCATTTTTGTTTCTATTAAACTATTCTAAAAATTCTTAATTTTTTTATTTATCATTGAATGTTTGATTTTCTGCTAGGGTTTATTTAATTTTAATTTATAAGAAAATATTTATGATTTTGACCTGTGAACACTGGCATTTGTACATGTATTTTAATGACTATAGCTAGCATTCGTTCATAATTGCCGATTGTAGTTTTAATAGTTGTGCCATTCATTGAGAAAAAAAACTCTGCTCATTGCTGCTACAATTTCATTGCATTCTCGTTTGGCAAGGGTGGAAGATTTAAGGAGGTAGAACATTTTCTTTGCATAAAGTTTCAGAAGTAGACAAGATAAACAACATAATCCAGGCGACACAAATCCACTGCATAAATCTAGGTATGGTTTGTAATTTGATACATATTTTTACCTTAGCTATGTATGCAAATTGGTCAACAATTCTTGGATTTGGTTGTAGAAAGCTACCATTATTTAAAAGTTGCAAATTTGGGAATTTTGGCATACTTAAGATGTGTTGTTTGTAACAAGCTATTTTGTTTAGTATTGTTGTTGAATGCAAATTCTTTTGTGAATTCTTGTGTTGCAATTTTAAATGTTGCAGTTATGCCATGCTGTAACATGTTTTGTTCATAAATTACTTAATTTTTTTTTCATGTTTTTCCTCTTAATTTTTCTTGGTAATTTGTGGATGTTTAAAAAAAAAATATGATGTTGAGGAAGGAATATGATTTAATGTTTTCCTAACACAAACATCTGACTACCTAGTTGAGAACCCTAGGAATGTCACTGTTTGATGAGATATCATGTTGCTAACAATGTTATAATATTGACCCCATTCTGGGAATATCTATATGTTCATTGATGTAGAGTAATAATATTAATGATGTTATTTAATGTAATTAATTAGATGAAATTATTATTATGGTGTTTAATTGTAATTAGATGCGAAGGGGATGACATTGTATCATTTGAGTATATGAGAATGAGTACAATGTACACTTGGCGTGTGAGTGTTTTGTTGAATAACTGGAATACCAAGAGGGGAGGGGTGCATTAGTATTCCTTTGAACTTATTTATACTTCTTATTAACTAATCACATAACATATTTCAAAGTGCAGTAAACAAAAATGCAGACATAGCACATAACACCAGATTTATATGTGGAAAACCCAATATGGGAAAAACGGAGAGATGATACTCCGGTTTGGCTCACTGTTGGTTTTGGACGTGTTTTACAAATTACCAAGAGGGCTTATAGCCAAATTTACAGAGTATAACAAATTTGAACTACTACAAGTGCATCAAACATATGCATGGAATACAATTACCTTGAAGTACATAAGTTGTCACATAAATTCGACGTGCGGAACTAGAACACAAAACATAACCACAAATATTTCACATATAGTACATAAAAATAATTATTTCAACAACCATACCTCTAGCAAACCATATCTTTGATGATATATATTTGCACCATTTAATTGTCAAGTTAGCTCAGCCAGAGTGGATGAGACCGAACTTAACCACACACTATAGAAATCCAAGTGCCTTCATGCTGTGTTGGCTTTCAGCTACAAACTTGAGAAGTGTGCATCATAGCATATCTAGATGGGACCAGATCTTGAAACATGAGCAATAATCATATCTGGGTAGGACCAAATTCATAAGAAGCTCCTGATAACACAAAATATCAAACCTCAAAGCTATACAAAACATGATAAAGAAAACTTTTTTGGATCGGATCACATACACACATGCTGGATAAAAACAATAACCATGACATCAATGACAAAAATGACAAATAGGGGTAACTGCACCAAGATGGTGAGTAGAAAAGTGGCCACATTCTGGAAATTCAAAAATGTGCTAGGCTTGGTAACACCAAGCCTAGCCAAAAACAATTAAAAAAAAAAAAGTTCCTAAAAACCTGTATAGGTTTTGAGGAACATTATATTTTATAATAAAAAATCAAAAGTTCTTCAAAACTCATACAGGTTTTGAGGAACATTTTATTTTATAATAAAAAATCAAAAGTTCCTCAAAACCAGAACATTATACTTTTTATAAACCCATAGGTTATGCAAAACTAGAAGATTTTGTCTTAGTTCTGCATAACCCATATGGGTTATATGTAGAACTAAAAACCAAATAGGAAGTGGGCAGAGAGATAGAGTGAGACAAAGAGAGAGGGTGATAATAGGATTAAGAGAGAGAGAGAGAGAGAGAGAGAGAGAGTAGGGAGTAGGAAGAGAGGGATATAATAGGATAAGGAGAGGGGGAGGGAGAGAGGGTTAGAGATAGAGAGAGAAAGGGATAGGAAGAGAGGGAGAGAGACGGGGAAAGAAAGAGAAGGGAGAGAAGGAGAGAGAGAGAGAGAGAATAGGATAAGGAGAGGGGGAGGGAGGGAGAGGGAGAGACATGAAGATTAGGAAAAGGAGAGGAGGAGAGAGAGAGGGGGGGAGAGGGAGAGGGAGAGGGAGATTAGGAAAAGGAGAGAGGGAGAGGGAGAGAGTGAGATTGGGAAAAGAAAAGGGAGAGAGGGAGAGAGGGAGATTGGGAAAAGGAGAGGGGGAGAGGGAGAGGAGGAGGGAGGGAGATTGGGAAAAGGAGAGGGGGAGAGGGAGAGATAGAGAGAGAGGGGGGGGAGGAGGTAAGAGAGAGAATAAGAGATAGGAAGAGAGGGGGAGAATAGGATAATGAGAGGGGGAGGGAGAGAGAGGGGGAGAGAGAGAAGAGATTGGGAAAGAGGGAGAGGGAGGGTAGAGAGAGAGAGAGAGGATAAGATAATGAGAGGGGGAGGGAGAGGGGGGGAGAAAGAGAGAGAAGGGGAGAGAGAGAGAGAGAGAGAGAGGAGGAGAGGGTGAGAGACATGAGGTAGATAGAGAACGAGAAGGAGAAAAGGGTGAGAGACTCGACAGAGAGAGAAGTGTGAGGGGGAGACAGATGAGATAGAACTCAAGGAGGATAATTAGGGCTTAAAATAGACACATACGGTGATGGGGGAAGGAAGACGAGAGAGAGAGGGAAAAAAGGGAGACATGCATGTATACAAACATATATATATATAGACATGCATATATACATACATAAACACATATTATATATGTATGTCTGTACATATATGTAGTAAATGATAAGTTTACAAACATACATTATTATGTCTTCATAACCTATATGGGTTTTGTGAAACACAAAATAATGGTTTTAGTTCTACATAACCCGTATGGGTTATTGGTGCAGGAGCACCTAGTCATGCTTCACTCTCCATTTTGGGTATTTTTCATGCTTAGGTGTCTTGTTAGTTTTGAAATATTTTCATAGGTTGTGTTTAGTCATGTCATAAGTGGTTGATCTCATTTTGTGCTTGAGAGATCAAGTTTTGCTTCTTAGGGCTTGAAATTGTCAATTTTGTGCTTCTAGGCCAAATAAGGCTAAAAAGTGAAAAATTCCTTTATAGGCTTAGACATACTTTGGAAAGCATTTAAACATGTTTATAAAGTATTTTTTTTATCATTTCTAGGTGATTTGGGAAGGTTGGTTGTGTTAGGTTGCTAAAATGTTACTTGGAGCAACAAAAGTTGTCATTTTTGCTTGTAAAAGTTGTCATTTTGGACACTTTTTGTAAAAAGAAGACAAAAAAATGCCTTATGTCCATACAGGAGTTGATAAACACTTTAAAATTCTATATATATGCCTCCCTCTTCTTGGTATAGGGTTGGCTTTTGTACTTTCCATCATAATCAATCAAAAGAGCAGCAATTTTCATGTTTTTTCTCATGTTTTGCACTCCATTTGTATATCAGCCCATACTGGGAGTTATCATTTCCATGATTTACCTTTTGGAAATTTATTATATTGTATATCCAATTCTTTTTATGTAATTAGTTTGCAGGTTTTGTGTATGGAAGTGGGTTGTACAAAATGGTTTCATTTTTGGCTCTTTTGCTGCCCTGTCAAGGGTTGTGGTCTTCAAAATGCATCAACTTGTCTAAATATAGGTTTGGGATCCCATGGATGGACTTAGAAAAGTTTTATTTCTCATGTATAGTGTAAATAATTAATCTTTTGGTCGGGGTTGTGCAAAGGAAGTGTTTTTGAGTTCATGCTAGGCAAGTTGGAGATGGACTTGGCTAGTAAATTTGAAAAAGACTCAAATAAGTTTGTACTCAGAGGTTGAGTGAAAAAACCTAAGGAAGAGGTCTGACCTAGTCTCCTTGAAGTTTTGGATGTATTTGGAGCTCCAAACAATGTGTATTTCACCTTGCAAGTGTGTTGAGTTATAGTTGGCAGCAAGTACCTAGTTTTGGGGAATTTAATATCTTTTGATTCTGAAGTTGATTGATGAACATACACATGCTAGGGAATATTTTAAAAGGTTATAACAATGTTATTTAGAGGTTTATACATGCATTGGTGAAGTTTTCCATGTTATTCTAACCATGCAAAGTGCAGCAAAAATAGTAAAATTGCAGTGACAGTGCATTTAACAGCCATTTTTCAGTTTGTATGGCAAGTGTTTGTTATAATGTCATGTAGGGAAGTGTTGAAGAAGTGTTATAAATGATGTGTCAGAAGTTCTACAATATTTTAGAAGTTTGGTTTGGAGTTTAGAAGAAACTTCCTTTCTCACATGAACAAAACCCTCTCAAAGCCCTCCTTTCTTGCCTAGAGTTGTGGATAGTCATTAAACCACCTTCTCAGGAGTTAAGACCTCAAAAATATTTAATTTTGGAAATTTTAGACACCTTCAAAATCAGGTTCCAAGGTTGTGTTGGCCATCATTGCACTATACAAGCAAAAATCACCCAATTAGGCCTCCACGGGCTAGTAGCCTTTCTAGCCTTGTTTTATCAAAAGTTGAACCTGATTGCCTAAATGAAGTTAGAACCTTCCAAAATCTTGAGGGAAAGTTGAAATAATCACAATGAGCCTAATCCAATCGATAATGATAGTTAAGACATCAATTTGGGGTGTGGACCTATGGTGGACAATTTGAGTAGCATTGGTGAAATAAGATAGAACAAAGTTGTATAACACACAATAGGATGGTTGTTTGAGGAGAGGTGTGGGTGTTGAAGTTTGATGTTGTCAAACACTAATTGAACACAAAAAAAAAAAAAGCATATCCTTGGGTCCACTTGACAAACTAAACTATTTTAGTCTTATCGAGCAACTTCTCACTCAATCTCCCTATCAATTATGTAGAACTATGAATATTACTTTTTGTTTTTCAAAACCCTTGCGGGTTATGAAGAAATGTGAATAGTACTTTTTGTTTTTCAAAACCCGTGTGGGTTTTGACTTGGTAAGAGGGTTGGAAAACAACCCTAAGGCTTGCAATCCCATTTTCTCCCAATTTTTGTCCCTTTACACGTTTTTCATCTTCCAACATGATTTCTTGACTTTGTTGTCATCGGGTTTACAAATAATCAAGTGGCTATCTCTAAAATTACCACCATAATCTCACACGTCTTATAATTTTTCTAACCATGTAATTTTTTCTATTTTTGGACAACGTTAGCATAGTAAACTTTATTTTTCTTTACCAGTGCCTTGACAGTCCTCACAGAAATATGTCTACCTTTTTTTAATAACTTTTGATATACTTGACCAAATTGAAAATAAATTACATATTATTGTTCTACATTAGATTATATACACTTTAAAAAAAAAAGTTTTCATTTTTTATTATTTTGATTCAAGTATACCCAGTGCACGAAAAATAAATACTCAATGGAAAATTACAAAAAAGTACACAACTTCTATATATCACTCTTACCTATCATCCTACTAAAGATTTTTGCAAACTAGTGGATCTAGCTATATATTTTCTGCAACGCACGAAAACAGCTATGTTATATTTTTCTAAAAAAATCAGGAATAGTTTTTCGTGCGTGAAAGGTTTGACCCTCTTAATATTATCCAATTTTGAAAAAACTTTAGTAGTTTAGAAACTAGATTCAGAGAACTATAATGCTTATTATTTTCTCAACTCCTAGTTTTTAGTGCATGACCTTCAAATATCTCTTTGAAGTTTAGGTTTACCTGTTTTCAGAAGAAGAAAAAAGTGGTCACTTATACCCCCCTTTTTGTTCACCATCTTGGTGCACTTACCCATAGGCCAACACTCTCACCCTTTTTCATTGATGGCAATATATGTCATACAAAGCAAGTATTCTGAAATACTAACAAGAAATAAAGTATCAATAGTCTTTGCATGAAATGAAAGAAAATAATTAACTGCCAGAATTACTCCTAACACCACTACTCCCCCTTTGGCAATAATGAAAAATTGTAAGAAGAGTATCAAAACTTATGAAATCACCCTAACAGGAACAACTACTGATTTCCAGAGAACTGTTTAAGGTTCTAGGTGTGAGTGGTATGGAAGAGTCCTTGTGTGAGTCCCAATGAGAGATTACTTCTGTCAGAAACTCTATCCAAACCAGAAGGGACACATTAAGTTTCTCTGCTTCGGGAATAGAACTGGGATCAGTGTAAGATAAATCTGAAGAATGAGAAAGAGCCTTGTTCATAAAGAGATACTTGCATTGCTAAGATCTCTCAGCATTCCTAGTGGAACAATGATGTTATCTCTTTGTTGTTGTAGCTCATAGTATCTGTCATGTAGTTCCTCAATCTTTGATCCACCGGAGCCGAATAGGTCTTTGGAAAGCTTGAATTTTACATGTTCCTGTCAGATCTTGTCTTCAATAATATTGATCTCATTTTTTATGTTTTGAGTAGCATCCAACCACTGTAGACTAAAAGAAAACAATATATCTTCATTCTCCAAATAGGACTGGCCTTTAGAGATAAGATGGGAAAGATTTTGATAGGCTAATTCATACTTGCACTTGATTCCTTGCAAGATCCTTTCTCTAACATCAACTAACTCCTTCTTATACTTATTTCTAATTGTATCAACCTGATTATCTAAGGATTTGATCCATATTTTGCACTTTTCCACACTCAGAATATCCAGATCTAACTGACATTCAAGTATAGCAGTATAAGATGTGATTGGCAGGAGTACCAATAGAGAAAAGAATATCTTCTTCCATGCATCTTTTGAGGATCCGAGATTGGTTCCAATTATGGATACATGCACATTAGATTCCTTAGCTAGGATATTTTCCTTTACTTCTAATGGAATGTTGCATTGAATGTTTTTCTCATCCTTATCGGAGACTTCATTGAAATTAGAACCTTCAACTTCTTTGCCCTTATCGGATCTAGGATTGACCTGAGGGACTTCAAAGGTTTCAGGAGCATCATTGTTGTCCATAATATTATCTACAATAATTTCCATGGTAGAAACATCATTCACATCCATCGGATAATTTGAGGGATCATATTTATTTTCAGAGACAGTAAAATGCACATCCTTAGGTATACTGATGGTGGTATTGGTATCAAAGGAGAGAAAACCATGGTTCTTGGCAATACACACAACTATATCTATGATCTCTTTCTAAACCTTGTCTTTGGCATTGGGTACACCAAGCATTAGATATGATCTAAGTTATTTTTGGTTCTTAACTTTGTTTTACATACTTCGAATAAGGTGGCTTTGTTTTCCGGAGAGAGGGTGGAGTTGACTACTTCAAATATATGATCTTTAATAACTTATTCCTTTTCTCTAAAAGAATGCCTTATCCTTATTAACTCTTCATACAATTCATTTGGAACTATATTTTTATATTCTTCAATTATAGCTTCAAATTTTACACAATACATAATAAAACCTTTAATTATGGCATTCTAATTTTTATCACTAGCATTAGTAAATAGATTACCTACCTCCCTTGGACTCCTGCCTTGAGTGACAAATTCATAGATACTTTTTGCATGGATTGGTTGCTTGACCTTCTTTGCTTTGGACTTCTGGACATGTATCTGTTACTGCACAGTTTCTTCAACATCTTCCTCGGACTCCAAGAAAATAGTTTTTCTTTGTATTTTGATTTTCTTCTTTGGGGAGCTTGAGGAGGGAAGCTCTGCCGGACATGCATTGGCTATTTTGGATACACCGAGTCTTCTAGATCAACTGATGTTGGAAATTTTTTCCTCAGTCAGATTGGCCTTGTCCATGGATTCTTGAATGACCTTTTTCATTCTCTTTTCACAGTCTTTCTTGGTGAGTTCCATCCCGACTTGTAAGGATTTTTCATCAACAATCCCAAAATATTATTGGCATTTATCTATCGAACTCTCCAAGATAACTTTAGTTACGTCATAAACAATATAATATGAAACTTCATATCCAAAAGGAGGGACCCTAACTTTTCAAGGTACAATAGCTTCCAAGTAGCATTTGCCACTTGTAATTATAAATGTGATGTCCTTTTTGTACTTCTCAACAATCTCATTTGGTATTCTATCTCGATTTTCCATGTTCATTTGAAATATGACAAAGAACATCGTAAACTCTTCTTCTCTGACCTTCTCATTAATAAATCCTTTAAGCCTATCTACAATTTGATGAGCTACCAGTTTCTCTTGAGACCAAAAAACCCTACCATGACCAAGTAACACTTCCATGAAGTAGAATAGGATACATAGTGATAGGGTACCGAATTTGAATGAGTGCTTCTTCTCCCTGCACTGAACAAGATTCTCCATAAATTATTTTCGCAGGATTTAGCAGAAGTCAAAATCTTTGTTTAACTCTGCCATCTCATAAGCCATATGCACAATGGTAGCAGAAATGGAATTTTTTCTATATGTCAAATAAATTTTGTTCCCAACCATTAGAGAAAGATACTTATCTGTTGTATTTCTGACATAGTCGATGGCTAGTGAACGCTTGTCAAATGTGGCACCAATTAATTCTATGATAAATTTAAATTTTTCCAACTTTGGTCTAAGAACTTCATCGAAGTCACTCAAACCTATGATAGGTTTCATCACTTCCTTGGTTATCGTATGGTTTTGTTCCAACAAGATATAACTGTCATGAAATCTGCTCATTTCCAATTTGACCCATTTCTCATCATGACAGAAATTTGGAAAGTTATTCCATGTGTTCAAGTTCTTCTGGACTACGTTGGTGAATTTTGATTTGACCTTGCCTTGCTAATCAGCTATCTATTCGGTCTAGCTATCTAACATCCTTTTGTGATGAATGGATTCTTCTCGCTTGACATAGATATAACCCCTGACATCTTCTACCAAAACAACTCCAATCAGAATTTTAAAAAATGCTCCACTAGGATCTGTCTAAATTGCCACATAGGGTGTCTTTGTGAATACTAGTCGAGGCTTGTCAACAACATCGACAACTATGGGGGAAACCATGATTATTGATTATGTAGATTGTTAGCCTAAAACTTGATGGAGAAACCCTAAGATCACTTGATTTCCTTAATTGCTTTCACAACTCTTGAGTTCTTTTAATTCACAGTGAAATAACTAGTTGTGGCGCTTTCCTTATATTCTTTTCATCAAGGGTTTTGCATTAAATGCACATGAGCTATCTTCCATATTCTTGACTTTCGCAACAACTTGTTGGATCCTATGATGGGCTATGATAATGACTACTAGATCACTTATTTTTGCTATATACAACCTCAAACAACTTTGGCTGGGGATACAATTATGATCTTCTAATTACTCCCCCTTCACCAAAGCCATAAGATACTCAATTTCCGAACGAAATACTTGCACCAGAGTGGGATGTTGGCATTTCTATAGTTTCCTTATTTCTCTATATTTTCTTCATTTCAACTTTGACATCCTCCACATCGACCTCCTTTATTGATTTGGTTTGATCTTGAACTTTATTTCTTCTGCACTACCTTGCTGTGTGACTGGGTTTATTGTAGTTGTGACATTTGATATTTTCCAGATTTTGTCTTAACCTACATTGATTAGCTTTGTGCTTCAAAGGTGTGTTTCCCTAGTGGTTCTTCTAAGGTGTATTTCCCTCCTCTTCTAGGGTGTTGTTTGGTCCACCTTAGGTGGGTTTTAGCATGGGGGCTAATTGAGGACTTTGGGGTTTTGGGTTCTATACTTTTCTTAGGAGAGGATAATTATTCTTTTGTTGCAAGTTTGGTGCTACCAGTTGTGGGTTGGAGGTGGTTGTGTGTTGAGGGTTGGTTATCCTATGTGAAATTAATCAAAGAGGGCTCTACTTCCTTCTCTTGTACTTCTTTGATGGCAAGTGACTTCCCTCAAGGGATGTCATTTTCTTCTTCAGATAGTTCTTCTTTCTTTGTTGTCCCTCATCCTCCTATGCTTCTTTTGGGTGGTTGGTTAAACAACCCACTTCCTAGTGCTTCTATCTCCTTATGGTCTTCTACTATGTCCAAGAAATTCTTGAGTCAAGGTGACTTTTTAGATTGTAGTCCTATTGGGGTGGGCCAAGGTATGTTTTATGGAGGGGTCTACTTTTTATAAAAAGTTCAAAGATGCCTTTCAAAACCCTATTGGTTTGTTTGCTCTTATCCATTGTATATATTTTTTGTTTTGTGTTCTTTTTTATTAGATAAGTTTTTTCTATTTCAAAAGGTTTTTGGATACCTTCCAAAACTAAATGCATTTAACACCCTTGTAGTCTCCTCCTTGTCTTGATAGTAAAAGGTTGCAAGAAGCCTTTCAAAACTCATCATATTTTTTTTATTCCTTTAATGGCTTATTGCAAGCACAATTTTTTTGGGATAGAATATGATTTGGGGCGTTCTTCTAAACCCCTATATTCTGAAAGTGTAAGCCTTTGAGAACTCATGATCCTTGTTCCCGCTAATCGAGTGTTCTGGGTAAAAGTCTCTCTTTCTACAAAGGGGTTTCCTCTTTGTAGGTGTTGGTGAGAACACTACTTGTGAGTTCTACCCTATTATGTATCAAATTAGGGCCCTCTCCCAATTTAATCAATTACAAAATACTTCACAAAGGAAATGAAACAAGTCCCCAATCCATAGATTTTGCATAAAACCAATGTTTGTATTATGTATCTATCTAGGCACTAGTTAGAAGAAAAAAACTATTGTCCAGTATAAGACATCTATTCTCTTCATGATTTATATGTCAAGCTCTATCATACTTACCTTTCCATACATTGCCTATGGATAGAGCTTTGCAATCTGATTGAACGTTCTCAAGCACAATGTGAAATTCATTTACTTGAAGTTGATCTTTAAACCAAGAAAATTCATTCACCTCCACATTGGACACAACCAACTATAGAATTTAGGTATATAAGTGAAAAACAAATGAAGAGATGGATTTTAGGCATGGATTTCATTCAAATCGCTTTTTGAATGGTGTCATACATGACCAGAAAATTTTATAAATGGTGCACCTTTAACATTCAAGACTCTCATTGTGTTATACTAACCTACTAAGTAATTACACCTCCTCTACATGCCTAGAACTGATATGTTATCAATAGTTTTTTGATACATTCACACTCTTCATGCAACAATAGCGCATAAAAACAATGTTTAACCCCATCATCCTCGATGCCACACCTAGGCATTGCTTTGTTTCTCTTATACCATATGAAGGTGATATAAGAAAAAATTAAAACATAATATATTAATATTCATTTGGGGTGCCTTTAAATAGGCAATACCAAACTAAAATTGTTTCATAACCGCACCACAAAAACCAACCATGCAATTATTTATTGGTTTAACCTAAAACTAAACCTATTGACTAATGTGAAATGCTAGGAGCTTGATGGTTGTAATTTACCTTACATGATTAGCTAAGAGAAATAAAAATTTAAAAGTGAGTAATATGGTATGATGTCAGTTCATAATCTATTTTTTGCATTATTGCCTAAATGGTTATGTTAATGATAAAGTAAGTTAGACATGAAGTAAGTAGATGATAAATGAGTTGAGGCATCAAACATAAATGAGTTGAGCAATCTTAATAATGGCAAATGAAATCTTGGAGATATGCATCAATAATTTTATATATTATAATAAAATATAGTATATTTTAAAAAAATTATTAAGTTTTTATTATAATTTGTGATATGAATATATTACTTGTTCATGAATTTTTTTAAGATTCTTTAGTCAAATCAGCTTCAATTTAAAAATACAATAGAAATTTAACTAGGAGTTGTAGGAGAAGTGCCTGCAACAGGTCGCCGATAGGCGAGGCTAAGATTGGGGAGGCATTTGCAAACTGAGGAGTGAAACAAATTGGAACACTTAAAATGAGGAAAGAGAATGTAGAAGTGGAGAAGACATCAAATATTATAGCCAGTCGAAGTGAAGTATGAAAATTTTTTTGGAACATTATTGTTGGCGATGATTTGAATTATATTTTGTAAATCTCTACAAGAATGTGTCAAGTATATTTTGAAGCACTTATTAGGAGCAAACCATCCGATGTGTAATCATTAACAAGAAGCTGATGAGATGTGAAGATTAAATCCTACAGGGGGAGGAAACAAAATGAAGTGAGCTAAAGTGAGCAAAAAATTGTTTTATAGTGTGTGGAAGAGATAATGTGAAGTGAGAAGGGTGGAGAAATATTTAAGTTAAACATAGAAGATTTGTTTGGAGTGTGAAGAAAAACAATGTATGGGGTAAATTATTGAATGTTCGAAGAGCAAAGAGAGAAGAAAGGTCGGTGTTACCTGTCATTTGTATGTGATGAGGAATGGGCGTTGGAAGTCTGGTTTGTCACGGTCGAGATGTTTATACTTTGAACCTATGTGGCAGAAAAAACTTATTAATATAGAGCATTTGTTAATTTAGTGAATATGCACATAGAAACATAAGCTCTTAGATGAGCATGCAGCTGGTTATTTTTCTAAATGTAGATTTTGTGCAGCTTGTGTGAGAATTCACAAAAAAAATTACAATATTAAAATTATTTGAAAATAAATATATTTGTCCATAATATGCACAATAATGAAGAAGATTAACCATGAAATAAAATAAAATCTATAACAAGAAAATGTCATCATTTTGAAATGAAGATTTGGTGTTTTGAAATGATGACATAAATGTCGTATAGAATAATGAATTAGTTTTGGATAAAACACAATAGGTAATTTTAGACTGTTGAATTTGAAAGTGTAGTATAGACTTAATGAATAACATAACCAATTGGTCAATGAATGTTTGCAAATTTTGGTAATGCAATTGTGAAAAGGAAAGCACATGGATATGGCGAGGTTAGTTGCTCCAGCTATGCAGTTCAAACAATACAACCTTTCAAGGGAGGAAATTATGGAAAATGTTGAGTAACAATATAAGAACATATATTAAAGTGACTGTTTTGTGGATTGTACAACGCCAATTTTTATAACCAAAAAAGAAAAACAATGCAAGCAATCTAACTATGCAATTTAAATAGTACAACCTGGTAAGAGTTAATTTTTAGGAACAACATATCTTGTAGTAGATACTTTGTTTGAGGATAAAGCTTAATGAGGGAGTTATTTACTTACAAAACTGAATAGCTTGGACGCGTTTGTTCACTTTTATTTTCCTTCTACATTGGTGGTTGAATTAGAACCTTGATTGTTGCATCGAAGACAACTTTAATATTAAAAAAAATAGAAAATTAGTGATGTAGAAGCGGTCCATTATTAGAACAACATTGTTTGTAAAGAGACAGTGTAGTTTTTGAAATTGTGTAGGTAAAAGCCAGCCTGAACCTATAACAGTGCTTAGGCAGTGAACATATAAACAAATATAGGTAGATTAGTGATGATATAGGTTTCAGTGTCATTACCTGCTGGTTTTTTCAGTTGCATTGTATAGATGAAGGAGGTTCAATCTTTTTCTTTAGCTTGTCTCCGTAATAGCAAGTAAAGTAGGTTAAAAATCATCGACAAGACATTGGAGAGAGTGGAATTGGGGGATGAATTTTCAGAGGGGAGTGACTGAAAGAGTAGTGAACACTTAAAATGTTGAAAGTGCATGTAGAAGTAGAAAAGACATCAAATATTATAGCCTGTGAAAGTGAAGCAACAACAAAATTTAGAAACATTATTTTAGGCGATGGTTTGAATGTTTTGTGGATTGTGTGATGCCAATTTTCACAACAAAGAAAGGAAAACAATGGAACTAATCGAACTATGCAATTGAAAGAGTAAAACCTCTGAAGAGTGAATTTTTTGGAACAACATATCTTGTAGTAGATACTTTCTTTGAGGATAAATCTTAATCAGACAGCTATTTACGTACAAAACTGAATAGATTCCATGTGTTTCTTCCCTTTTGTTTTCCTTCTGCATTGGTGGTCGAATTACAATCTTGATTTGGTGCATGGAAGAGAAGTTTAATATTGTAAAAGAGTAGAAAATCAGTGATATAGAAATGCTACATTATTAGAACAACATTGATTGTAAATAGATAGTGCAGTATTTTGAAATTGAGCAGGTAAAAGGTAGCCTGAATTGGTAACAGTGGTTAGGTAGTAACCATATAAATGAATACAAGAAGAATAGTGATGATATAGGTTTGAACCCCATTACCTGGTGTGTTTTTGAGTTGCATTGTATATATGAAGCAACTCAAATTCATTTCTTTATCTCCTCTCCCTAATAGCAAACAGACGAGGTTAAACATCATCAGTGAGACATTCTAGAAGGTTACAGAGAAATTGGTTCGATCGGAATAAATTAGTAAGGAATATACTTGCATTTTTTGGAGAGATTACAATAATTGGTACAACATCTTCATAACAAAAAAAGTTCAAAACTTTACATACCTAATTTTGCTCCAATTTAAAGGAGTGGCAGACGAGGAGTATAATGTCACAACTTAGTTACCCAGTGGAGGAAAAAGTAATCATGAACATTTTGTATTAAACTATTTCTTACAGTTGAAAACAAGAGTAAACTAAAAATCATTTAATGGATTTTCAACCAGAATGGACAGCCTAACAAAAAGAGATAGCTATACCTTTTTTAGAGACGTTATGGGGAAATTTGGTGGTGGAATCATTAAATGTGAAATTAGCATGCAAAGAGATGGCAACATACAAAAGTGCTGCAATACCTGATAACGTGAGGCAAAGGTTAAACATTGTTGTGTGTAGAAATTGCAAGTGGAGGAAGAAAACCCTTTAATGGGGGTGTATGTATGAACAACAAGTAGTGGAACAATAGTTAAAATGGACCCTGCAAGAAAAGAAGTGGCGTTATTTATCATATGCATAGTAAAAATGAAGAGAGTGCAAAAATTTAAAAGGAAAAGGGAGGAGTGGAAGTGAAAGTGTGGAGTGGCATACCTGATGTTGTTGTTGATTAGAGTGGATGATTGGGGGGTGATGTAGACATCTAATTGGAGAGAGCGACCAATCTATTTTCTTCTTTCTTCTTGATAGTTGTATAAGCATTGCTTTGTAATTTTGAGTACCTTTCAAAAGTGAAAGGTGGCTCTATTCTTAGATCTTCAAGTGATTTCACTCGTGAGATTGTAGTGAAGGTCAGCCTCTGTTTTTCAGTCTTTCCAATATCTAATGTTTCTTTGTCCAAAGTGAGGCCTTGGGATTTGTGAATAGTAAGGGGGAGTTGAGTACGACTACCTCGAGTAATAGGTGGTATAGGTACAAATTTAGGATTTGCATTGTCTCAATGAGGTCCAGTATAATTTTTGAACTCAAGAACCACGTACTTTGGCAAGTCAGGAGATTTAAAATTTGTATCATAGACAATGGATTTAATTTGTCCTAATGAGTCATTGACCAAGCCAGCTTGTATCCATAGATTAGCAATTAACGTTACTTGTTCATTGAGGGAGAGGAGTATTTCTGAAGGGAGTTGTTCATCATTATCATATGAAATGTTAGTTTTCCTTGGAACTTGGGCAAGACATCGTGCAACAGGTAAGTGCAGTTGTTTTAACATTTTAGTATTATGGTGTTTGGCTGATGCATTTGTTGCAAATAAATGAATTGAACAGTCAAAGTGTTTGTTATCATCAACAACTAGTTTAGTGGAGGATCAAGACATAAGAGCTTCCCAATCTGTTTCGAGCGCATTGAAAATTCTAATGTTCTACAAGATTGCATGAAATTGTTATTGGATATCTGAGGTACCTTGCTGTCGGAAACTTGTATCCAAGGTAACCACAGTTTGGAAAGAGTGCCATAATGCAAGGGTTGTAGAATGTGATGTATATGTAAAGGCTTGTCCATTACATGACGTAGTTGACCAAGGTCACCTACAAGGATTATTGAGATACCTCCAAATGGTTCATGTTGTTGGTGAGGGAATGCTTGACGTAATCTGCTGTCAATTTTCAAAAGAAATTTAGGACCCAAAAAGCTCATTTCATCAATTATAATATATTGTAATTGTTTGTATTGTTCTTGGAAGAACATTAAAGATTGGCCTGTCAAAGGTTTCATATCTCTAAGAGGGATGCACAGGGCAGCATGGATTGTTGTTGCTTGGATATTATATGCAGAAATGTCGGTTGGGGCAAGTACAAGCAAAGGATTGTGTTGTAGATTAGTGGAAAGGTTTAGTTTTTTTCTAATGCATTATATCAAAAATGATTTGCCAGTTCCTAGAGTCCCTTGTATAATCATACGGAAAGGTGGTACGGTTTGATGAGATGCATAATGGGCAAGAATAAGGTCAAGTGCAAGTTTTTGTTTTGCCGCCAAAGGGAATGCATTAGTGGTAGAAGAAGCTGGTTGGATAAGGGTAGGCTAGCAATTTATTTTATTTGTGAAAATGAAGTTAACATTAGTATGATGAAGTGGATCAGTGGGATGTGGTTCAGTCCAATCAAAGTTAATATCTTAATCACATCTACCCAACACTTGGAGATCATTGCTGATGATTTTGTTAGAAGCGTACATTTGTGAAAGGTACTCCCATTCATACTAGTCTTCATTGTGTGAATGTAAGAAATCATTATCATTAGAGTCTGCATCATTCTCTATTGTGCATTCTTGTTCCTTTTCCATAAATATGCCAACGTGAGTAACCATCCATGTACAATAGCTTCAAATTTGCAATGATTTGGTCTATTGATGTACCTATATCTGTAGGAATATGATGAAAGGTTTTGCACAAGAGCAACTCAGTCCAACAATAGGCTTCAAAGTTGTGATCATCCTCATTCGAAGAGGTTTTAAATTGGGGGTAGACATTGACAATTGCTTGTTTTTGCAGTTTTTGTCATTTATGCTTCTTACGCTGGCTATTGTATGAAAATTGTTGTGTTGATTTTATTAGTGAGACTTTTTCCAATTCAATAGGCCTTTCCATATAAGCAAAAATATAAAATTTGAAAAGTTTGACATTGTCATTTTGATCAGTAATATGATGGAGGACCTTCCTGCTAACATTAAGGGAGACAAAATGATGGCTACAACTAATCAATGGTAGCTTTTGCAACATATGGCAAGTTTTCTGTGCGCTGATGTCTCGATCAACAACTATCCCCATCATGAATTTTTGGTATGCTAGCAAGATGGTATCTTGAGTATTAGTTGTAGCAACTATTTTCTTCAACACATCAACATCCTCTGATTTTTGTTCTGTTTTTGAAGCATATTTGGAGATATATTGCAGAACAACCATTTTGGAATAAATAGGCTGGAAATCAACATTTGCATGTCATATTGCTAGCATAATTGGGTTGTGAGTATTTAAACGATTGTCATTTCTTTCTAGTTGATAACATGGCTTGCAGTCAATATCAATAATCAGCATTGAAAAATCTTGCTTAGGCCAAGGAGCCCTGTATCGACAATGGAGGGTTGGGCCTTTTTTTTTAAGTAAGTATGAGTAGATCATTTTGTATGCCACTGAACAACATTGACTAGTTCCTCATAATCAGAGAAAGGGTGAGCAGACAGAATTTGGTTTGTATTAACCATGCATGGATCCAACAATAAATTAGTGTGGAGTCTATTGTCTCGGGCAAGTTGGCTATGAGGATTCCATGTTGTAGCATACCTATCAAAAAAAGACTCAGTTGATTGCACATAATCATAGTTAGACCAGTCTATATTGTCCATATCAAGTGCATTCGGCAACCACAGAAAGCCATGTATATGTGTGGAGCCACGATGTTGTCATTCGTACTTGTACCAATGGTCTTTTGATTTCAAAACTTTGTCAATAATCTCCTCACATAATATTGTGAATCTAAAATGCAAGAACAACGCTGTAATGTGTGGATTGTGGACAATGTTTTCTATATAAAATTTCTTTGTGGATTGGAATTCTGAAGAGGAGTTGGCTGGAAATAATTTATGTAGTTTTGGCCATTTTGTATCAGCTGCACTCAATGTGAAGAACAATGTAGGTGCTCCCAATTGGTGTACCATTGTAGTGAGGTCCTTGTGTGATCTATTCCAATAAGCTCTAGTGCCTCGCAATGAAGCTGCAAAATGCATTAATTGGTTTGGCAATTGATCAAAAGGTGTAGCCTGTAACTGTTCACACAAAGCTTGCAACGTAGTTGGGAAGGAGTCTTCTAAGTTTGTCCGGAGGAAAACTGAAGCTAACTATTGGGAATGTTGTCTCATTATTAGATTGTAAAGATAATATCTGAACCTAACATGCTGTCCAAATCTTTGGTCATGATATCTTATCAAGTGCAAAGCATATTCATGCAAGTGAACATGTTTTGTCCTTGGTTGGAGTGGCAGTGCAGATCCATTTGCGAACAATGTTGTGAAGGCCATAGCAAACAAGCCTTCAGTGTTGTATTCATTAATGGGTGAGAAACTTATTTCAAGCCAAGCTGCAACATTTCGATCATCCTTATCTAGGTGCAATATCTTTTTAATGGCATCTAGTTCAAAGGTTGAACATGGAAACTTTGGAATGAATGATGATGTGGTATGTAATTCAACTTCATCATCATTATAGAATGGATCTTGTGTTGGTGAAGGAGGTTGTAGATCAATGCAATTTGGAAGGGTATGCAAAAAATTAGATATATCGGTAGATGTTTGTGGCAATAAATCAGTAGCTGCAACGTCAATGATAACATCACTGTAGTAATGGTCATGTTGAATTTTTTAATTCAATGTATCCATAACATGGAACCTGTTTACATAATAGTCATATTTTTTCGCTTCGAGATTTATCCTTCGAATAATCACAATCTCCAAATGTTGGAATTTGCATGGCAAAGCAGTTGCTATTTCTGAAATGTTTTGTGGGAAATTTACGGTCTGTCCTATATATTTGTATTGACCACCCCTAGCATGGCTAACTTGCAAAATAAGAGGAATCCTTGCTATAAGCATTTCTTCTACATGTGAAAATTGTTTTAAAACCATGGGTTGTTTGCCAAGATCAATATTGTTTGTAATAGAGAATCGGTGAACACCCTTTTCGTTATAGCATCTTGAGCAAATGACGTCAGGTTGAGTTAATTTGAAATGCATACCAACATACTTTTCTTTGTAGGTTGTACATATGTGTAGACGCGACAAACTATCTATTCTTGTTCGGAAGAAGCCAATACATGTGTAAATTTAGAAGATTTGAAATGGTCTGAGATTGTTGTTGATGTAGCAATAAAGTTGCATTTGTCTGCAGATCAATTGGTAAAGGTTGCTTGTAGGGTTGTTCATATTGTGCGACTGACTAGGTGAGCACATTTGAATGTGGCTGGAGCATATCTGAAGGATGGGTTGCAGATGAGCTTGACAATATTTGAGGTATGGGAATACCTGTAGAGTGGGTTGCAACTAAATTTGGCAATGGCTGCAAAGTATTGGAATCCATGTTTTGATTAAGGTGTTTGTATCGCTGCTTTATAGAAATTTCTTCTCTATGTTTTGCATAGTAAAGCCTATTTTGTTCTTTCTTTCTAGCTTTTTTGAAATCAGATATTTGTGCAGCGGGCTCTTTGGAGATCTAAGAGAAATACAAGAATGGTGGTGTGTTAGAATGAGAAGTAATAAAGGGGAAAAACCAAGTGGAGGGCTATTGAGTGTGCGGTACATTTGGTTGGAAGCGTATTTGTGATGTAAGAATCTGAAATGCAGTGAAGATTCTTCAATCGGTAGAACCCCAATTCCCTTCCAATGGTTCTCCACCCTCCTCCGTAGATTGAAGATGAAGGGAATTCTATTGTATGGATGGATTAATGAGAAGGGGCACACCTTGGTCAAGTGCGTTTGTGCAATGGTGTATACGGGTGTGGTTGCATACTTATATGTATAGAAATGGTATACAAGGGTACATATAAATGGCTCAGTGCATTTATGCAAGGGTACATATAAATGTGGTTGTTTAGATGAATGCGAGGACATATGGACATACTTATTTATGTATATAGATATATATGTAGTTCAAAATAGTATATTGTTACATGTGTGCATATGTAAATACATAGATAGAGGAGCATATATATGTATATGCACATACACACATGCATATATACCTACATATATGTATATGTATATGTATATGTATATACATATACATATACATATATATGTATATGTATATGTGTATATATATATATATATGTATATATATATGTATATACATATACATATACATATATATGTATATGTATATGTATATGTATATGTCTATATATATATATATATACATATATGTATATATATATATATAGACATATACATATACATATACATATACATATATATGTATATGTATATACATATATATATAGGTAAATAGTCATATATATGTAGTTTAGAACAGTATATGCTTACATATGTGCATACGTAGATAGATAAATATGTACATGTATATACACATATGTATATATAATAAAATGCATATGTATATGTGTGTGTGTGTGTGTGTGTGTGTGTGTGTGTGTGCAAAGAGATAGATGTATATGTACAAAGATTTATTTCAAGAAGGTAGCATATATGCAATTTAGAATGCCAATTTGATGCCATTTGACAAGCAGGTTATGAGAACAACCATTATTAAGGAACAACATTAATTTGACAAAGGATGTTGCAGAATACATACAACAGGGCTATCATTATGGACAGAAAATAAATAAATTAATGCCTCTGTGAACAATGGAATGGGTTGATTAAAAAAAAACTGAAAGAATTACATAATGGTGGGAAAGTGGGATATAGAGTAAGAAATGTTTGAAAAGAGTAACTAATATAAGATATAGATTAACAAAGTTAAATAACAAGAAAAGGAATTTTTTTTGGCGAAAACACATAGCTTAGATGTTGATTCCTTAAGCAAATGTAAATACGAACTACAAAATCTGTCAGGCTTGTAAAGATTACCAACAACCTATGGGAGGGCTCGAGGACTTGTTAGAACTAATAAGTTGAAAAGAGATGATAGCAAACATAGATGTGGACAACCATGTTTTTAATTTCTATTTTTTTCCCAAAATCCCATATGTCTACACCAAATTAGTAATTCACTATTTCATAGGGGAGTTGATTTTCCAAGAACTGCTTACAATATAACAAAGTTATAATTGAGTAATTTGCAACCATCCTTATTTTTTATTTGGAAAGATTCAATCACAATGCAATAAAGTTGTAGTTTACAAGTTTCTTTAAATTCTAGCCCAATGTGAAATAACACAGATGCAATTTCAGAACGTAGATGAAAGAATGCAAGTAGAATGTAAATGGGCATGAACAATCAGTGCAAAGATAAACTTGTTGGAACATAATTGGAAGGCTGAATTTGGGTCTCTAAAATTCATGTAAGAACCTTTTAGTGGAAGACTTATTATAGTAAAAAGAGGCCTTGTGAGATCAAAGCTGCATGAAAATAATACTTACCGTTACGGTTGACCAAGTAAAATAAAGACGAAGGAAAAATAGTAATTGTAGGAAGCATTTTAGACAATGGGAAAACTGGGTTAATGATAGTTAATCCTATCATGGCCTCTTACATTTAGAAGTCCTATCAATGATGCTGGTAACATATAATCTAACAAATCTTTGCAATGCAGAAGACCTGCGAACTATGCTGGCAAGGCAGAATATAACAAAAGTGTATTTAATGGCAGAAATATGTTGTTCAAAATGCATGAAAGGCAGTGAAGACGCTTCAATCGGTAGAACCCCAATTCCCATCCAATGGTTCTCCACCCTCCTCCGTGGATATGGACATACATAGATAGAGGAGCATCTCTTTGTAAATGCATACACACACATGCACATATACCTACATACATACATACATACATACATACATACATATGTATATGTATATGTATATGTATATGTATATGTATATGTATATGTATATGTATATGTATATGTACATATATATATGTATATATATATATATGTATATATATATATATGTATATATATAAATAGATACATATATGTAGTTCAGAGCAATATATACTTACATATGTGTATATGCAGACACATATATACAGAAAGACACACACACACACACACACACACACACAAACATATATATATGCACATGTATATTAAGATTCATCATGTACACACCACATGTTGTTGCAGGATGCATATTGAATTTTCCATGCATTATGATATTTTTCGTCATATTTGTTCTAATTTGCACACTAACGATGTTTTGTAGGAATGTAATATACAAGCACCTCCTAAGTCGGCAAGAGAATTTATTTCAAGTGTGCTATGTAATAGACATGATGGTTGCATTTATTATAAGATGCCTTGTTTGGATGGTTCTTGTGCTATATATGGTGGTTTGCATCGTTTACCAAGATGCATACATTTGCAGAGCACACATGAAATTGGTATGAAACTAGTTTGTTTCAGAAAATACAAGACAATCACATATGGAGTTAAAGATGGAAAAGATTTGAAGAGATGTGAGCTAGTGAAAAATGATATATGTGTAGCTCAATTTATGAAAATGTTTCAAGAGAAACTAATTTATGAGTACATAATGCATACACATAGAGCTTGATGGTTAGATGAGCGATTCAAGTTATGTAAGGACACATTTCCTCTTGGCACCATTGTTTCTATCGTTGATTTTGCTGAAAATTATACACTACAACCTCAAAATGAAGTGCAATCCATGTATTATCACTCTACACAAGTTTCTATTTTTGTACACATAGCATTCATGCATGCAAACGATAGCACAAAGGAGGATAGAAAGGTTGTAAGAGAGTATCACTTCTACATAAGTGATGATCGTACTCATTCATCGGAGTTTGTACAAGGATGCTTTAAATTTTTCTATGATAGTTTAAGGGAAAGGAACATACGATACAACCGACACTTAATATGGTCAGAAAATTGCACCGCACAATTCAAGAATGCAAGGATGTTTTATTGGTTGACAAGGATGCATGTGACAAGTGGTGTACAATATTTTTGGAATTTCACTGAGGCTGGACATGGTAAGGAAGAGCACGATGGTGCAGGAACATGTGTGAAAAGAATGTGAATCAAAAGAGTGGGTTGACAAATGGTCTTGTAGACCATTGGTTCCCATTGATTCATATCAAATTCCCAAAGCACTACAATTGAGCCAAATGGAGACATCAGTGGATTTTGACCATGTATCCGACCTAGTGGATTCAGGTGATTTTTCGAGTTAATTTTTTTGCAAGTATTCTTTTTGGTTTATTTTGTTGTACATCATACTTTATTTTTGGTATTAATTAACACTTTATAAAATGCAGGTCATGTGTATGCAGTTGTTGCAGAAGAGAACAATGAAGAAGGAACATATTACTATTTGTGTTGTTGTGTTAAGTCTAAAAGAAAATTGACAACCACAATCATTGACGGAGAGGGTATTGAGTACCCAATAGGGTCTGTTGTCATGACAGGAACATGTCTTCGGAGATACCCTATCAAGAATTATGATGTTTGGTTGTTCGAGAAATTTGAAACACATAGACATATTCTTCATTTCTCTAACCTTGTTGTTGCAACAAGTATTCATTTGATGAAGTATCGTGGTAGACCTCATAACAAGATTTTATGGAAAGTTCGTGTATCTGACCACGAGGCAATACTTGACACAATACGGGTTAGAGCCAATCTTGAAGGCTCACTTGATTGATTCTATGGTTCAGAGTAGAATGATTTCGAGAATTTTGTATAAATCATCGACGAATTGTTCTATATTTGTTTTTTGTATATATAAATGCCCATGAGCTGATTTTTACATGTTTAGGGGCATAATTTTGTATATTTAAGTGGCAATGAGTTGATTTGTACATATGTACATGCCAAATTTTGTATATTAAAATGGCGATGAGCTAAATCGCACATATTGTAATGCCAAATTTTGTATAAAAGCCCATGAGATGATTTGTATATTAAAATGGCGATGAGCTGAATTGCACATATTGTAATGCCAAATTTTGTATAAAAGTCCATGAGATGATTTGTAAGATAATTTTTTGTATAATCAAATAGCCAAGAGCTGATTTGACCATATTTAGAAGCAAATTTTTGAATAATATGTGACAATGTTTTGTGACTATTTTGTGTGTCAATGTTTTGTGACTATGTTTTGAGTATATGTGATGTGTCCCTGGTCAATCATGAGCATTCTTGATTCTTGTATAATCATGGATAATTATTTGAGTCATTATCGGGTCATAGGGGTCATAGATTGAGACTTGATACAATTTGAGCAAAAATTGTCATTGTTGTCAAAAAAATTATCAAAAAAGTTGTCAAGCAACTTCTACATTGCGTTGGTAGGGTATGACTCTCAAATTTTTGGTGCTTTGGGATGCACAACAGGGGCATGTCTAGCGTAAACCTGGCCACCCAAATGCGCTCGCGATGTTTGTTTGTACATACGACGAACCGAATCAATTCTAGCCCATCTTGCAACTTTTCCTTGCAAGCAACTGACGGTTTTTGGAGCAGGCGAAAAAATGGTACGAATTGAAAATGGATCCGAGTCATCGAAAACCGAGATAGGCCATTGTAGAGGAGTCTCACACGACCCCATAGGATCAAATAGATCGACCGTATGTGTCATGGATTGGAAGAAACAGTCCATCAAATTTTGATAATTTTTTGGACTCATGGCACTTGAGAGTTTGCACCGGTAGGGTATGACTCTTGATGTTCTGGTGCTTTGGGATGCATGACAAGGGCATGCCTAGTGTAAACCTACCCACCCGGATGTTCTCACGATGTCAGTTTGTGCATATGACGAACATAATCAATTCTAGCCAATCTTGCAACTTTTCCTTGCAAGCAACTGACAGTTTTTGGAGTAGGCGAAAAAATGCTACTAATTGAAAATGGCTCTGAGTCGTTGAAAACTAAGATAGGCCATTGTAGAGGAGCCTCACTCGACCCCACAGGATCAAACAGATCAACAGTATGTGTCGTGGATTGGAAGAAACAGTCCGTCAAATTTTGACATTATTTTGGACTCGGGGCACTTAAGAGATCGCACCAGTAGGGTATGACTCTCAACGTTCTGGTTCTTTGGGATGCACAACAGGGGCATTCCTAGCGTAAATGTGCCCACCCAGATGCACTCGCGACATCAGTTTGTGTGCACGATGAAAAAAATCAATTCTAGCCAATCTTGCAACTTTTCCTTGCAAGCAACTGACGGTTTTTGGAGCAGGCGAAAAACTGCTACTAATTGAAAATGACTCCGAGTCGTCAAAAAATGAGATAGGTCATTGTAGAGGAGCCTCATGCGACCCCACAGGATCAAACAGATCAATTGTATGTATTGTGGATTGGAAGAAACACTCCTTCAAATTTTGACAATTTTTTTGACTTAGGGCACTTGAGAGATCGCACCGATAGGGTATGACTCTCGACATTCTGGTGCTTTGGGATGCACGACAGGGGTATGCCTAGCATAAACCTGGCCACTCGGATGTGCTCATGGCATCAGTTTGTGTACACGACGAACAAAATTTGACAATTACGAGCGTGAGGGTGCTCTTGCACCAAACACATTGTTGTTTATATTCATATTGTCGATTTTTGTTGTTTATATTCATATTCATAATTACATATGCAAATATTCATTTAAATTTATAAAAGGGCAACCACCAAATATAGCGAATACATTATAATGAACTGAATACAAGGAATTTTGTAGGGTTAATTCAACATTTAAAAAAATTTATCAAATCATATTCCACGATTGCAATGTTTTATATCATATATTTTTATTGTTTATATTCATATTGTTGATTACATATGCAAATATTCATTTAAATTTATAAAAGGACAACCACAAAATACAATGAATACAAAATAATGAACTCATAAAACATTTATTGGATCGAATATTGATATTTATATATATAAAAAAAGGCATGTCTGCCAAGTCAATACAAGTATTACAAAAATGTGGCATATGCCATGTCTAAATCAATATACAATAAAAATGTAGAATATATCTACATGTATTGGTCATTCTATAACCAAAACTAACACTATATGATCCTAAACTTGTGGCGGATCTTCAAAATCAAGCCTCTTCGGTGCAATACGTGGCTCTGTAGATGGCTACAAAACCATAATTCAAAAGCCAAGTTAGAATTCTTTTCTAGAAAATAGTTCACGATTAACAACATAACTATGCATTTAACTTTAATTCCTTTGCAATTGAAATGTAGATTACCTCATCAGCTGATCCAGGAGCTAATGTCTTCACTCTCCTCTCCTTGTCACTCTTAGGAGTTTTCTTGAAGACATACTTAAATGGATCCACGTTATGGTCGTACCGCGAAGGAGTCTATTGTAGATTAAATGTACAATTAATACAATGTACTAACATAAATATATCAAAAACACTTAAAAGCTATAATATAGAGAACAATGACGTACCTGTGCCTGAGATGCTTCTCCAAAGGACTGAGGATGGCTCACCATCGATGTAGAAACTATCGCTATTACCTATACAAAAAATTTACAAAGATTAAATACAATTAATATAATGATAAGCATTGAAGGTTGAAAACAAATAATTTTACATATCAAACAAAAGTGTACCGGATCCTGAGATGCTTCTCCACTGCAAGGAGGAGGGTTCGCCATTGACGAAATAGGTATGGATATTTCCTGTATGAAAAAATTATAAGATTATAATATATCACAAGTTCACATGTACGCATGCATATAATTATGAAATCAAGAAAATAAAGTAGAGATACATACCTTTGCCCTCTCTTGATCCGTGGGCGAATCAGGTGCATTCAACATATCCACAAAGCTCAATGGTCATTGTACATGTAAAATAGACAAAAAAACACTAATCAATCTACAAACCCCAACTAATACTTGATTTCAACATTTTCAAACAATTGTACAACTAAAAATGTGTTCAATTACCTTCTTCATATGTTTTGGCGTCTTCGAGGAATTCTTTTTCTTAGGACGAGCCCTAGACGCGGAGGGGGTACCCTAAAAACACAAAATTAACATTAGATATTAGTACAGATAATAGATTAAACATAATTTTAAAATTCTAAAATGAAATGACTTGCATATTCCATCAAAACAATACATAAAAAGAGTTGTACAAAATATGATACCATATAGCCTTGTAGGCCAAAATCGATCGCTGAGAGCGTGATGTCATCAATCCGGGACATTTCGTCCCCTGTCAACACCTACAAACCAAAAATTGGACCAAGCATTAAAGATAGTTAGTATATCTTGTATTTTTTTGAATTCAAAGTGTACTATTCTATTTTAACATGTTACAAAACTTATACCTCAGGCATCAAAGTTGCAGCTATGGTAACTAGGGGAGGTGTATGGGATACTGCTGCTGCATCCTAAAATGCATATTATTCGTCTCAATTTAAATCGATGTATAAATAAAAATTCATTTATGTAATTACAAATTTAAAATGATTGATAAATAAAATGTTATGAATTCAAATCAACACACCTATGTTTGTGGCTCATGGGCAAACACCATGTCCATCAACTCATCTGTCAGCACGACATCCTCAACTATGTGAGCCTAACATCTACAACCACAAATCATGCGGAGATGATATGAGTATCCATCTGCACCAGCTGTATCATCTATCCTAGAGCATATCCTCAAGCAACTGACACACATATGCTCGATGGGGTCTTTGTCGCCCTCTAACGGCTCATCATCCAATACAATAGGGTGTGCTATTGACATCCCATGTTGGATGATGGCACCAGTCGATGATGTGGCTGCCTGAAGAGTTTGTAGTTCCATCAACTCTTTTAGCTCTAATGAGACAACCTGATGCACCTTGGGTTTGGGTGCTAGGGGGTGGCGACTCTCCGCGGCTAATCGCCTACAGGCTCTAGGTCTATCTTGGGCAGAGCCACCACCTCTACCATGAAACTCTCTCATGTCAAAATAGTTTGGTCACACATTGAGCACAAACTCACAATATATTTTTCTCAAAAAGTATAATGGCACCTCATAATTATTACAAGATAGATCATCAAAGACCATCCACCACCTCTGCCAAAAAAGATTATTCATCTACGCATTGGTACACCAATGTATGGGAAACCTCTTTGCATTAAGAGGCAATGAATGACCAATTTTGGGATCAACAAAAAGGGCACATATTTGTTGTTTAGAAATATTTTTGTTTTTTACTCCATCGTATGATAGCCCATTGGCATAGAATTGATGACACCTATCCCTAAAGCTTCCTCATTTGGTAATTTCTGTGGAAACGGCTATGGCACCACTAGCTAATGTTTCTAGGCTAGTGGCGAGGGATTGATGATGGTCAAGTTCATATGTTTTCAATTTTACAATCAGTCTATTGATTTTAGACGTATTTTGTCCTAACTGATTAAATAATTCTTCATGTCTTTCGACTGTGCGGTCAAAAGGAGGAATTGGGGGTTGTTCTTGTGTGCTTTTAGGAGGTGCATTTGGTTGTTCTTGAGGGTTTTCAGGAGGTTCATTTGGTTGTTTGTGTTCTGGATTAGAAGAATCTGGTTTTTGAAACAAAAAATGAAAAAACCTAATCAAAATTAATGAAATTAAATTCAAAATGTAAAGTAAATTGCATAAACCGGAAAGAAAGACAAAAATAAACAAAAACTAACCTTGATCCATAGCCTAGAGGACAAATCTAGCACCCCCGTTCGCAGTTTAGGTGAGAAAACGGGGAAAAAACGAAGTTAAAAATACGATTTATGGGTAAATGAGACCCAACTTCTTTTACCAGGCACCGCGTACGCGGTTTTATTTGGATTATTAGCGCGTACACGCTACCTTTTCTAGGCTCGGGAAGAACAAACCTAAGCGCATACGCGGGAATTTGAAATTTTAAAACTGCGTACGCACTGCTTGTTTTTCCAAGTTTTTTTTGGGTGGTGTCCACTTTTCTGACCACCATCTTTGTGCACACGCCCATAGATGGTGGCCAAAAAATGGTTGTATTAAGAAAGAAAGCACTATATTTGGATAAATTTACACTTACTAATATAGACACCGATATCACTTAAATGGGGCAAGACACAAATATCATATAGCAACTATAGGGGTCCAAAATATAAGTCTTTTGTCAAATATCAAATAGGGACTCTATAGGAAACAAACTCAAACTAAAAGAGAATTATAAGCACACTAGAGTCCTTATACTAAGAATGATATGCATGGTAAAGGCTCAATAGGATAAACATTGATGGAGAGGTTCCTTAATTTTATCTAAAATTAGAGATGGTATTGTAAGGCATAGAGAATGTTCCTAAACATTCTATGATAATTAAACAAACATAAGAACCCATTTATTTAAGGTTTATCATAATTAAAGCTTTTAAAAATTACTTCATACAAGAAATTAATCCTTATGATTTAATAAGGCCTTGGAGTAATCCATGAAAAAATGTGTGTGCAAGTGAGTTCATTTCATCTTCATGAAGTCAACAGAACTAATCATTATAGGTACGAATTGCAACAACATTTGAGATAAATCTCATTGTAGTGTGGCAATCAAAACATACTCAAAGGCTTTTAACAACTATAATAGTTATTTTAGAGGGGCATGTTTGGAAAACCAAAAGCAATTGTCAACTTTTCACTATGATGATAGACAAATAATGATTTTTTTCCTTTTTCACACAACTAAGTAAATACCTTGCATCTAAAAGAGACCTTGTTGCTTTCATCTCCCAAACCGATTTCTCCAACTTTAAACATAGATCTACTATGTTTATGGATGTAACCTATCTCCTGCACAAGAATGTACCATTTTATGACCTTCTATCTAACTACATTCGGAGATTTTTTTGATTCCTTATCTTCCATAAATCTTCTCGCCAGTTGCTCATCAAATGCCCACTTCAACATAGATGTTTGAAAGAAGAACATAAGTCACATTTCTTTTAGAGCCTGTATTCATGTGTTATTTGCAGGCAGCATGAAAACATATCCACACAACTCACATCTTAATGATAAAAGTTTAAGGTGTTCTCCAGATAGATATGAGCAAGTAGGTCAACCATCTGCACATAATAATCGAGTGTAATGCAAAAAGGCTTACAGTGTGATTGAAATATGTACAGCCCACATACACTTAACCTGCATGGCTGCATGCACATATAACACGAACAAAGTTGAGAGCATTCTTGCAAAATTCATTTGTGCATATCCCACAAGCATTGCATTACATGAGACCACATTTTTGTGCCATGTTTATACTTCCACATTTTTCATACATGTCAATCAGTGTTGCGTTTCCAACGATTATATCTGAGAAAACCCTCCCTTCCGTGGAGCTTTGGTGGGATGTCTATGCCATGTTCTTAAGCTACCATATTGGCACAGGTGGGGAGTATGCTGCCAATCATTTTGTTTGAAAGATTTTATAGCCTTGTCAAAAATCCATTTTGTGCATGTCCTGCAATCATGGCACATTCCATGAGACCACGTTGTTTGGAGGTATTTTGTCACAAATCCATTTTTGTGTGTATCCCGCAATCATAGCATTCCATGAGATCAATTTTTTTGGAGGCATTTTTTTAAACAATTACCACCCCCTTGTCATGCTTCCACATTTTGCATATATGTCTACTAGGTCAGTTGCAACTACAGCATCTGGCAGAATTCCTCTGTCCTTTACCATTTGACAGAATCCATACCCTGTTCCAAAGCTCCCATTTCGGCACAGGCAGGGAGACTACTGGCAAAGGTTGCGGATTCCGGTTTTACATCTGCCAATTGGATACGCTTGCAAGTTCCTGAAGCCTTTTCAAAACTCTATTTTGCGTATTATCCAGGAATATGGCATTCCATAAGACCATATTTCTTTGAGGCATTCAATCAAACTGGTTCATTTCCCTTGTCTGTGCTTCCACATTTTGCATGTATGTCCTATCAGAGCATTTCAAATGGCTTCCTTGGCTGCGATGACAAAATTCCATGAGAGGCTTTCTCTCTCTATCTCTCTTATGTGATTGAACTCTTTACTACCACGTACCAAACTTACGCAGCGCGGGAGCGATTTTGAATTCGTTTTGGATTATAGGCGTGAACTGGGCAGTTAACTACTGACTGCAACAGTTAATAGGGCCGCTGAGGAAAACGGAAACGGGTGCCGGTGAAGAGAACGGACGGAATGCACCCCACACGAGCCACCTAAGCGTTGCAGTCAACGCTTCGAGTGTACTCGTTAAGCCGGGTCGTTGAAGTGTAACGCCTGGTGCCGCTTCTATCTGCCATTTTGCTCTCCAGGGCGACGTTGTGTGGCTATATATATGACTGAGATCCACGCTGCTTGCTCAAGTTTGCTTGCTATATATATAAATGAATAATTTACAGCGTAGGGAGTAGCATGACATGCTTATCTAGTTTATGAATAATTTACAGCGTAGGGAGTAGCATGACATGCTTATCTAGTTTGTTAGGAGTCACAGGAGCTCTATGTCAATTAGCGTGACTATCACGTACAGATTCTTATTAATTGTATACTTTTTAATATATGCGAGATTATATATAAAGATACAAAGAGAGATTATTGTCAAGGTGCTTATATTTTATTTATTTTACAAATCTAGTTAAAATTGCACATCTCGGAAATCTTGATGTCTTTTATATAGATATTTTTAAAGATAAGTATGCTAGTAGCTTCTAGAGTTGTGACGTACAAACAACACTAATTAATGAAATAATAACTTCACTAAATATAATTAAATAGAAACAAAACAAATCTCTTTTATTCATAAAATGTGTCATACACATGATAAAAACTAAGAAATAAAAAATTCCTTTTATTCATAAAAATGTGTCAGTCCTTGTATGTCACATTAGGATCCATCGTGAGGTGTCACATTCCAAAAGGAGAAAAACTCGGGTCTATCACTAGTTCGAGGATGTATAAGCCTAGATAAATCCATTAGGTGCCATTAATGTCTGATGAAAACATGGTGAGTTATGTAAAGTTGGAAATGAGTCTTAAAAGATAATAGTGAAGATCACGAGAGAGAGGAATTATTAATGATCTCGGGAAATCAAATGGTTGAATCAAGTATGTTTGAAATGCGTACAAATTTAGCTTAAATGAGGACTTGTAGAATCATGTAGTTCACCAAACAAATGAACATTTAAAGCCCAAACTTAGCCTTACATCAAAATTAGGGAGAGAAGACATGTTTGGAATTTATCTTTTCGGCACCAATATGCCCGAGAAATGATGAGATGCCAAGGTCGGCAAGAAAACATTTGAAAAGAGTCCAAACTCGGCTTAGGATGGACTCCAAGGAATGAGCAAATTTTTAAGAATGAAACATAAGTTTTGGCCTCAACTTGGCATTAAGTCAAATTTGGGGAAAATTTATATACTTGGACAAATGCATTTAAACTTATTCTCTCTAACTCTACTCTCAAGTCAAACTTGAAGAAAGAACTTGTTCAAAATTGAGATCCCAGGAGCATTGCAAGAGCTGAGTAAGCACAAAATTCTCTATAGACCGGATACACAAGAGAGTTGAAAAGCTGAGTTCATCAGTCATGATGGAGGCCGAGATTTATTACAAAAGTACTTTCACACCCTATCTTTGATTTGAAGACTTAATGCAACTCATTGAAACAACTTGAAATTAGTATAGTTTTTAGTTTAATAATTAATAAAATTAGATTGATTAATTTTTGGGAAGTTACTCTTGTAGAAAGTTTTAATAATGAAAATAGCACTTTAAAACGCCATTGCACTATAATTTAATACATTCAATCTCAATCGAATCAAGTATTAATGGTGCGCATGTGAAGTGCTTTTAAGAATAGTGGAATGGCTGACAACATGGGGTTTTGGAGTTTTCTGCATTGAAAAGTTTGCTTGGATGCTGAAATGAATGCATTTGTTCCGTAGAGGAAGTCGTAGATAATGGGGTTAAGGAATTCAGTGATTGATTTGGAGCAACTATCTATTTTATGGAGGTGCAGACAAGGCATTCAAAAAATCCCTGACGGGCATGTAGAGGAGAAAAGTGGTTGTGTTCTTTTATGCCTATATAATGAAGAATATAGCATGGAAAAATATTAGTTGGAAGACAAACTGTTGTGTTGAATACAAGGTGACTTATGTTTGGAGTTTATTGACCTGACCGTTACCATTTTTGTGGGGCGTTTGACATTTACTTGTTGGGCATTTGATGTATTGGTGATGCATGAACAAATTAATGGAATATGGTGAAGGCATGAAACTAAAACTTTTTGTAAACATTGATTTTGTAACAAGCCAAACCACTATAGATGAGGAATAATATAAAATAAAATTATCAAACAAGAACAATTTGAAAACAAAAACATAGATATGTAATTTTTTTTTTGATATATATGTAAATGATAAGCTTAACTTTTTTTTATGCAAGTAGTAATATCAATTATTCATGGAGTACAATGTATATAAACATTTCCAAGTTAACATGAGTACATAATAAATAAAGTATAAGAGGAGTTTAGGGTTCTCAACCTTTGGTAATCCATTAAATTGATTCCTTTATTATTTAAAGTAAGTAATCAAAGGGAAAGTATCATTAGGGCAATTTACCACTCAACCATAGACATGGAAATCTTCTACACATCTTTCTACTAAAAGTGACCTTGCCTTTGCAAGGGTGTAAGTAGGGTAAAAGGTCTAGTGCAATCCAAGGCAAATGTTTTGATCCTACACAACCCTAGTAGGTCACACACTATAGGTTTTGCCTAACTAGTATGGCCTTTGACTAGGTAGTACATCTAGACCATGTGAACCAACAAATTCTTGTAATTGACAGTGTCACCTTGGCCAAATTTTTCATAGTTGCAAGCATAATTTAACGTGTAGTCATTGTTCACCACCCTATTCGGCTAGAGCCAATAATAGGCATTAGTCAACTGACCAATCACAATTGTCTCTTATGCTAATTGCATACTAACTCAAGTTTAGAGGCTCACTTGTTTCTAGCTTTAATAAGTTCTATCTAACCATTCTAATTTTAGGCTTTGTTGTTCTGCATTATTATGGAAAGCTACCATTCACAACATTTTTATATTACTTCAATTGAGTCCACTATTGTAGATTTCAATAGGCACCATATTCATGAACATGAGCTTGCATGCTTTCACCCTCATGTTTACAAATATACACATGCCCTCAACTCTAGGGTTCACAATAGTTATCTTTACTTTTGTTTTGCAACAAGTTCTGTAAAATGAACCTTGACTTACAGCATATGAGTACGTATGCTTGTTATTAAAACAAAAAGATGAAAACACAATGCAAAATTCTTCCTTATTCAATACTTTAAACTAGAAATCCTTCAACCTTTTTTATTTGGTTTATCTTCTTCACTGTTCATTCAAGAACAAGAATGATTAAAGCACAGTGCAACTACTGCATCTTCATAGTTAATCTCTACTTCTATAAAGACTGTTATAAATCATAAGACTATTTTGTTTAGCTAAAAGAGATGATAATTATTATTTGTTGCTATTATAATTCTACCCATAAGGGCTATATAATTTAAGTTTATTGCTTTCATTATGGTTTAGGACAAAAAAACGTTTCTTATCATTGCCATTATATTAGCTTCTTATTCTCAGAATTAAGACGGTACAAAAGGCAAACCCTTTCTTTAATGAGAATCATAAATGCCTTAGCATAGCTATGCTATTGAGCTTATTACATACTAAACCATAATATTGTTGTGATACAAACTTATTAACCTAAAATGTCAGGTATTAGAATTATTTCCTTCTAACAAGAACACATAAATTTACTTTAATTATTCTTCCTTTTTAATTTCAAAATTCAAACAAAATTTTTAAAATTGGAAACATGGCTTATGTGATTGTGTTCCAAGTTGGTTGAGTAGAGTACTTATTCTAAGCCTTCAATATTCCTTTCTTAGCTTTCCATAGTATCCCCAACCTCTATTCTACCAGAGTTTGAATTTCTTCTACTTCTCCATTAGAAAGAATTTACCAAAAACAAGTTATGTGATTATCCTCTATTCAATCTTCTTTCCTTATATAATGTACAAACTTCAAGCTTTTCCCAATTAGCTATAATCCTTAAAAGGTTAAGAATATTTCAATTAATTAATAATAAATTTTAATGAATTTAAAGTCCATTACAGTAAACTATCATTGGATGTGTTGATTATCACTTACAAGAAGTTACAAAATTCTTCAATATATATTTTCATTTTCCTTTTGCCTTGGATTCCATTACCCACATTGTTGGGTTCAACATCTTTTCCATAATATAAGATGTGGTTGAATATACTATGGCTTGGAGCCACCTTGCTTTATGAATATGGCCAATATAAATGTGATTACTTTTAATTATGTAATATGACCAATATATGTATGGTTTCTCACGTATTCTTAAGTATGACCTTTAGCCCTTTTACATGAATAAAAATTGATTCATAAAGTTCACTAGTATCATTTTACAATACTTATATGAAAATGATACACAAACACACAATTAAGTTATATATACACTTGTGTCATATTAACATGTCGCAAATGTATATACATATATATATAAACATGTATATATGTACTCCTTATATTATACATACATAATAATTTTGTATCAAATACATTATATTTAAATTAACTCATAAGTCCAGAATGATTATCAAATCAATTTTGAGTTTGAACTTAGTTATTTGATGCCTTAAGTCAACATCATGAGTTCTATGTTAATAACAAACCCTAACAACTTGAGTGATTGTCTAGGGTTGGCCATATTAGGTACCTAGTTCACGACTCCACATCACTAGGCTCTATCATCAAAAATTGCCATGACCAATACCTAAGTTTTAGAGACTTAGATGGAAACTCAACCCTTCACCTGATTACCTCCATACCCAATGATATTTTCCCTCCCTTCTTGGAGAATGGTGAATTTCTTTCAACCACTAGGTCAAAACAATGAAGTTAGTCTGAAATCCTATTAGTAATTTCAACATGTAAAAATATGAGTAGATAGTAGTATAAAACTTATTGACTTATCAAATAAAAACATCACATATGAAATTGTAAACCATTGTTCAATTGGCATCAACTAAACATCACATATTAGTGCAAATTGAGCATTGAAAAGTATTAGTGAAAGAGAGGGATGTAACACATTATTGAAAGATTAGTGGCTAGATGGAAGCATCCATTAGCAAGGTATGAATGTTTTCTTTTGTTTCGGAATAGATGCAAGAAACTAAGTAAAATATATTTAAATTATGTGTGAAAATATTTGACAGAATAGGACCATTTTGTGAGAAAAATGAATGTTGTTTCTATGTGTGGGAAGTGGGAAGTAATGTAAGGTAGCATGAGTGTTTTTATAGACTCTATCAATAACATTCCAAGCACTATCAATCTTTCAATGATACCATTATAACAAGCAATTTTTACAAAGACAAACAATGTGGGCATGAATTTTAGGGCAGATCAGATGTGGCGATGATAGGTTCAAAAAATACATCTCTAGCATAAAATAATTGGTTGACATGACATGTGCATGAGGCAGGTTTTTTGAAAATAAAATATAATTTATATATTTTCTCTAATTTTGAGTATTCTAATATCTTCAAGTTATAAGATCATGTTCTTGTCATTTTTAAATCGCTTGAATCTAACATCCTTGTTGTTATGTCACCATATGCTTGGACCTACCAAGCCATCATTGCTATAGTTACAATGCCTACCAAGATTCACATGCAACATCAAATGGATAGAGGATAAAAAGGATAAAATCAAATTTTGCAGATAATAGAGGCAGGAGGATATCTATCATCCCAAGCTATCTTATCGATTAGGGATGATTTTTTGGATGAGAAGCAACCTTTTTGTGCCCCTGACGAAAAGAGAGGGCTTGGCATTATGTGTCCTTTCAAGGATCCAAGAAGAGGCAAAATTTCTTATGGGTGCACTTAGCGTCTTCACATTTGGTTGGTAATTTTACAACACTTGAGGAGGGATAAAACACACATGGTGGAGATATGAACTTCCGAAGAAAAGATGTCTCATGTGAAGACATTTGATGATATGTACAACAGAGGAGTGATTGTTTGCGTAGCACTTGAAGAGGTATTAGATACACTAAAAGGAGATGTGAACTTTCAGAGGAAAGGTATCTCGTGTGCCTCACTAGAGGAGGTATTAGACATACTCAGATGAGATGTCGAATTTCAGAAGAAATGTGTCTCATTGTGCATAGATGGTGGGAACAATTTTATGTTCTCTCATGTTGTAGGCTATACAGTCAGGAGATCCACTAATGCAGTTAGTTTAGTGTTTCCTAGGTGAGTGAGGAAGATTGGTGAAGACACTTCATTAAAGTATCAATAAAAGTTATGTTCAACCCTTGCAATGTTCCACTCTAATTTGAATTAATGTTATAAGGAAGTTAGAATTTTACATTAATTAGTATAATTTCTCGATTAATAGTTAAATAATTAATAAAATTAGATTGATGAGTTTTTAGGAAGTTATCCCATAAGAAAAAATAAAACTTTAAAAAGCCATTGCCTTCCAATTTTATCCGATTGAATCAAATTGATTATCAACTTACCTTTTTGCGCTCTCAGAACTTATTATTCTAAAAGCTTTCGCAAAGAAAGGAGAGACCAGTAGGCCGAGGTCGGATGATCAAATCGAGTGGAAAGCTTACATATTGAAGACTGGTTTTCGACAAAGGCAAATTAGTGAGCTCAAATAAAGCTAAAAGGTAAGCGATTTTGTTCATGTCTTTGGGCATTTGGTGTTTTAAATCGATAAATCCATGCATCTTTATGCCCCAAATCTGAGAACAACGCCTGTGAATGAGTGTGAGTTGATATTTGATTTGTAACGAGTGACTAATTATCAATTGAATCTTTACCAATGCTCGACACGAGGAAGGTCAATATATGCATTCGAGGGTTTCAAGATTGTGCGATAATTTATAGAAAAACCCTAGGTTAATAAATAATAGGCAGAGAGCTTTTGTGAAGCGTCTGAGATACCCGATGCCCTAACAGTAGCTTCCATCGCTTTAACAAAATGCATAGTTTTACTGGACCTGTCATGCTTCTTCCTAGTCATCATTATGGGGTATCATATTGTTTGTGCTAATGTTTCTTTGGTTTTGCTTCAAGTGAGTTTAGACATTCCTAGATTCCTATTTTCTAGAGGCTACCTTTCTCAGTTTATCATGGTTCTTTAGACTCTTGCCTTTGTATTTTCAACATGAATTGGTTGAGGAATGATGATGAGATCACTCATTTAACTTCATTGATTAAGTAGTGTCATGGGGGTCACTCATGTAGATTTAAATGTCATTCATATTTTTGATTGACTGATATTATAGTTGTTGTCATGTGATTATTGTTCGAATACCATCATTTATGACACACATGCAGATTGATGTCTTCTTGATCTTAATCATCATCTTGTTCGAGAGGAGATTCTTCAATTACAACATTTTATCAGTCTGAGCTTCAGCTTCAATTTAAAAATACACAACAAATTTAAAAATAATCTTAATGGCCTTGTGATTAGTGCATGCGTGTCTGCCATGGCAACATCCACTACAGCGGTGACCGACCAAAAAACAAACATCCACTACGGCGGTTGGGCCAGGCAAATTTTTAAAGAATCTTAATGGCCATGTGATTTAGCACATGAATATCTGCTATGGTAGCGTCCAGTATGGCGGTTGAGGCGAAGCTCAAGCACCTATTTAAATGGATGAGACCCTCCTTCACTCGGTATCTCTGAAATCGTTAACTTGCTTGCTGTGTTTAACAAGATGAGGGCTTTAACTAGTTTCATTATTCTCATTGTATGTGTTTTTCCTTTTTGTTTTAGAGTCCAACTTAGGTAGTTTGTAAATTTACATTGCTTATGAGTTTCGTTGTTTGGAATTCACAGTCACTAGCGGCGAGCGGAGCTGCACATTTGCATGGTGAAGAGTATCTGCCCACAACACCCATTCCACAACTTGTGCGGGAACTCATCTCACCTGATGATGATGATGATGATGATGATGATAATGATGATGGGAAAATAGCGTTGAATGTGGCCGATGGAGGAATTATTGAAAGTGGACGCGGGGATGCCTCCAAGAAAAGTTGGGACACAAGGCGTTGCGCCGGTGCCTTTGAAACGTTGCGACGTAGCAAAACTTTATGCTCCAACTACGCAAATGCCGATGGATGCAACGTCGTGCACGTTTCTGCTGGAGAAAGATTTGGTGAGAGGAACCAAAGTTTCTCAAACCTTCTTGCGAGAAAGGGAGAGGCGTTTTCTTCAACGCTCCGTGGCAGACCAAATCCCTTTCTCCTCCGACAAACTTCCGTCATGGGCGTGGCTATTAAGGAGACTTTGCAAGCATGCGAAAGACCTGCCGAGGAGGGCGAAAACAACTTCTGCGCAACATCGTTGGAGTCCCTGGTTGACTTGAGCACGTCGAAGTTGAGGAGCAATCGCTAAACTGTGCTAGTCACGAATGTTTCAAAGTTCATGTCAAAATCCGTGAGGCAGGATTATACCATCGTGGGAGTGAAAGACGAGGGCGCAGCAGAGAAGGACGTGTATTACTGCCACAGTAAACAATATGCGTATGCTGTGTACTACTGCCATAAGTCGGCATGTACTTTGGAAGCAGGCAGGAGGATCGCAAGAGTTTGGGTGAAGGGAGAAGATGATAGGACGGAGGAGGCGGTGGCTGTGTGTCACAAGGACACCAGCGCCTGGATTCCCAACAACATCCCATTTAAGGCGCTGAATGTGAAGCCTGGTACCCCCTCTATCTGCCTTTTCGTTCCCCAAGGAGACCACCTGTGGCAGATAGCCGACTGATCAGATCCGCTTCCTTGCTCTCTCTCGTATAAATAATTTGCAGCATAGGGAGTAGCAGGAAATGCTTATATAAGTAGTTTGTTTGTGTGAGGAGCACTAGCTCTCTTTCTGTCACTTCAGTGCTGTGCACATGCTAATTATTAGTTCCTATAAAAATTATGTATTTAACTATATATCATTTCTTTTTTAAAGTTTAGCTTTTCAGCATTGTTTTTTATTTGTCTAAAAATTAATGGTAAACTCCTTAAACACTGATGATCACTAATTTCAACAATAGCCATGAGAAACAGGGACCACAGAAACAATTTCGGGATCAACAAGCCACCAAATGCACGTGTATTACCAGGGTGCACTAGGGTAGAGAACTCAGTAGTTGTGCATCTTCAAATCACTCTCAATTTTTTACGGCAGCTTACTTGGCAAGTCCCCTACTTATAACTAAGGTTTCAAGGCCACATTAGCACGGTTTTTGCCAAGGTGTCCAAAACAACCCAAAAAAAAGTGAGACCAATAGGTGTGCAAAAGGGACCCAATACTTGTGCAGCTGATGTGGCATCACATGATTGGTTGCTTTTTACAACAAATGGTATATTTCATTAAATTATTGGTACTTATCATAGCAATAACAACTTTAAAGTCACAACTAAAATTTGGACATTAAATCAGTAGGTATGGGGGTATTAAATCAACAACTTCTATCACAAGAATTGGAATGTCCTCAACTACTGGGTCCTTTCCCCTAGCTCTCTTTATGTGAGTTTGGCGTGGTACACATGCTAATTATTAGTTCCTAATAAAATATGTTTTCAACTATATGTTATTTCAGTTTTGTTTTTTAGTAGTTGTTTTTAATCTGTCTAAAAATGAATGGTGAACTCCTTAAACACATTTTACATTGGTGATCTTGATTTACATATATTAGTCATTGAAGATAGAAGCGTAAGTTCTTCTGGCAGGGAAGTCAAACTTTGTGCAGTGCTCCATGCACAAATGCTTCAATTTCATTTGTTTTTTGAATCCCTAAGGCAAATATTCCAAGTCACGTTTATCAAGAGTCGAGCACTCAAGGGCCGTGACCAATATATAAATTTTACTATGTTATTATCTTTTCATAAAATATATCTTTGAAGATTGCTTGCACTACATTTTATAATTTTCAAGGATGTAATTTGATTTCATAATTTTAATTAACTAATACAAAATAAATTGATCAGATACTTTGTAAAAATGGGATTATAAATGAATATTAATAAATGTTTTTTTATTTATTCACTTTCCTAACTTCTATTTTGGAGTCATCTTCTACCGAATAAAAGTTCTATTACTGTATAAGTTATATTATAGTTACTCATGAAGACATATTGTCTTTTGTAATACAATTATTTTGTTAATATTTTTGTATGAATTAACTATTATTCTTATATAATTTGTTATAAAAAATATTATTCATATCACAAGATTTATGTGGTTGTTTCTTAAATAGCTTAATTTTAAAATTAATTTCCAGACAAGGAATATTATGTCTAGGATAGTATACTTAAACTTTCTAAATGATAATTTCTAAGTGATAAGTATATTAAACTTTGAAGTTAACAAAATTCTTGATCTAAGGGATTGATGAAGGGCTAGTCCACCCAACACTAAAACATAGTACAATAATCGTTAACAAAACAAAAAAATGAAATAAGGAAAATAACCTAGTTTCAAATTCTTCAATATATTTTTGAGTCATTTTGAGGCTTCTAGGATATTAAAATTTGAGCTTTAAAATTTATAGAAGAAATTTTCTAGGATAAAAAATTTAATATATCCCAAATGATATAAAATATTAAGAGGGTTCTTTCACCATGTAATGTCATAAATTACACCCAATGCAATTTCACATTACATTAGCCTTGCCTTTACTCATAACTAAGATAATCTATGCATCCAAAAACTTAATCCAATCTAGGCATGCATGCTTTTTCAATTTTTATTATTTTGATGCTGACAAAAATCCATTTTCAATTATATATTTAAATTTTAAGTTAATATGAATTGAGATTGATTAATTAAGAATGAAATTGAGGAATCGACAAAAAATGATGTATTAAAATTGATTGAATTGAACTAGAGTTATTTTGGCTTTAATGTAATGTCAATCTTGATTATTTTGATGATGACAAGATCTCTCTCTCTCTCTCTCTCTCTCTCTCTCTCTCTCTCTCTCTCTCTCTCTCTCTCTCTCTCTCTCTCTCCATCTCTTTGTTTGTCTATCTCTTTAATCTATATGTCTCTCTCACTCTCTCGCTTCCTCTAATATGTCTCTCTCACTCTCTCTCTTCCTTTTTGTTTGCAAGTCAGTAATTTCTTAGAAATAGACCACTCTCCTTTGTTATTCTACTTAATTAAGATAAAGTATGTCAAAATCCATTTTAAAAATGGATGTGACATTTGATATCCAAATTGGCAATACAAAATGGTCTGCATAACACCATTCAAGATTTGCAAGTCTCTCACCTTGCATGATCATTATTCTAACGCAACTTTGTCATACACATGACTACTAAATTAGGCAAGAAAATATACCATTCAAATCTAGTTTAATAATTAGATTATAAATTAATATAAAATGAGATTGATTAATTAAGAATAAAATCGAGTAATTGAGAAAAAATATTTATTAAAATTGATTAAATTTACTTTTACTTTACTGTAATGTCAATTTTTATTATTTTGTTGTTGACCAAATTCCATTTCCAATTATATATTTAAATTTTAAGTTAATATGAATTGAGATTGATTAATTAACAATGAAATTGAGTAATTGACAAAAAAGTATATATTAAAATTGATTGAATTTAACTAGATTTATTTTGGCTTTAATGTAATGTCAATCTTGATTATTTTGATGATGACAAAATCTCTCTCTCTCTCTCTCTCTCTCTCTCTCTCTCTCTCTCTCTCTCTCTCTCTCTCTCTCTCTCTCTCTCTCTCTCTCTATTTCTCTATCCATATATTTCACTAATTCTATCTCCCTAACTCTCGATCTATCTCCCTATCCACTTATATCTTTCTATATTGCCCTCTATCTATCTATCTCTCTACCTATCTCTCTTCCTCCCCTCTCGCACTACCCATATATATATATATATCCTTCTTTCCTCTCTCTCTCTCTATACCTCTACATCTCTTTTTTTGTCTATCTCTCTCACTCTCTCTCTTCCTCTATATCTCTACATCTCTTCATCTCTATCTTTCCTTATCTATCTCGCTATCTCTCCCTCTACCTCTCACTATCTCTATATTTAATTCTCTCTCTTATTCTCTCGCTCTATCCTCTTCTCTACCTCTATCTTCCTCTCTCCCCCACTATTTTAAGATATGTTTCCCTTTCTCTTACTCTCCCTCTTTCTAGACCCTCTCTCCCTCTCTCTCTCTCTCTCTCTCTCCATTCCTCTCTATCTATATTTTCTTACACCTCTCTCTCTCCCCCTCTCTACTCTCTCTCCATGTCTCCCTATTGCAAACATAACATGTCTATATGAATTGACCTCATATATTACATAAATATATACCAAAAAAAAACCAAACACCTTTTTGACCTACCTATTGCACACCAAAATGCGATTGCTAGTTTATATGTCTCACAAGAGGGCATGCTGACTCTGAGAGTACACGGAATTGAAAGGCCGCAACTATTCTAGCTCCAAAACAGATCTTTCGTTCAGCATGTTAGTGACAGGTTAGTCAATCGCAGCCATTAATTGCAAAATTGACAGCGTAAAACGCGTGACTAACACACGTGTTAGTCAATCCGTACTGTCTTTTTGGAACTAGAATAGACGCGTGCGAATTGAAAGGACTAAAATCTAGAAGTCAGATGTCCCGTCGGAAATGGCGTTTCAAATGGACAATTTTAATTGCTTGGAATTTATGCACCCGCGAAAGACGCATCAGATGCCACGCTTCACGCTCGGCTTGAATGCCTTTTAGTTTGGAGGATGGCCGACCAATTACAGGGAGAGCTTACTCATTCAATCCTACCTATTTTATTCGTACTAAAAAGGCAGCATTAATATTCAACTGGACAAATCGCTGTACAATAATTCAACCCAAAAAACATTCTAGAAACAGTCTTTATCACAATCGAAAAAAAATCTGATCAGGAAATATATTCCCCAGTGAAGTAAAACTTGTTAACCACGGTTAGACAATTTCATGACAAGTTGCTTTAAGTACATAGATCAAGTATCTGCAATATAAAATGGTCTGCATAACACCATTCAAGATTTGCAAGTCTCTCACCTTGCATGATCATTATTCTAATTCAACTTTGTCATACACATGACTAGTAAATTAGGCAAGAAAACATACCATTCAAGTCTAGTTTAATAATTAGATTATAAATTAATATAAAATGAGATTGATTAATTAAGAATAAAATTGAGTAATTGAGAAAAAATATTTATTAAAATTGATTAAATTTACTTTTACTTTATTGTAATGTCAATTTTTATTATTTTGTTGTTGACCAAATTCCATTTCCAATTATATATTTAAATTTTAAGTTAATATGAATTGAGATTGATTAATTAACAATGAAATTGAGTAATTGACAAAAAAGCATAGATTAAAATTGATTGAATTTAACTAGATTTATTTTGGCTTTAATGTAATGTCAATCTTGATTATATTGATGATGACAAAATCTCTCTCTCTCTCTCTCTCTCTCTCTCTCTCTCTCTCTCTCTCTCTCTCTCGCTCTCTATTTCTCTATCCATATATTTCACTAATTCTATCTCCCTAACTCTCGATCTATCTCCCTATCCACTTATATCTTTCTATATTGCCCTCTATCTATCTATCTATCTACCTATCTCTCTTCCTCCCCTCTCGCACTACCCATTTATATATATATATATATATGTCCTTATTTCCTCTCTCTCTCTATACCTCTACATCTCTCTCTCTCTATACCTCTACATCTCTTTTTTTGTCTATCTCTCTCACTCTCTCTCTTCCTCTATATCTCTACATCTCTTCATCTCTATCTTTCCTTATCTATCTCGCTATCTCTCCCTCTACTTCTCACTATCTCTATATCTAATTCTCTCTCTTATTCTCTCGCTCTATCCTCTTCTCTACCTCTATCTTCCTCTCTCCCCCACTATTTTAAGATATGTTTCCCTCTCTCTCTCTCTCTCTCTCTCTCTCTCTCTCTCCATTCCTCTCTATCTTTATTTTCTTACACCTCTCTCTCTCCCCCTCTATATTTCTCTCTTTCCATCCCCCTCTCTACTCTCTCTCCATGTCTCCCTATTGCAAACATAACATGTCTATATGAATTGACCTCATATATTACATAAATATATACCAAAAAAAAAACCAAACACCTTTTTGACCTACCTATTGCACACCAAAATGCGATTGCCAGTTTATATGTCTCATAAGAGGGCATGGTGACTCTGAGAGTACACGGAATTGAAAGGCCGCAGCTATTCTAGCTCCAAAACAGATCTTTCGTTCAGCGTGTTAGTGACAGGTTAGTCAATCGCAGCCGTTAATTGCAAAATTGACAGCATAAAACGCGTGACTAACACACGTGTTAGTCAATCCGTACTGTCTTTTTGGAACCAGAATAGACGCGTGCGAATTGAAAGGACTAAAATCTAGAAGTCAGATGTCCCGTCGGAAATGGCGTTTCAAATGGACAGTTTTAATTGCTTGGAATTTATGCACCCGCGAAAGACGCATCAGATGCCACGCTTCACGCTCGGCTTGAATGCCTTTTACTTTGGAGAATGGCCGACCAATTACAGGGAGAGCTTACTCATTCAATCCTACCTATTTTGTTCTTACTAAAAAGGCAACATTAATATTCAACTGGACAAATCGGTGTACAATAATTCAACCCAAAAAACATTCTAGAAACAGTCTTTATCACAATCGAAAAAAAATCTGATCAGGAAATATATTCCCCAGTGAAGTAAAACTTGTTAACCACGGTTAGACAATTTCACGACAAGCTGCTTTAAATACATAGATCAAGTATCTGTAATAAGTCAGGCTACCCAAATATGGCGTGGCTTAATTCCCCTGTAATACAGTTGGGTTTTTCACTCATCTTCCTCTGGATGATATACAGATTTATCACAAAAAATAAGAGAAAGAGCGACAAGGAAGAGTTGGGATTGCCACCAGGGCCACGGCCATGGCCGGTGGTAGGCAATCTCCATCTTTTGGGAAGTCTTCCTCACAAAGCTCTGGCTAAGCTGGCAACCAAGTACGGGCCCATCATGTTCCTACGCCTGGGCTCGGTGCCCACGGTGGTGGTCTCTTCTCCTGCCATGGCCAAAGAGTTTCTTAAAACCCATGATTTGATCTTCGCCAACAGGCCCCCTACATCGGCGGGCAAGTACATGACCTACGAGCGCAGAGACGTGGCGCAATCCCCTTACGGAGAGTACTGGCGGCAGATGAGAAAGCTGTGCACAATGGAATTGCTGACGCCCAAGAGAACGGAGTCATTCAGGTGGGTGAGGGAGGAAGAGGTGTCCGCCATGGTCAGATCTGTGTGGGAGGAGAGCCAGCATGGCGTGCGCCTCGTCAATCTCAGGAAGCACATCTTTTCCGTCTTACTCAACATTGTGTGCAGAATGTTTGCAGGGAGAAGTTACTCCGACCATCAATTGAGCGGAGGGCAGGAGTTTTCACAGATGGTGGCTGAGATTATGCATCTGACGGGAGTAATTGTTACGGGAGACTTCATTCCCTCTCTTGCTTTTCTCGATTGGGGAGGCTACTGCCGCCGCATGCAGGCCATCAATAAGGTATTTGATGAGTTTGCTGACAAGCTCATCGATGAGCACATTGAGCGAAGAAGGGTTAAAAAGTCGGAAAAATCGGACATTGTGGACGTGATGCTGGACATGGCTGAGATCGGAAGTGCGGAGATACAAGTCTCTCGGCTTCACATCAAAGCAATCATCACGGTCAGTAATTTTCATGGACCCTCAGAAACTACTAGCTCTTTAGTATTGTCAAATTGTGGAACTATTCATTTCGTTAATACCCAATTGCCATATTTCTGCTTAGACCTCACTAACAAAACGAGTTCAATTCTTTCGCAGGATATGTTAATTGCTGGAGTAGAGACATCTACCACAACTATAGAATGGGCGATGACTGAGCTGTTGAGAAACCCTCAAGCAATGTCAAGGGCACAAGAGGAGATTGAATTAAAGGTTGGAAGAGACCGTATGGTAAGAGAGAGTGATCTGGTAAGCTTACACTACTTGCGATGTGTGGTGAAGGAAACTCTTCGACTACATGCACCAGCGCCCTTGCTCATGGCACACGAGTCCACCCAGGGTTGCAATGTTGGAGAATACTACATTCCACCAAAAACAAGGTTATTTGTGAATGTTTGGGCAATCGGAAGAGATGAAAGAGTTTGGGAAGATCCTTTAGAATTCAAGCCCGAGAGATTTATTGGCTCAAGCATAGATGTGAATGGCCACCACTTCGAATTGTTGTCTTTCGGAACAGGAAGGAGAGGATGCCCTGGGATTTACATGGGGCTTTCTTCTGTTTACTTGGTTGTGGCTCAGCTCATACATTGCTTTCATTGGAATGTGGAGGGTGATTTGGATATGGAGGAAACGTTTGGATTGACCCTACCAAAGAAGTTTCCTATCTCTGCTTTTCCCTCCTGGAAGCTCACCACTGACAACCCATCATAAGGTTGGATGTACAGTTGGGAGAAAAACTACTAATTGCCATTGTAATTGTGTGAAGGTTCTGCCTCTTCTTATTGGTTAACTATTAGTCAGTCATCTTGTCATTTTAATTGCGCATTTATGTGAAAGGTTTGGTGTACTATCATATCGACATTTAATCAGTTGCAATTGTATGTTTATTTTAAAGGTTAGGTGTACTACTATACATACATATAATCAATCATCTTGTTAATTGTTGGTGAACTATCATATCGACATTTAATCAGTCACAATTATATGTTTATGTTAAAAGTTAGGTGGACTATCATATCGACATTTAATCAGTCATCTTGTCAATGTAATTGTATGTTTATATGAAAAGTTAGGTTAGGCCCTCCATATTTATGGGGAAAGTTAGTTGAGGCCCTCTCTTGTTGTTGGTTTACTAAATAAAATTAAGGAATGAATTTTTAAATAATATTAATAGAAGTTTCTTCTTTTTTATGTTGGAGTGTTTTTAACTATTTACTATTATCTATTTTAATATGCATGATACAATTAAGAAAAACTATGATTTTAAAATAAATTTAAATTTAAAAATCTTTTAATCTAGTGAGAAACAAATGTCATAGTTATCTTGCTATTGTAATTGCATGTTCATGTGGAAGGTTAGGTTAGGACCTCCATGTTTAGGTGGAGAGAGGTGAGGCCCTCCTTCTTACTATTGACTTAGTAAATAAAATTATTGTAATTGCATGAAGGTTCTACCTCGTATTATTGGTTAACTACTAGTATAGGCATATAGTCAGTCATCTTGCCATTGTAATTGCACACTTATGTGAAAGGTTAGGTTAGGTCCTCTAGGTTTATGTGGAAAGAAATTAGGTGAGACCCTACCTCTTGTTGTTCATTTAGTAAATAAAATTAAAGAATAAATATTTAAATATTATTAAAAGAAGTTTCTTCTTTCTTATGCGGAGTGTCTTTTACTATTGACTACTTTCTATTTTTATATGTCAGTCCTGATACAATTAAAAAGTATAGGATTTCAAAATAAATTAAAATTTAAAAATCTTTTAATCTAAGGGAAAACAATTGTCATCTAGAACCAAGAGGCATGGTAGGAGCAAATGAAAAGACTAGTCGAAAAGTGGAATCTCATTAGGGACAATTAGGTTGTTGCTTAGGTGGTGAGATTGTGATGTTGTTTTTTGCTATTAATATAGTTTAAGATAGTTCTATTTGTTTTAATTTTTGGTTTATGATGCTCATTATTAAGTCTCTAGGCTTATGGTTTATTAGGCTTGTGAGACCCCTAAGACTCTTATTATTAATTTTGAATCTGGGAACTGTTGTTATTGTCTACTTTACTCAGTTATTTGTTAGTTTAGTTAGTCCTTATTGTAGGAAGTATGGTAGGATTAATATGGGCTACTACTTTAGTCTATATATTTTTTATTACTTCTGAAGGCTAGCATCTTTGTTCTATGTTGGGTGCCTAGCTATGTGATGACTGGGGTTGTTTTACTACTCTTTTTTTATTGTTGTTGTTTTGTAATGGTTCGGGGCCCTTTCCCTACTAAAGTAATAAAAAACAAGTGTCATAGTGGGAATACTTGTCTTTGTAGTATTGTAATAAAATTATTTATTATTGTTTCGGAGGCAAGTGAAAAATGTGCTGACTAGATTTCCATACCTCGTTGCAATTTTTATTTTTTGTTTTTGGATTCAACTATGTAGGATTTTTTGCATCAACTTTTTGGATTACACCCTGTGATCCATCATTAGGATTTTCTCTCCTAGAGCTCTCTCATCTTGATGATGGATCAAGGAGTGTGATCCAAAAAATTGATGCAAAAAATCCTACACAGTGGAATCCCGAAACAAAAAATTGGAAAGGTTATAGCTTTTAGATTTGACCATGACCCCAAGCATGAATTGTACTAGGTGCAACTATGACTAAGGGTTTAAAATCAAATTATTCCTTACAATAAATAATTCATTGATTAGTTGATTTTAAATTTTATAGAAAAATTGCTACAAGCATAGTCAAAGTTGATTAAATTTGATTAATTAGTTTTTGATTAAGGTAAAAAAATGTTTTTAATGGACCTTAAACCCTTTAACAAAATGTCTAAACTAGATATATCATATTATTTGATTAATTAGTTGATTAGTTAAAATCAACCATTATTTGATTAATTAGTTGAGTTTAACTTTGATAGTAAATTTCCTAAAAGTGAATTGAAGTTCATTTTGTCAAAATGAAAATTTCAATACAATAGTACAAATCAATGCAACAACAGTATAAAATCAACACTACATTACATTATTAAATTATAGATATTAAATTAATCTATCTAAAAATTTCAAAAAGATCTATCTTATTTTTTTTTTTAATTTATTGAATAATTTTTTATTTGATTTTTGAGTTATCTAACCATTTTCATTGAATTATTGTAGAATTTGTAGTCAACAATTTTATATAAATATTATTATCAATTATAAATATTTTTATTTCTATTTTTCAATAATAATATAAATATGAATATTATTATAAAAATTAAATTATTTATTTTTCTACTTAAAGTCATTTTAATTATTTGAGAGTTATATTTTTTATAGGTAAGTGCTCCAAGTAATTGGGTAGCTCCCTCTATTAAAAAAAATTGAAACTATATGAAAATTCTATAAGCCATATAAATTTGTATCAAGACAAAGTGATAAAAGTATCTTACCCTAGCCCCAATTTCTACAATTATATCAACAACTTCTTTAAGAATAAACCCCTCGTTTTCATTTAAAAAAGCAACAAATTCAACAATATTGTTTCTTTGAGTCACTCCCTTTCTATATGATTCCTAAGCCTTCTCCGGCTTAGTTTTCTTACTTCCCTCATTCATATACAACAATCCCTATCACTAAATCTCTTCATGGGAGACACCACTACAAATTAATTCATGATAATCCTTGTGCTACTATCCATGAACCTCTGCTAATTTGTAAATCCATTCTTTGGATTTAATAATCTTCATTTTCCAAACTTTGAACCTTATGTTGACATCAATCCTTAAGATAGATCCATCCCTCAAACAGTATTTTGCAATGATTTCTATAAGACCTGGTCGTATAGAAGGGTTTGACCCCACCACTACCTCCTCTTTTTTTCTAGTTTATTTTATTTATTTATTTATTTTTTTGGGGGGCGGGGTGGGTGGTGAACTCCATAATTTGTAATTTTGTTTGCTTGTTTTTTTTTCCTATGTTATGTGACTATTTATTGGAGAGAATGTAAAGTAATGAGACAATCTTTTTTCGATTAAAAGGGGAGATTAAAATAAAGGATATTAAAATCTTTTGGTTTAAAGAAAGATTAATAAAGGATAATCAAAGGTGATCTTATTGAAAGGGTGTGATGGTTTGGAAACCACCCTTTAAAAGGTTATATAAGTCATTTATGTGAGACTTGGAAGGGGACAAAGAGATCAGTCATGGAAGAAGAAGAAGAATAAGAAGAAGGTGGTGGATTGGTCGGCTATGAGGCATTTGGAGAAGAGGCATATAGCACATTCCCAACTCAAGGTATAGCGTACACTCGAGAGTGTCATGGCCAATGTCGTTTTATTTATGTCATGATGGGTTCTCTGTAAGACAGTGGATTTTGTTTAAGAACTAATTACCTTTTAGGGTGTTATAGCCATAAAGGATCCAAGACCATTGCAATCTTCTTAGAGTGATTATTACCATTCAAAATGCTTAAGATTAAGATAAGTTTCGGAAACCTTAATTCTATAAGAATATGGTTGAATTATGTGGCTATGTTATTCAGTTTTGTAGTGTCATAAAATTATGACCCTAGCAATTTACGACTACATTGGGGTCCTCACGCATGCGAACTCGAATCCTCTAGCCTGATCGGAGACCGGAGACTGCTCAACTTGCGAAAACAGCTTCTTCCTTAGGCTCCTCATCACTTTGTCCGTACTCTGCCCTAGAGAAAGGGGTAGGACACCTGGGTGTGATGCCCTTGTCCCCCCTTGGACAGGGGTGTGGCACCCTTGACCCTGCCCTATTTTTAGGTAGGACCTTCCTAGAGCATGCATTGTGGGTTGTGCAGTGAGCAGGAAAACTTCCCAGATGTCGACCCATGATGAAATTCAAATCCACCAACATGTATTTAAGGGGAATTTGTCCTCTAATTTGCATAAGTGGAGATTGCATAAGTCGGATAGGTCAAAGTTGGAAAGATTCAAGTTGCATAAGCGATCAAGCATCCAAGCATTCAAGCATTCTTTTCCAGCATTGAGCATTCTCAAGTCTCCCTTCAAGGCTAGGCGTTGCATCAAGTCAAGGATTCAACCATTGAAGAGGAGATCCCTTTCAACATTCAATTCTACACAAGCATTTCTATCAATATTGCTACTACAACCTCCCTGGTTATATCCAAACCGGATGAAGCATTTGATGATGAAGGAAATCTGGTTGTAGAATCAATCGACACTATTGATGTTGATGCCCTGGACATAGAAGATGTCACTCAGGACATACCTTCTGAGGGAACAAGACAGGAGCATCAGGTCGAACACGGCAATGACCAAGGCAAGGACAGACAGGAAGCGGCTAGGGAACAGGCAGAGAAGAAGAAGAGGGATGAAGATGAGGTAAAGCGGAAAGAGGAAGAGAAGAGAAAAGAGGAAGAGAAGAGAAAAGACGAAGAGGAGAAAAGAAAATGTGAAGAGAAGAAGAGGCAAGAAGATGAGAGGAAAAAGAAAGAAGAAGAGGATAAAGAAGAGAAGCGGAAGGATGAGGAAAAGAAGAAGAAGGAAGAGGAAGATAAAGAAGAGGAAAAGCGGAAGGAAGAAGGAAGAGGAAAAGAAAGAAGAGGAGAAGAGGAAGGAAGCTAAGAGGAAGAAGAAGGAAGAAGAAGACAAGGAACATGAAAAGAAGAAGGAAGCAGAGAAAAAGAAGAAGGAAGAAGAAGAAAAGAAAGCGAAAAAGGACAAGATAGGAGAAGCGGAGAAGAGCACACAGATGGAGACTCCGAAGGCAACCAAGAGTCAAGCCAAACTGGCTGATATCACCAGTCCTATCGATCTCCAGTCTGCAAGTGAATCGGAGCTAATGCAAAGCATCAAGGTAGCTCAAGAGTGCCTTGAAAACTTACAACAAAAAAAGGAGCAGGATGTAATCCAAGCTGTTGTGGATACGCTTACCAGTTTGATACTCGATACAAATCTTCCAAACATCGATTCTTCATTAGTTAGACTAAAGCTCCTATGCAAAGTAGTAGATGATCAAGTGCAAAGTCTTGAAGAGGCAGCAGAGGCTAATGTCAAGAAGGAGCATCAAAAGGCTCTTAATATAGCTCTGGTGAAAAAGTTGAATGAACTCCGGTTTGAACTGAAGAAAGAACAAAAGGATATAAGGGACGCTCTAGATGAGGGGAACATGCTACTCAGCAAAATCTGTCAACCCTATCTATTTTATGATGATGTGCTAGCTCAAAAGCAAAAGCTTCAAACAAACTTACAGTCTTACTTCAGCACATTCAAGCTGCCTTATGATTCCTTTGCAACTTATGGGCAAACCATTCATCGGTTTCAGATCCAGTCAGCCAAAATGGAGCAAGAGATCAGCACACGGTCTAGAGATTTGCAGGAGCTACAATTGGTTTTACTTCAATGTCTGCAAATTCTTCAGAAGTGTTATCTGAACCTGGATGCCTTGACAGTTACACAGGAGATGAGCACAGTTGATGCCATGGAAGAACAGGTCTCCCAGATGCAAATAGAGAAAGAAGTGTCCTCCTCCCTACTTGAGTCCTGGTCTCTATCAATGAAGCAATTCTTGCAGGACTATAAATTTGTTTTTGACAAGTACTATTCCTTATTGTCATAAACTTTTATTATTTATATATATATCAAATGGAAATAGGATTCCTTAGTGGTACTTTGTCATTGTTGGCAAAGGGGGAGAAGTATTCTATTTTGGAGAAGTATAGGGGAGAAGTATTTGGTATTTAAAAAATTTTCTATATGCTTTGATATATGCTATCTACTCTGATATATCAATGTTTATGCTCTGTATGCAAAATTGCTATTCATTGTATTGTTAAAGGGATAGTGTATATGCTTAGGGGGAGCAATTTTGCTAATGGCATAATTTTGTTGTAAAACACTTAGATGTCAAAATTTTATTTTCCTAAGTGTTGCCATCAATGCCAAATGGGGATATTGTTGGCATTCTTGATGTTCATGTTGTGATTGTCATTGATGGACACACACTTGCATTAAGATCCTCTTTATATGTATGAGTTAGAGCACAACTGATATTTGTTCCAACTGATATGTTGCAAGTTGTATTATAGTCATTAGACTATTGATGTTTTGCAGAATGTGTTTATCGGTCTAAAGTGGCATGTTGACCTCAAGCGGTACGAGGGATTAAAGCGGCATAAAACATTTCTACCAGTCTTCATTTTTGATAAACCGGCAACTGGTATTTTGTATGAACCGGTAATACTCTGTGATGAGTTACCAACTGGCATTTTGTGATGAGTTACCAATCCACCGATTGTTTGACGATGCCGACACTGTAGCGATGCTTTTTGTGACATACTACCTAGTATGTCTAGGTTCATTGAACCTAGGAAATTATAATGCAATCCCATTGGACTGACATGAAATCAGTTTCCTTTATAAGGACATCATGTCTAGGGTTTTAGGGTGTTGTTGTTATTGTTGTTGCGATAGTCGATATAACGGCTAGGGTCTAAGGTGATTGAGGAGTTGGAGAGAATATGAATGTGTAGAAGACTGAAGTAATGCAGGAATGCATTAAGAACGAGCTATCAAGGATCTAATCGAGCAGTCTGTGCTATTAGATAGATCAAACACTTGTTGATTACTCACATCATTGACAAGTCTGTAGCCCTTAACCGGGTAGGCCTAAAAGCCTTTTGTAAAATCTTCTAACAAGGTGGTTCACCTCTGTGAATCTAAAATCCTCTAGCAAGGTAGTCTTTAATCGGACTTATCTTCTAACAAAGATTGAGATTCCTAACAGGATCTGTTCTGGTGAAGAACTTTGTAAGACCTTAACCGGTCTGGTTTCTATTTTGCAGATAGTGACTTGTGAGTTCCATCTCACCATAGTTTTTCCCATTTGGGTTTCCATGTCAAATATCTTGTGTTATGGTTGTATTGCTTTTGTGGGTGAATGCTTTATTTGCATTTTGGTTTGCATGTGTGATAACCAGTCTGTCTGTTAAACTATTTTACCGGTTTATCTTTAGAGTATTTAAGTGTTTAAATGCAGTGTTTTTTGGTATACTAATTCACCCCCCCTCTTAGTATTCATCAAACAGTTCGTCAAGTTTTGACAATTTTTTCGACTCAGGACACTTGAGAGATCGAACAGGTACGGTATGACTCTCGATGTTTCAAGGCTTTGGGCTACACAATAGGGGCAACCCTAGTGTAAACCAACCCACTCGGATGCGCTCGTAACATCGATTTGTGCACACGATGAACCAAATCAATTCTAGCCAATCTTGCAACTTTTCATTGCATGCAACTGATGGTTTTTTGAGTAGGCAAAAAAATGCTAATAATTGAAAATGACTCCGAGTCATCAAAAAATGAAATAGGCCATTGTAGAGGATCGATGCACAACAGGGGCATGCCTAGAGTAAACCTACCCACACAGACGCTCTCATGACATCGGTTTCTGTACATGATGAATCAAATCAATTCTTGCCAATCTTGCAACTTTGCATTGCATGCAACTGACAGTTTTTGCAGCAAGCAAAAAAAAGCTAATAATTGAAAATGGCTCCGACTTGTCGAAAACATAGACAAGTCATTTTAGAGGGGCCTCAGGAGACCCCACACATTGAAATGAATCGACCATATGTGTCCTGGATTGGAAGAAACAATCCGTCAAGTTTTGACAATTTTTTGGACTCAAGACACTTGAGAGATCGCACCGGTACGGTATGACTCTTGATGTTTCGACGCTTTGGGATGCATGAGAGGGGCATTCCTAGCGTAAAAATACCCACCCAAATGTGCTAATGATGTCGGTTTGTGCACACGATGAACGGAATCAAGTCTAGCCAATCTTGCAACTTTGCATTGCATGCAACTGACAATTTTTGGAGCAGGCAAAAAAATGCTACGAATTGAAAATGGCTCCGACTCATCAAAAACCGAGATAGGATATTGTAAAGGAGCCACACTCGACCCAATGGGTTCAAATGGATCAACCATATGTGTCTTGGATTTGAAGAAACAATCCGTCAAATTTTGACAATTTTTTGACTCAGGGCACTTGAGAGATCGCATTGGTACGGTATGACTCTCGACATTCTGACGCTTTAGGATGCATGACAAGGGTATGCCTAGTCTAAAACTACCCACCTAGACGCGCTTGCAACGTCGGTTTGTACACACAATGAACTGAATAAATTCTAGCCAATCTTGCAACTTTGCATTGCATGCAACTGACGGTTTTTGTAGCAGGCAAAAAAATGCTAATAATTGAAAATAGCTCCGAGTTGTCAAAAACCAAGACATGCCATTATAGAGGAGACTCACGTGACTCCATGGGTTCAAACGAATCAACCATATGTGTCCTGGATTTGAAGAGATAGTCCATCAAATTTAGATAATTTTTTGGACTCAGGGCACTTGAGAGATCGCACCAGTACGGTATGACTCTTGACGTTCTGGCACTTTGGGATCCACAACAAGGGAATGCCTAGCATAAACCTATCCACCCAGATGCTCTTATTATGTCAGTTTGTGCACACAATGAACTGAATCAATTCTAGCCAATCTTGCAACTTTGCATTGCATCCAACTGACGGTTTTTAGAGTAGGCAAAAAAATGTTACCAATTGAAAATGGCTTTGACTCATCAAAAACTAAGACAAGACATTGTAGACGAGCCTCACGCGACCCCAGGGGATCAAATGGGACCATATGTGTCCTAGATTTGAAGAAACAGTCTGTCAAATTTTGACAATTTTTTGGACTCAGGGCACTTGAGAGATCACATCGGTACGGTATGACTCTCGATTGCACGATAGGGGCATGCCTAGTTTAAACCTACCCACCTAGACATGATCGCGATGTCGGTTTGTGAACATGACAAACTGAATCAATTCTAGCCAATCTTGCATCTTTGCATTGCATGCAACTAACGGTTTTTGGAGCAAGCGAAAAAATGCTACCAATTGAAAATGGCTCTGACTCATCAAAAACCAAGATAGGACATTGTAGAGGAGCCTCACGTGACCCCACAGGATTAAACAGATCGACCATATGTGTCCTGGATTTGAAGAAATAGACCATCAAATTTTGACAATTTTTTAGACTCAGGGCACTTACGAGATCAAACCGGTATAGTATGACTCTCGATGTTCCAGTGCTTTGGGATGCACAAAAGGGGCATGCCTAGCATAAACCTACCCACTTGGACGCGCTCGCAATGTCGGTTTGTGCACACGACAAACTGAATCAATTCTAGCCAATCTTGCAACTTTGTATTGCATGCAACTGATAGTTTTTTGAGTACGCGAAAAAATGCTAATAATTGAAAATGGCTCTGAGTTGTCAAAAAATGAGATAGGCCATTATAGAGGAGCCTCATGCGACCCCATGAGTTCAAATGGATTGACCATATGTGTCCTAAATTTGAAGAAACAGTCCGTCAAATTTTGACAATTTTTTGAACTCAGGGCAATTGAGATATCGCACCGGTACAGTATGACTCTCGACATTCTGGCACTTTGGGATGCACGATAGGGGCATGCCTAGCATAAACCTGTCCACCCAGATGCACTCGCAATGTTGGTTTGTGCACACGACAAACAAAATTTGACCATTGCGAGCGTGAGGGTGCTCTCGCACCAAACACATTGTTGTTTATATTCATATTGTTGATTTTTATTGTTTATATTCATATTGTTAATTACATATGCAAATATTCATTAAAATTTATAAAAGGGAAGGCACCAAATACAGCGAATACACAATAATGAACTGAATACAAGGAGTTTTGTAGGGGTTAATTCAACATTTTAGAAATTTTATCAACTCATATTCCATGATTGCAATGTTTTATATCATATATTTTTGTTGTTTATATTCATATTGTTGATTACATATGCAAATATTCATTTAAATTTATAAAAGGACAACCACAAAATACAATGAATACAAAATAATAAACTCATTACACATTTATTGGATCGAATATCGATATTTATATATAGAAAAAAGGCATGTCTGGCAAGTCAATACAAGTATTACACAAATGTGGCATATGTCATGTCCAAATCGATATATAATAAAAATGTAGAATATATCTACATGTATTGGTCACTCTATGACCAAAACTAAAACTATATGATCCTAAACTTGTAGTGGATCATCAAAATCAAGCCTCTTCGATGCAGTACGCGGCTCTGTAGATGGCTGCAAAACCACAATTTAAAAGCCAAGTTAGAATTTTTTTGTAGAAAATAGTTCACAATTAACAACATAACTATGCATTTAACTATAATTCCTTTGCAATTGAAATGTAGATTACCTCATCGGCTGATGTAGGAGCTAATGTCTTCACTCTCCTCTCCTTGTCACTCTTAATTTTCTTGAAGACATACTTAAATGGATCCACGTTATGGTCGTACCGTGAAGGGGTCTATTGTAGATTAAATATACAATTAATACAATGTACTAACATAAATATATCAAAAACACTTAAAACCTATAATATAGAGAACAATGGTGTACCTGTGGCTGAGATGCTTCTCCAATGGACTGAGGATAGCTCACCATCGATGTAGAAAGTGTCGCTATTACCAATACAAAAAATGTTCAAAGATTAAATACAATTAATATAATGATAAGTATTAAAGGTTAAAAACAATTAATTTTTCATGTCAAACAAAAGTGTATTGGATCTTGAGATGCTTCTCCAGTGCAAGGAGGAGGGTTTGCCATTGACAAAATAGGTATGGATATTTCCTGTATGAAAAATTACAAGATTATAATATATCACAAGTTCACATGTATGCGTGCATATAATCATGAAATCAAGAAAATAAAGTAGAGATACATACCTCTACCCTCTCTTGATCTGCGGGCGAATCAGGTGCATTCAACAAATCCACAAAGCTCAATGGCCGCTATACATGTAAAATAGACAAAAAACACTAATCAATCTACAAACCCCAACTAATACTTGATTTAAACATTTTCAAACAATTGTACAATTAAAAATGTGTTCAATTACCTTCTTCCCATGTTTTGGCATCTTCAAGGAATTCTTTTTCTTAGGACGAGCCCTAGACGCAGAGGGGGTACCCTAAAAAAAAAAAATTAACATGAGATATTAGTACAGATAATAAATTAAACATAATTTTAAAAATTAAAATGAAATGAATTGCATAATCCATCAAAACAATACATAAAAAGAGTTGTAGAAAATATGATACCGTATAGCCTTGTGGGCCAAAATCGATCACTGAGAGCATGATGTCATCAATCTGGGACATTTCATCCCCTGTCAACACCTATAAACCAAAAATTGGACCTTGCATTAAAGATAGGTAGTATATCTTGTATTTTTTTGAATTCAAAGTGTACTATTCTATTTTAACATGTTACAAAATTTATACCTCAGGCATCGAAGTTGCAGCTATAGTAACTGGGGGAGGTGTATGGGATACCGTTGCTGCACCCTAAAATGCATATTATTTATCTTAATTTAAATCGATGTATAAATGAAAATTCATTTATGTAATTACAAATTTAAAGTGACTGATAAATAAAATGTTATGAATTCAAATCAACACACCTGTGTCTGTGGCTCATGGGCAAACACCATGTCCATTAACTCAACTGTCAGCATGACATCCTCAACCATGTGAGCTTGATATGTACAACCACAAATCATGCACAGATGATATGAGGATCCATCTACACCGGCTGCATCATCTGTCCCCGAGCATATCCCCAAGCAAATGACACACACATGTTGGATGGGCTCTTTGTCACCCTCTAATGGCTCATCATCCAATACAATAGGGTGTGTTAATGATGTCCCATGCTAGATGAGGGCACCAGTCAATGCTATGGCTGCTTGAAGAGTCTATAGCTCCATCAACTCTTTCAACTCTAATGGGACAGCCTAATGCACCTTGGATTTGGGTGCTAGGGGGTGGCGACTCTCTGCAGGTAATTGCCTATGGGCTCCAGGTCTATCTTGGGCAGAGCCACCACCTCTACCATGAAACTCTCTCATGCCAAAATAGTTTGGTCGCACATTGAGCACAAATTCACAATATATTTTTCTCAAAAAATATAATGGCACCTCATAATTATTACAAGGTGGATCATCAAAGACCATCCACCACCTCTGCCAAAAAAGATTCTTCATCTACACATTGGTACACCAATGTATGGGAAACCTCTTTGCATTAAGAGGTAATGATTGACCAGTTTTGGGATCAACAAAAAGGGCACATATTTGTTGTTTAGTAATATTTTTGTTTTTTACTCCATCGTATGATAGCCCATTGGCATAGAATTGACAAAAACTATCCCTAAAGCTTCCCCATTTGGTAATTTCTGTGGAAATAGCTATGCCACCACTAGCTAATGTTTCTAGGCTAGTGGCGAGGGATTGATGATGATCAAGTTCAGAATTTTTCAATTTAACAATCAGTCTATTGATTTTAGACATATTTTGTCCTAACTAATTAATTAATTCTTCCTATGTTTCGAGTGTGCGGTCAAAAGGAGGAATTGGGGGTTGTTCTTGTATGTTTTTAGGAGGTGCATTTGGTTATTCTTGTGGTTTTTCAGGAGGTGCATTTGGTTGTTCTTGTTCTAGATTAGAAGAATCTAGTTTTTGAAACAAAAAATGAAAAAGCCTAATCAAAATTAATGAAATTAAATTTAAAATGTAAAAAAAATTGCATAAACCAGAAAGAAAGACAAAAATAAACAAAAAAAACTAATCTTGATCCATAGCTTGGAGGACAAATCTAGCACCCCATTCGCGGTTTAGGAGAGGAAGTGGGGAAAAAATGAAGTTAAAAAAGCGCTATTCATGGGTAAATGAGACCCAGTTTTTTTTTAAAACTTTTTTACCAGGCACCACATATGCGTTTTTATTTGGATTATTAGTGCGTACGCGTTCATTTTCCTATGAGAAGCGTGTACGCAATCATTTTCCTAATAATAGCACATACGCACTCATTTTCCTAATAATAGCACGTACGCACTCATTTTTCTAAAAGCAGCGCATATGCGCTATCTTCTCTAGGCTCAAGAAGAACAAACCTAAGCACGTACACAGGAATTTAAAATTTTAAAACCATGTACACGCTGCTTGTTTTTCCATGTTTTTATGGGTGGTGTCCACTTCTCTAACCATCATCTTTGTGCACACGCCCTTTTTTACTTTTCTATTTTTCATGGGAATTCCAATGAACATCGGGCAAGATTCCGATGATAGTTGGCTTCATCAGAATTTCGACGAACGTCAGACAAGATTTTCAAAAAAAAACAAATTTGATAGAAATTGCCTCCTAAGATCTGACAAATATCGAGCAAGATTCCGACGACAGTTGGTTTTATCGAAATTGCAACGAACGCCGAGCAAGATTTAAAACAAAAACAAATTTGACACAAATTGCCTCCTAAGATCCGACAAAATGAAAGAAATCCCATAGTTCATCAGAAATGTTCGTCGAAAAATGCACCCAAATGAGTTAGTGTTCGTACTTATGGCAAGCAGAAAGAACAACTATTCTTTTGAACATAAATGAAAGATATTAACAATAGTTGCATTCTATACTTGTGTTTTAGACACAAACATACTTTTTTAAAATAAGGGAAACATATTTTTTTTTTTCAACACCGAATCACTGATGGAGCTGCAGTAATCAGTACTCCCATACCAATTTCAACTTTTTCCTTTTTCAAAGTTAATTGTATCTAGTTATTAATATGTTGCAGTCATTTATTCATGAATCATACTTGTTATTAAGAGAAGCTCATGTGCAACCCATGACCAATAATGCATTGGAATAGTGACTTTCATTTATGCACCAAATTATATATATGTGTTTAGGCAATGGAAAAAATAGATAGTAGAAGCAAACAACAATTTATTGCTCTCTAAGGTTGAGCAACAACAGTTGTTTATTTTCAATATGAGATTTTGTTGAAACATACTCTATCTTCTTTGTAAAGGAAATGGGTGATCTTTTTTAAGTATGGTTTTTCTGTAAGAGTGTAAGATTCTATGTTTTGTAGGTGGCGGCTTCATTTTTCTACTAAGAAATTGAAAAGTTTTTGTTAAATCTATTATAAAATTTGAGTCTTCTATGTAACACTTTTGAGTGTTATTTTTTTTATTGCGTCATACAAAAGAGTTGAAGCTCTACATTGATCAAATGAGTTTGTTTATCAGTTAATTGTTGGTATTTGCTATCTCCTTTATGTTTTACCTTCATCTAGTATGAGAGCCAAGTTAATGACATAATCTAGCACAAGTCTTACAAATCCTTAGATTCTTTAGTTTAATGGAAAAAACTATTGATATTAGTCAATTTCAATGAGGGCTTTATTTTGTTCTGAAGATATATGGAAGCTTGTAGAGAATGAATTTGTTGAACCTAAATATACAACAACATATGAAGCACTACCTCAAGCACATAAGGATTTGATAAAGGATAATAGAAAATGGGATTCAAAGGATTTTTTCTACATTCTTCATGTAGTATGTGAAAGCATCTTTCCAAGAGTTGCGAAACAAAGAAAATCAAAGCAAGTGGGGAACATCCCTCAAACTGCATACCAAGGTATGGATAAAGTGAAAACTATAAAATTACACATTTTAAGAAGAGATTTTGAAACCATATGTATGATGCAATTTCAGTCCATAGATTCATTTTTACTCAAGTTATTGGATTTGTTAATCAAATTAGGTCTCATGGTGAGATTATTGAAGATAGCAGAATGCTTGAAAATATTATAAGGAGCCTTCTTACAAAGCTTGAATCAATTATTGTACTATAGAAGAAATAAAAAATCTTCTTAGTTTTCTATAGATGAGCATAATGGCTCTCTTATTTCCCATGAGCATGAGATTAGTAATTCTTCTAAATCTTCCTTGGAGCTTGCTTTTAATTCACAAGTTTTAGTTCATTATCATAGAAGCAAAGGAACATCTAACTTTAGATTTAAAGGAAGAAATTCTTATAGAGGTTGATGAAATAGCCCAAGCAATTCAAGTGTAAGAGGTAGTGATCAGATTCCAAGCTAAAATGTCTTGACATGTACATTTCAACTAGACTATACCATTATTTCTCCAACTACTGCGACCCTTGTTTATGTTTGAAAGCCAACACTTTGATTGTTTTGCAGTATTCTATCATGCCATTATAGCAACATGGTGTCCCTTATTGATCTAGTAAGAACGATTAGAAGCATAATCCAACTAGCCTATCATAAATCTGAGAATGTCGTGGAAATTCTGGGGGAACAGGCCTGCCAAGTTCATTTTTGTTGGGAAGTTTCTAAAGCCTCTTCAGAAAATCTATTTTTGGTGTGTGTCCTCCAATCAAGGATGCCATGAGACCACATTTCTATTATGAAATCTAAAATGGTTCATATGCCTGGTCTATGCTTCCACATTTTGCTTCATGACTACCGACGTTGTTGCAATGACATCTAACAAAATTCTTCTATGCTATGAAGATACTCACAATTTCCCTAGTCACCACTGGCATTTGAAGCTACTTCATAGGCAACACAAGCCTCACATTTAAACTTTATTTTATTCTATTTGGTATGATTCTATTGGGTAATGATTCTATTTGGTGTTCTCCTCACTGCCAAGACAAGTATAGTTCGTCATATGTAGATTGTTCGCCTTTTACTATTCACCGTATGTGAGGAAGCCTAGCCCAAACAAATTCTTTTATTCAATATCAATAGATTTTGTGCAAAATTAGCCTCTGGTATTAGAAAAACAAACAGGGATAAATTTAAAACACAAAACCAAACAAATTACTCAAATACACTCAGCTTGATAGCAATGCTGAAGAAAATGAAAATAATAAATATTAAGGACAATGCTACAAGAAAATATTTCATGCATAATTCTATTAAAATGAGACAAACCAAATATACAGTCCTTCTTAAGCTATTTTCATTAAATGAAAATAGTTCAAAAATATTGAACTAATTTTCTTCTCTACTGATTAGTGGAGTTCTATTGAAAAACAAATGGAAGCATTCAAAGTCTTTGGAAGTATATCTGGATTTGTTTGTTAAAAAAAATAAAAATAAATTAACAATCATTCCTGCGTAATCTATACAAACAAAGATTGAGTAAATGCCACACATTTCAATGGATTTACTTGCTTTGGGGTCAATGTGATTTTTGAATTAAACAATTAAATAGGGATTTTAAAAATTAGATATCTTAGTTTTAAAAAGTTTAAAAGAAAGAAAGAAAAATAAAATAAAATAAGAACTGTACAGTACACATGGGTTGCTTAGTGTACTTTATCTTTTTGAAGATTTTAAAACTAAAATTTCAAAGTTAATGAATAATTCAAAGGTTTCTATTATTGTACAATTTAAATAACATTTATCTATTCGATAAATACTAATAATTTTCAACAGCAAGGAAGTGTTCAAACATGGTTATATTTACTTTAGTCATTTGAATTAAACTTTATCTCTTTAGATGAAATAAACCTTTTTCTAATAATATAGATTATAGTTTTTGATAAGGATAAACATGTTTTATAAGGACCCAAAACCCAAAGTATTATAGATCAAGGTGAGGAGCCAACCTAAAACTAAACCTAAGAAAAACATGGGACAAACCTCACACAAACCGAGAGCCAAAAAACCAAAAACAACAACGCCAAAAAATAGGGCAAAGTACTCAACTCAGAGAGTGCACCAATTCAATATTTTTCTAAAAAATCCTCTTGTTAATTTTCTCCAAATCCTCAATGATGAATTTGGAGGTCCGTGGGCGCTGGCTCTGGCTGCTGGTTCTAGTGCAAGGACCAGAGCTAGTCTTCCCACTAGCATCAGTCTATCCACCCTCGGAGGCATTCTTTTTCTTCTTTAGTCCCAAGGGTCACTGGTGATGGTTCTGGTTCTATAGTCGGCCATCATGGAATTATTCATCGCCTCCAATAATATAGATTATAGATATTTATTAAATTAATATTATTTAATTTTCTATCAATGAAGGTATCTCAAATCTCAAAGATTGATTTAGTTAGAATGTTAATCTCTTAAGGTTTTGCATATCTCTAAAAAAAGAAAGTTAATCTTCTTGTGATAAAATAGTAATAATGTAATTAGTATAATTAATGTCCTTTGCCAATAAAATTGAACTTTCCTTTCAAACTTATAAATATTATCCTTTTCAATATATGTAATTGGCACTTTTAATGCCTATGTATTAGTTACTATATAAGATGATATGTCTTGAAAATTGGAGTGGGTCTTAACATTTGATTAAATTCAATAGGAATTTAATCTTCACAAAGGATGAAAGAAGTGAAGATTATCATTATAGTGGAATAAACCTATAATTGGTAACTCTTGAGTGTGAGAATATTAAAAATTAGATATTGAAAAAAAAACACAAGGAAGCCTAACAACTTGTATATATAAAAGAGCCAATGTAAACTTAATCAAGGACCACATTTTAAGTATGCTCATCCATAACTCACAAGGTGGATTGAAATTTAAGAAAATAACCTTTCTCATTCTCTCATCATATAATGTGTTCTAACCAAGTGAACCTATATCATTATTTTATTTGATTGCAAATATTGTGGAGCATCTCATCAATATATCAATTCTATAACCATTAGGTTGAAGGGGCTTTTTAAAATTTTAAGAGATTATATGTATGCATTATCCTCTCACCTTTACACACAGAGAAAAATATTGAATTGTGGACACTTGTAACTCATGGTGTCCTGTGAGGTATCAGGGTAACCAATAAATTATAATATCACTTACTCGATTTCCTTGCACTTGTGAGATGTTTAATTTAAGATTTACTACATGACATTAATTGACAAATGCATCAATTTTAGAATCTATATCTAGTACATTTAGTTGAGATTAGCGATAAGATTTATCTTTAAAAAAAAATGTTCCCTTGATATCAAGCTAGTTATATATAGAATTTTATAGACTTCTCTCAACTACATAATGAGTTATAAAGGGAACAAATATGAAGGATTCATGAATATAAACATGATGCTAGATACTATTGAATATATGTGGATTTTTTTTAGTAGAATGCTAAGTTATATAATTTTATGTTCAATTCCTTAAAATTATTGTATTAAAGATTCAATTACCAGTTAAATTGATCACGTTTCATGTGATTACTATGCTTATTATTGTGTGTAGCTATGAGATTTCATTCATCATTTCAAAAGTTATAGGTTCTTATGTTTTAATCAATATGATAGACCTTGTTAACATGTTATAATTTATGTGGAATATTTATTTATTTTTTAAGAATATAAGGAATATAGTAAGAGTTGAATTGCATAGTATATCCTAAATATAGTCTTCATCCCCATTTCACCTAAGTGGGTGGCAGCTGAAGAGAAAATTGTCTAGGGAATTGAGCCCTAGAAAGGGTTGCATGCTTTTGTAACTTCACAAGAGATGGTTATAAATTATTTTATGAACTAAGAAGTCTCTGTGATTCCACGTAGGCAAGGCCATCTGTGATGAGCCCCCAAGACACTAGGTTTGGTTCTTAGGTCTTTTCCTCTTTATTTTTTGATTAAATGTGCCTCTCCTTCTTGAATCTTATGGATACCTTGGTAGTCTATGTAGATTTAGTATGTTATTACTTTATGATTGATCTAGGTAAAGTAAGGTTATAAATTATCATGATGATCACGTATCTAAATATCATTTGAGTTTGTGTTGAGCTTCTAGACATGTACACATCTAGCAGGCACATGTATGAGGGAGGTTGTAGTTACATCATGATGGAATGTGAGCAAAAATTGGATAAGAAAGAGGTACGTTGTGATGTAAAGTAAAAGAAACATTATGTTATTGTTTTAACATTTATTTTTGGTTGGAAAGGTTACATGTTGATTGATACTAAAACTCTTAGTTTTACAAATGCATTTGGTTATGATTTAAAAAAATTGGTGTCCCTATGTAACTATAGTTCATCATATCTAGACTGCCCACCTTTTACTATTGACCGTATGTGAGGAAGCCAAGCCCAAACAAATTCTTCTATTCAATATCAATAGATTTTGTGCAAAATTAGCCTCTGGTATTAGAAAAACAAATGGGATAAATTTAAAACGCAAAACCAAACAAACAGGGATAGTAATGCTGAAGAAAAAGAAAATAATAAATATTAAGAACAATGCTACAAGAAAATATTTCATGCATAATTCTATTAAATTGAGACAAACCAAAAATACAGTCCTTCTTAGGCTATTTTCATTTAAATGAAAATAGTTCAAAAATATTGAACTAATTTTCTTCTCTACTGATTAGTGGAGTTGCTATTGAAAAACAAATGGAAGCATTCAAAGTCTTTGGAAGTATATCTGGATTTGTTTGTTAAAAACAAAAAAATAAATTAACAATCATTCCTGCGTAATCTATACAAAAAAAGATTGAGTAAATGCCACACATTTCAATGGATTTACTTGCTTTGGGGTCAATGTGATTTTTGAATTAAACTATTAAATAGGGATTTTATAAATTAGATATCTTAGTTTTTAAAAGTTTAAAAGAAAGAAAGAAAAAAATAAAATAAAAACTATACAGTTTATCTTTTTGAAGATTTTTAAACTAAATTTTCAGAGTTAATGAATAATTCGAAGGTTTCTATTATTGTACAATTTAAATAACATTTATCTATTGGATAAATACTAATAGTTTTCAATAGTAAGGAAGTGCTCAAACATGGTTATATTTACTTTAGTCATTTGAATTAAACTTTATCTCTTTAAATGAAATAAACCTTTTCCTAATAATATAGATTATAGTTTTTGATAAAGATAAACATATTTAATAGGGACCTGAAACCCAAAGTATTATAGACCAAGGCCAGGAGCCAATCTGAAAATAAACCTAAGCAAAACATGGGACAAACCTCACACAAACCAAGAGCCAAAAAACCAAAAACAACAACACCAAAAAATAGGGCAAAGTACCCGATTGAGAGAGTGCACCAATTCAATATTTTTTTGAAAAATCCTCTTGTTAATTTTCTCCAAATCCTCAATGATGAATCTGGAGGTTCCCTGGTCCTGGCTCTGGCTCCTGGTTCTAGTAAAAGGACCAGAGATATACTGGTGATGGTTCTTGTTCTATAATCGGCCATCATGGAAATAATTTTCTCCAAATGATCACCACTATTGTTCATCGCCTCCAATAATATAGATCATAGTTATTTATTAAATTAATATTATTAAAGTTTCTATCAATGAAGGTATCTCAAATCTCAAAGATTGATTTAGTTAGAATGTTAATCTCTTAAGGTTTTACATATCTCTTAAAAATTAGAAATTTAATCTTCTTGTGATAAAATAATAATAATGTAATTAGTAGAATTAATGTCTTTTGCCAATAAAATTGAACTTTCCTTTAAAAATTATAAATATTATCCTTTTCAATATATGTAATTGGCACTTTTAATGCCTATGTATTAGTTACTATATAAGATAATATGTCTTGAAGATTTGAGTGGGTCTTAACATTTGATTAAATTCAATAGGAATTTAATCTTCACAAAAGATGAAAGAATTGAAGATTATCATTATTGTGGAATAAACCTATAATTGGTAACTCTTGAGTGTGAGAATATTAAAAATTAGATATTGAAAAAAAAAAACACAAGGAAGCCTAACAACTTGTATATATAAAAGAGCCAATGTAAACTTAATCAAGGACCACATTTTAAGTATGCTCATCCATAACTCACAAGGTGGATTGAAATTTAAGAAAATTACCTTTCTCATTCTCTCATCATATAATGTGTTCTAACCAAGTGAGCCTATATCATTATTTTATTTGATTGCAAATATTGTGGAGCATCTCATCATTATACAAATTCTATAACCATTAGGTTGAAGGGGCTTCTTAAAATTTTAAGAGATTTTATGTATGCATTATCCTCCCACCTTTACACACATAGAAAAATATTGAATTGAGGACACTTGTAACTCATGATGTCCTATGAAGTATCAGGGTAACCAATAAATTATAATATCACTTACTCGATTTACTTACTTTTGCGAGATGTTTAATTTAAGATTTAGTACTTGACATTAATTGCCAAATGCATCAATTTTAGAATCTATATCTAGTACAATTAGTTGAGATTAGCGATAAGATTTATCTTTAAAAAAAAATTTGTTCCCTTGATATCAAGCTAGTTGTATATAGAATTTTATAGACTTCTCTCAACTATATAATGAGTTATAAAGGGAACAAATATGAAGGATTCGTGAATATAGATGTGATGCTAGATACTATTGAGTATATGTGGATTTTTTTTTAGTATAATGCTAAGTTATATAATTTTATGTTCAATTCCTTAAAATTATTGTATTAAAGATTCAATTACCAGTTAAATTGATCACTTTTCATGTGATTACTATGCTTATTATTGTGTGTAGCTATAAGATTTCATTCATCATTTCAAAAGTTATAGGTTCTTATTTTTTAATCAATACGATAGACCTTGTTAACATGTTATAATTTATGCGAAATATTTATTTATTTTTTAAGAATAGAAGGAATATAGTAAGAGTTGAATTGCATAGTATATCCTAAATATAGTCTTCATCCATGTTTCACCTAAGTGGGTGGCAGTTGATGATAAAATTGTCTGGGGAATTGTGCCCTAGAAAGGGTTGCATACCCACTTTTGTAACTTCACAAGAGATGGTTATAAATTGTTCTATGAACTACGAAGTCTCTATGATTTCACGTAGGTAAGGCCATCTGTGATGAGCCCCTGAGACACTAGGTTTGGTCCTTAGGTATTTTCCTCTTGATTTTTTTATTAAATGTGCCTCTCCTTCTTGAATCTTATGGATACCTTGGTCATCTATGTAGATTTAGTATGTTATTACTATATGATTGATCTAGGTAAAGTAAGGTTATAATTTATCATGATGATCACGTACCTAAATATCCTTTGAGTTTGCGTTGAGCTTCTAGACATGTACACATCTAGTAGGTGCATGTATGAGGGAGGTTGTAGTTACATCATCATGGAATGAGAGAAAAATTGGATAAGAAAGAGATATGTTGTGATGTAAAGTAAAAGAAACATTATGTTATTGTTTTAACATTTAGTTTTGGTTGGAATGGTTGCATGCTGATTGATACTAAAACTTTTAGTTTTACAAATGCATTTGGTTATGATTTAAAAAAAGTTATTGCAAAAAACATAAGATTGAGTGGGAATAATAGGTTCTGTAATGTCCATTAAGTATGTAAAATTTGGGCATTACAATTTTACCAAGTGAATGGACATTTAGAAGAAAAATATCTTATTAAGCTTGAATAAAGAACTTAAACTGGACAAGCTCAACCAGTGGGAGGTGGTTGATGATGATTGAATAACATTGAAATTCATTAATTTTGATGAATTATCTATCATCAAAACATTCCTCAAACTATTTGCAGCCTTAAAGGAAAATATCTTAGTCCAATCATCAATTTTGTTTCCAAAAACTATATCTAATGTAGGTCACATCTTGTGTAATCGGGAGATTATTGGCAATATGATAGATTTGGTTAAGTGTTGTCATTGATGTCAACATTATCCCAATTGGATATGGTCCTGCTATCCCGATTAGACTTGGTGTTTGTCTTGGTTTTGACTGTGATTCTAATCCGGTATGATTAGATCCTTGGATTCGGTTTTGGATGGTTATTTAGGATGGTTAGATACTTTTCATATTCCATTGATTCATGATTTGGTGCTCCGGAAGCTATCACTTATGTTCCCGGTTGATATTTCTTTGTACCGGTTAGCTTTATCGATTGGCGATACTTGATGATCTGGTTAAGACATTTTGGTCCGGTTTATGGAAATGGTTTCTAACATGCTGAAGGTGTTATTGATCATGTTCTAATTGTTTGGTGGCTTTGTATTGGCTAGTGTGCTGATTTGGTAGTCTTATTTGGATCCGATTGATTATTTTGTGATATTGCACTAAGGGTTTCTACTGGTTGGTGAAATGTGTTGGAGACTGGTCTTTGTGTGATTTTCGATGAATGTAATTGTTTGAGAATTTGAATTAGGTCCATACTATGTAATATAAATTATAATATTGGTCCAGTGATATCATGTGATGTAATTTTTGTAATTATGGGTTTATGGGTTTAGGGTTTAGCTAAACTTATCATTAAGGTTGATGATCTATATTTATAGGTGACTTATTCATGTAATCTCAATGTTGATGGTTATGTCTACATTATCAGAGAAAGGTTTATGTGCGAACAGTGATATATCATTCAGCAGAAGGTTGTGAAGGATTTGGTGTTACGGGGCAAACATCTATGCTTAATGAGAACTGTATCAATCATTAGGAGATGCTACTTCCACAGTTCAATCTTTTCAGATTGTAGTCCAATGTGTTTGTAAATCAGTGAGGCTTCCTTTTGTGATGAGAAGTGTGCTTTAGGCGGTTGGTCTAATTGTAAGTGCAATCCCCATTGTAATTATTTTACATACTACTATAGAAGTATTATCTCATTATGGGTAAGGTTTCCCACCATGGTTTTTCCCATTACCAGGTTTTCCACATCAAAATAATGATGTTGTGTGTAGTGTGCTTTCATGCTTTATCTTTCATTTGTGTTGGTTTTTTGTGCTCTGGTATAAAGTTTATAATCTGCATTAATTGCTATACTTGTGAGAAAAATAATTCATCCCCCCCTCTTGGTTTTCTCCCGGTATCATAACTATCTAACAATTGGTATAAAAGCCTGGACCTCTCTGCAAAATCTTAACTGTTTGAGGAGATCTTATGGCATAAACATCAAGCTCTACATTTAATCCCTGTCAGAAGGAGAGTCCCATATTTGATGGTACAAATTACAAAATATGGAAGGAGTGAATGAAAATTCACCTAAGATGCCTTAGAGCTGAAGTTTGGGAGATAGTGGAGAAAGTGTATATACCTCATGATCTTAACTCTACAACACTGGCACCTACTGATGAACAGAAGAGATCTGAAATGATGTCAGAGAAAAAGAAGCATTATTAAGTGCGCTATTTGATTAGAAGCTATTGAATATCATAGAGTTGGAGAATGCAAAGCAGATCTGGTTTAAGCTTGAAACTCTTTATGAAGGTGACTAAGTAGTAAAGATTGAAAAACTTGACGGTTTCTGAGTGAGATATGAAACTTTAAAGATGGAAAAAGATATGAAGATAAGTTCTTTCATGGATAGAGTGAATTATATTATCATGGGAATCAAATGCTACAGTGGATCAGTTAATGAGGATGACATTGTGTCAAAGATTCTAAGAGTTCTGCCTCCCGCTTACAAGATGAAGGCTACTACAATTAATGAACTCCGGACAATGTTAAGTACCCCTGTTACCAAAGATAAACTACTTGGGAAATTGATTGCTTTTGAGCTTGAGGAACTTGGAGATCAGAGTGCTACTAAGATAGAAACTGCATTTAAAGCATCTGCCTCCTATAAGCAGAAGATAGATTGGAAAGATTTATATAGCAAAGATTTGGAAGACATTGAGAGAGAAGATAAATAACTTGAAGAGTTGGAAGCCCTAATTGCTAGAAGAATCCCTAAAAGACCGATTGGAAGTAAGTATGAAGGAAAAGTACCTTTTAAATGTTTTTCATGCAATTAGATTGGTCATTTTGCTTCTAGATGTCCTGAAAGAGCTGCTAGGAATCATGAAATATTTATGAGGAATTATAAGCCTAATCTAGAATATCAGAGAAGACCTAGATTTAGAAGGAATAAGGATGAATCATGTTACTATGTTGGTGATGATGATGATGATGAACCTATAAGTGGATCCGGTAATGGAAGCTTTGGTAAAGATTAGGTCTTTATTGCTATCAAGGATGATTCTCCGGAACTTGTCATTGATACAAATCATACTGAGGAGAAGGCTTTAGCTGCTAAAATTGAAGAGAAGGATGAATGGGTTATAGTCAGTGGTTGCTTAGAAATAATCGGTGACAAGAAGAAATTATTAACTGTGCAAGAATTTGATGGTGGACTAGTCAGATTTGGAGACAACAAGGCAATCGGGATCAAAGGCAAACGAACAATATCCTTGGATGGTAAGACTAATACTAATAATATTTATTATGTTGATGGATTGAAGCATAATATTTTGAGTGTATGTCAGATGGTGGATAGAGAATTTCATTTGCAATTTAAAGAAGGAAAATGCAAGATTATCAATAGATCTGGATTGGAGATTGCATCTGGAACTCAGACCAAAGGAAATATGTTTTATTTGAACTCCGTTGATAAGGCTTGATTGATTGCTCAGATTGATGAGATTTGGTTATGGCATAAGAGGATGTGTCATGTAAATTTTGATTGCATAGTGAAGATCAGTTCTATACAAGCTCTCAGATATTTGCCCAATATTTTTAAACCTCATAATCCGGTATGTAGAGAATGTCAAATGGGTAAGCAAGTTAGAAATTCTTTTAGAAGCGTACATGATAGATATAATGAAATTATTAATCTTATTCATACTAATATGTGTGGACCAGAAAGGACTAAAAGTTTTCAAGGTGATAGATACTTTATGTTTCTTATTGATGACTATTCTAGAATGATATGGGTTACATTTTTCAGAGAAAAATCATAAGCTCTTTAGAAATTCAAAAAAATTCAAAGCTATGGTTGAGACAGAAACATGATTGAAGATAAAATGTTTAAGATCAAATCAAGGCAGTGAGTTTACATCTGGTGAGTTCAACAACTTTTGTGAAAAGAATGAGATCAAAAGATAATTTTCTACACATAGAACCCCACAATAGAATAAAATAGTGGAAAGGAAGAACATAACTATCTTGGATGTTGCAAGGACAATGATGATGGAAGCCAAGTTACCTGATATCTACTGGAGAGAAGTTATCAATATTGCGGCGTACACTTTCAACAAAATACACATAAATAGTGATACTGGTAACTCCTTATAAATTATGATTTAGTCATACTCCTACTGTCAGATATTTCAGAATTTTCACAAGTAAATGCTATATTAGAAGAGAAAATGCATTAGGGAAATTTGATCCTAGAAATGATGAAGGAATATTTTTGGGTTATTCTACTAAGATCAAAGCATATTTTTGGGTTTTCAGGAATAAATTAAATGAGAAAGATCAAGTTGTGAGAAATAAAGCTAAACTAATTAGCAAAGGTTACTCATAGGAAGAAGGAGTTGATTATGATGAGACTTATGCTCCGGTTTGCAAAAATTGAAGCAGTAAGACTATTTCTTGCCTATGTTGCACACAAGAACTACAAGGTATATCAGATGGATGTCAAATGTGCATTTTTGAGTGGAGATCTCGAAGAAGAAGTCTACATTGAGTAGCGTGATGGATCTTCTTTATCAGAAGATACAGACATGGTTTCTAGATTGAAAAAAGCTTTATATGCATTGAAACAAGCCCCTTGAGCATGGTATGCTAGATTAGATAAATATATTTATAAGCTCAGTTTTAACAAAGGTAATGCTCATAGTAACTTATATTATAATATTGAGCATGATGACATACTGATCATTGAATTTTTTGTTGATGGTATCATTTTTGGAGGAGAAGAAAATCTATGCATGAAACTTGTTGATGATATGAAAATGAATTTGAAATGTCTATGATTGGATAGATGAATTTTTTCTTAGGTTTATAGATTACTCAGATTGATAAAGGAATTTTTATTTGTCAAACTAAGTATGTGAAGGAATTGCTTAATAAATTAGAACTTGAAAATTCTACACCTGTCAGTACTCCTATGATAACCAATTGCAAATTGTCAAAGCATGATGAATCTCCTAGAGTAAATCCAAGTAGATACAAATCAATGATTGGTGGACTACTATACTTAACTCAGACTAGACTTGATATAGTGAATGTTGTTTGTATTGCTTCTATATTTCAATCAGATCCTAGAGGAACTCATGATATTGTTGTTAAAATAATATTTAGATATTTGACAGGTACAATAGATTATGGGTTATGGTATCCAAAGGATGATGATTTCAGACTATGTGCCTATACAGATTCTAATTGGGTAGGAGATGTGGATGACCGAGAGTGCACTACAGGTGGTGTATTCTTTCTTGGGAAGAAATTTGTTTCATGGGTTAGAAAGAAACAATCATGCACTTCATTATCTATTGTTGAAACTGAATATGTCGTTGCTGCAACTAACTGTACTCAGATTTTTATGGATGAAACAAATGTTAAAGGATATAAGGGTAAGTTATGATGAGCCTATTATCATTCACTGTGATAATACTGATGTTATTGATATGTCAAAGAATGTGGTATTTCACTCCCAATCAAAACACATTTCTATAAGGTATAATTTCTTGAAAGAAAAGGTTGAAGCAAAGGAAGTCAGATTGGTTTATGTACCTACTAATGAACAGATTGTAGATATTATAAAAAATCATTTCCTAAAGATACTTTTGAATATCTCTCAGATCAACTAGGGATCACCACCCCTCTGGAAGAGACTTAGAGATGCAACGATGCATCATCTTGTAAGCCTATCAAACATATTTTCTGATCCGGGTTGATGAGATGATGTTGCTTCTCAAGTGGAGTAGTCAGCCATTCAGTTCAGTATTTTTGTTTGGCGGTACCCATCCTTTGTCATTGATTTCAAAGGGGGAGATGGTGTTCATGTGAAAATCAATTAATCAAAGGGGGAGATATATTTCAGATCAGTCTTTGGGAGATTTTTGGCATTCCTTGGCACTCAGATGATTTTCACATTAAGTGTTGCCATCAATGCCAAAGGGGGAGATTGTTGGCAATATGCTTGATTTCGTTAAGTGTCATCATTGATGTAAACATTGTATCATGGCTGGATATGGTAATGCTATTCTGGATGGACCTATCCCAGTTAGACTTGGTGTTTGTCTTGGTTTTGGCTGTGATTCTAATGAGGTATGATCAGATCCTTGGATTCGGTTTTGGATGGTTATTTAGGATGGTTATATTCTTGTCATATTCTATTGATTCATGTTTTGGTGCTCTGAAAGCTATCGCTTATGTTCCCGGTTGATATTTCTTGGTACCAGTTAGCTTTACCGGTTGGTGATACTTGATGATTTGGTTAAGAGATTTTGGTCTTGCTTATGGAAATGGTTTCTAACATGTTGAAGGCGTTCTTCATCATTTTCTAGTTATTTGGTGGCTTTGCATTCTCTAGTGTGTTGATTTGGTGGTCTTATTTGGATCTGATTGATTGTTCTATGATATTGCACTAAGGGTTTCTACCAGTTGGTGAAATGTGTTGGAGATTGGTCTTTGTGTGATTTTCGATAGATGTAATTGTTTGGGAATTTTAATTTGGTCCATTCTATGTAATATAAATTATAATATTGGTTCAATAATATCATGTGATGTAATTTTTGTAATTATGGGTTTATGGGTTTATGGTTTAGCCAACCTTATCATTAAGGTTGATGATCTATATTTATAGGTGACTTATTCATGTAATCTCAGTGTCAATGGTTATGCTTGCATTATCAGAGAAAGTTTTATGTGTGAATAATGATATATCCTTCAGCAGAAGGCTATGAAGGATTTGGTGTTACAGGGCAGACATATGTGCTTAACCAAAACTATATCAAGCATTAGGAGATGCTACTTCCACAGTTCATTCTCTCTGGATTAGAGTCTGATGTGTTTGTAAGTCAGTGAGACTTCTTTTTGTGATGAGTAGTGTGCTCTATGTAGTTGGCCTAATTGCAAGTGTGATCCCCATTGTAATTATTTCACATACTATTGCAGAAGTATTATTTGATTATGAGTAAGGTTTCCCACCGTGGTTTTTCCCTTTACTAGGTTTTCCACGTCAAAATATTGGTGTTGTGTGTACTGTTATTTCATGATTCATCTTTCACTGTTTTGGTTTCTTTGTGCTCTGGTATAAAGTTTATAATCTGCATTAACTATTATACTTGTGAGAAAATTGATTCACCCCCCCCCCCCCCCCCCGCACTCCTTAGTTTTCTTCTACTATCAGAACTGTCTAACAATTAATAGGTTGTACGGTGGGAAGTTAAATCTCTACCTAGTTGAATATATGGTTGAGAAAAAAAGTATGTCTCTCCATAATAGAAATGTATGACTGCAAGAAGAATATCACTACCAATAATAGTGTTGGAGGAAATGGACTCTATTGTCAAGACTAATATAGCACTACCCCAAAAATGATTGCTCCACAGACTACAATAATATTAGTATCACAAAAATTTTAATTTAGATCGCCACCCAAATTGTACCATAGTCATGAACTAGGTAAGAGAATATCACTCATGAATATATCATTATTGACTTGGATAGGAAGGATATCATTGCCAATAGTCTCATACTAGTTGATATATCACTCTTTCTAGTCAATGTAGGCATGAATACTATTGCAACTAACAAACAAAAGAGGACGAATATCACCACAATAGAAAACAGATTGAATGGAGGCAACTTCTAAAAATTTTGAGAATTTTTTATGCTGAAATGATATCAAATTCACAATCAATGTTGTGAGAAGATTTATATTCGATCTCACTTGATTACTTAATCCTCTGAATGGGAAGGCCATTAGCTTGGACCAAATTTGATAACAATTTCAAGAAATTAGATACCCATGATGAAGCTGGCCAAGATTCACAATCAAGCAATAACCAACCACACAAAATAAAATGTTGCAACTAAGTAATGAACAACAAATGAGATCTAGAAGAAAAGATTGAGATTAACTTGCAATGTATTGCTATGAATTGATATGGGTTTTTTCTAGCAAAGAACAAGGACATATATATTTATATTAAAGTACATGAATATAAGGAATACCACAAAATCTATGAGAGGAGCTAGGTGAACTCAGAGGACTAAAACTAGATCTTGAACTTCCACTTGAGCTAGAACTGGAGTTTGTGGAGAGAGGAGGAACATAATTATCTTCCATGTTTATGATTATTGATGAATTTTGTTGCACACCTTCTTTCCACTCCCATATTTCCCTTTCATCAAAAATCACCTCCTAACTAACAATCCATTTCTTTGTGTCAAGGTTATAAAATCTATATCCTTTAGTTGTAGTAGAATATCCCACAAAGCTAAAAATTTGGGATTTGGCATCCAACTTCTTCCACTTGTGAACTAGAACATGCACATATGTCAAGCAACCAAAGACTCAAAAATGAACCACTGAAGGCTTGTGACCACTCCAAACTTCCTTTGGAGTTATATTTTGAATTGCTTTTGTGGGACTTTGATTCAAAATATATACAATAGTTGTAATGACTTCTCCCCAAAAATTATTTTGAAGATTCATTGTCTAAATCATGCTTCATATCATTTCCATAATGGTGTGATTCTTTCTTTCAACAATACCATTTTGTTGAGGTGTATATACAATATTAAGTTGTCTTTGTATGCCATTCTTAATACAAAAATAAGCAAACTCATTAGAGGTAAACTCGACCCCTCTATCTATTCTGAGTATCTTGATATGCAATTTATAGAGCCTACCAAACATCTTTTGATTTGGTCATATTGACAATTCGAGGTAAAATTGAAATATCCAATGCAGATTGAATGGTGTAAAGATCTTTGTTGTCCTTCTTTTTGTCTTCTTTCAACTAATCTTTTTGTTGTGGTGTCCATGTATTCAATGTGTTTTGATACCAAATGAAAGATTATAATAATTTAAAAACTCACAAAATACAAAACATCAACTGAAGAGAAGACTAAATATTATTGATATGAAAAACATAATTAAAAGTTACAATAACACTAATTACATTTATAGACTACTCAATTCTATTAACAAAGAAAAGTAACTAAAAAACTAATAGCAATTTTTCAACTCCATAGACAAAAATTTTTAAAGACAAAAACCACTATTTAGACAATAGTTTCTAAAGGCTAAAAACTATAAAAAACTATACTAATGTGTATCTTAATAGTTTCCAAACTTCTATTTTATTAACAAAATAAAAACACATTCCTAGTAGTTTCCATCTAGCTTTGATCTCCATGGAATCATTATAATCTTGAGCTTGATCTCCAACATAGCAACATTCTATTCTTGAACATATCATTCCAATATTGAACTTGACTTCATCCTTGCATGTTTTTTCCTTTTCCTTTTAGAGTTCAACTTAGGTAGTTTGTAATTCATTTGACTCAAATCCAAATAATTTCACTTTTCTTATGAGTTTCATTGTTTGGAATTCACACTCACTAGCGGGGAGCGGAGCTGCACATTTGCATGGTGAAAGATTATGTCCGAGATTAATGTACTAGCAGGAGAAGCTGCCCACAACACCCATTCAACAAACTCTATGGGAACTCATCTCACTTAATGATGATGATGGGAAAATAGAATTGAATATGGGCGATGGAAGAGTGAAAGTGAACACAGGGATGCCTCCAAGTAAAGTTGGAACACAAGCCATTGTTGTTCCTTTGAGAAAATAAGAGACTCTTTCAAGGAAAAGGTTACATTTGATGGTTATGTGATAAATAAATAAGACTGACAATATTAAGTTTGTCCATAAATAGAATTAGCACAAAATATTTTATTTTTTTTCAAAATGGACTTATTATTAATTTATAATAAAAATTATGGAATTCATATATCAAATTGAACACATACTTTTGTTGCAAAATGAAGATTTCATCTTCATACTATATAGAAACAAACAATCTTTTATAAAAGTTCCAAGTTTTCCATCTCAAACTACTCCAAGTGGCTGAGGAAGCTCATGAAATATTTTTCCAAAAGAATGAGATGGATAAAGTCCATCAAACTACTAATGGAGGATACATTTTTGAGGACCTCAAATCCTTGTGGGAAGATGTTGTTGGTCATTATGTACCTTTGACGGTGCTATAAAAGCATTTTTACCTATCATTTCACTATTTTGAACCATTTTAGGCATGATAGGTGTATTTTGATTCCCTTTTATTTGCTTTCATCTATGTGTAATAGTATTAATGCTGACCTAAAAAAATGGATCTCCCCTGCTCTTCATCAGGTTTTAATCATCTTCATTGTTCAACATGCTAAATCCCTAGAGATTAAGCCTCACCCCTCAACCTCTAGGAAGAACAATATCCACTATGCCCAAAATGTGCATTGGCAGTACAATGATGAATCCTCAAATTCTTCATCTTCTAAATAATATTCTTTCCACTTGGGTACCTGTACGGACAAGAACTCTTCTAAGGCAAAAAGGTTTGATTATGATCAAGAATGCTCTAACAAGGGAAACTCTAATTATGCTCCTTCTGATTAGTTTGTCTTGGATTCCTTTAGCCCTAGCTCTGCGAAATATGTCAAGGCCCCTAACCTACCATTCTTTGGTGGTAATAATAGAAATTTTGAGCTGGGTTCTACCTCGGGTGTTAAAAAAAAATCCTTCCCTCTAGAGGTCTCTCATGGAAACAAAATTGCCAAGAAAAAAGTGTATTGAAATATAGACAATTGTATTTTGCCTAGGCTTGATGAGAATCAACAAAATCTAGATTTCTACATTGAAATCCTTGTTGAATTGGATAAGACTACCCCTGTATATAGATATATGGGCTCCTCTATAGTGGATACACTAGGGGTTCATGAGAAAGTGGTGAAGGTTTCCATGGATGGTCAAACCAGTTTTTTTCAATCTGGTGGTTGCGAAGATTTTTGGGTTGAAGAGAAAGATCAATAACCTTATTGTTGGACTAAGCACTTCGAACTCCCCATCCTTGTACAACATGAACAACCTACTTGATGTCAACAAGAAGCTGGTGGTGGATATTAAGCCCATCAAGAATGAACATGAACAAAAAATTATGAACTTGAAGGTGGCTCTAGATAAAGTCCATGAGAAGTTGAGTGTTCTTATTGTAGTGAGAAGAACAACCATGACTAATAGTATGGAGGTCCTTAGGAGATTGAATGAAAAATTCTAATCTCTCAATGTCTCCTCCTCAACCACTCATGCTTCTCCCTCCATATTGGTCTATGGAAACAGAAAGGAGAAGGTTGGTACGCCAATATATTATGATCTTTCTCCAATAATAAGCCCATTTTGGTCTCTTAATACACAGCCAATTCCACTTGCCCCAAATTTCCACTTGAAGTGCAATCAAAGTTTATTTTTAACCACCCTTTGTCAAGAACCACCCATTGAACTCCAATCCTCAGATTTGGTCAATTGCCCCTTGCAAACCCAAAACATGAGGGCACATTCAAGTTAGGTAATTCCTTCAACATTTCATCATCCCAATTAGTTAAAACATTGTGTTTGAGAGACTTGTTTCTGATTACTTTTTTGTCTAGGTCCATCACTTGTTACTTAAATTTTCCATACAAAGTCTCCCCTTCCATATCCTTTCTCTGAGAGATCCTTCTATTACACTCCTTCCAAATTTCTTAAAATTTTGTGGATGGTATAATTTCCCATAGACACCAAAATAAGACTTTATTATGCTTCATTGGCCACATTTTAAACCACTCTTCCAACTCGTGAGGCATGGGGTACTGCAAATTAAGTTTGTTCATAAAATTTTTTTATCATTTCTTTGAGTACGAACAATTGAGAAGAATGTGATTTGCTGATTCATTGTCCAATTAGCATAACACACACCTCTAGACACCTTGGAATCACAATCTTTGAAATCTATCTTCAGATAGCATTTTCCTTTGAATTTCCATCCATACAAAAATACAAGCATTGGGAAGACAATGGCATCCCCACAATAATTTGACTAGCCAGACTTCTATAGCAATTCTAGCCTCTTTAATCTTGTACCCCATGTTAACCTTGTATGATCTTGAATTTGGACCACACCATCTGAGAATGTCCTGTTCATTAGATGGGAGAAATTTCTATTCCACAAAATATCCTTTAGAGCCTGCTTCTGCTCCTCTGAAGCATTAATATTGTCTAAGGAGTTCTATTGCCAAAGATTAGTTCCATTTTGCTCAATCATACTCCTATAATTATAAATTTCCTTCCCCCAAACTCTACTAGTCTCTTCTTATATAGCTTCCAAATTTAGGTTGGACGCAATTGGAATTTCTCTTGACTAAGAATCCATCCAAAAGGAGGTTCTTCCCCCATTCCTAACTTTCCCATTCATTTATGTTATAGTTATGTAGTAGATTATGAAGGCAATATAAGAAAAAAATAAAACTTGTTATATTGATATTCATTCGGGATGCCTTTAAATAGGAAATACCAAAATAAATCTATTACAAAACTGCACCACATAAACAAACAAAGAAATTGTTTATTGATTTGACCTAGAACTAAACCTGCTAACTAATGTAATACACCAACATCCCTCCCTTAGTACATTAATTTGAACAAGAGTGGAACATTGCAAGGGTTTTGAACCCAAACCTTCTAGAGACTTTGATGAAGTTCCTTCACCAATCCTCCTTTCTCACCCAAGAAACATCGAACTAACTCCATTAGTGGATCTCTTGACTAAAGAAACTGCAACCATCTGTACAACATGAGAAAACATAAGTATTCCCACCCTCTGTGCACAATGAGACACATTTCCTCTAAAATTCCGCATCTGCTCTGAGTGTGTCTAATGCCTCCTATAGTACTACACATGAGATGCCTTCCCTTTGAAATTTCACATCTCCTCTAAGTGTGTCTAACACCTCCTCAGGTCTTGTGAAAATAATCCCTCTTCTGTTGTACAAATGACCAACCAAATGTATGCACATGAGGCACCTTTCCTATGAAAGTACACATCTCCTTCGAGTGTGTCTAATGTCATCTCAAGTTGTCGACAAATCACCAATCAAATGTGAATACACCAAGTCAACAAAATAGAAATCTTGCGCCCCCTTTCTCCTTGAAGGGACATATAATGCCAAGTCCCCTCTTTTCTTCAAGGACACAAATGTGATAGGATGCTTCTCATGCAAATAATAATCCCTGAGAGAGAATCTATTTTGAGATGACAGATATCCTCCTGCCTTCATTACCTCCAACCTCCAATATGAGCCTTTTATAGTTTTATCATTTTGATACCACATCAATCTTTGTAATAATACTAGCATCTAAGTTGTTGAAGGCTTTGTCATGTGTAACAAAAATGACTTTGGTTGTTCAGCCATAATTATTTAAAGATTCATTAACCCTTCAATAGTTATATAAAGTGTTCAATGGGTGGATCTAAAAGAAGAAACAATGTTTGACATATGTGTAGTTATGATAACAATGTCAACCTCAACCAATGATGAGCCCATACACCTCCAAAAATAAAACAAAGCTTCTTATATCTCCATTGAATACTTTTGAAAGCTCATACCATAAATAATACCTTGTATCTCTTGAATGTTTTATCCCTTTTAAATGAGACAATTCAATCAAAATTTTATACAACAACTTGCCTTGACAAAATAACTCCTTTATATCATCATTTGCAACAAATTGCCAAATTTTGGGCACCCAAACAAACCACTACTTTGAGGCTTACACGGCTTACATTGGATTGCAGATGACAGTTAGAAAAGGGATTAACCATGTTTGGTTGGAGAGTGATTTGATGAACATAATCAAATGCATTAATAGACACTAGGAGCCAAGTTGGACAATCAAGCATTTGATCAAAGATTGTCATCTCATGATTCCCAATTTGGATGACTTTAAAGCTTCTCACACGTATCAGGAAGGAAATGCCCCCGCCGATTATATGGAAAATATTGGGGTGGATTATGTGGAGGTTAATTGGTGGACGGAAATGGAAAGTTTCCCAAGAAACCTATGCGAGATGACTAGAAAGGATGCTAAAATAATAAGCCACTGATTTTCTATTCATAATGATAGAATGTCGTTGGGATAATTTTTCTTGGCACAAGTTTTTCACGCCTCCCAATTCTTTCTATTCTAGAGGCTTCGCTTGTTTCTGGTTAGGCTTGCTACTGTGTGTTCTAGGTGTGTTTTCTTGCTCTTTCAGAATTATGCATTTCATGGGGGGAAAAAAGAATAGGATGGAACCTGCCTCTTTTGATAACTGGAAAAGGAATATTGTTGTTTGGAATGAGATTTTGGACAGAGGCCCAATGCTGTATATGGAAAGGTTGAAGGGGAATTCGTCAAGTGCCACTATAGATTTTGTGAGTGGTTAGGATAATGGTACCCTTAAGGTCTATGGCACTGAATTTAGGATTGTTGAAGATTTTATCACTGAAATTATTGGTATGCAAACAGAGGGAAGGAAGTTTTGTAGAGAACAAAAATCTGCTAAAGAAGTTATCTCCACTTACTTCGACAAGAAGAAGGAGTGGAATAGGGTTCAGAGGATGGCTAATGATGGCTACAACCGGGAGGATCTTCAGACACCTTAGGTCAATGTCATGAAGGTTATCATGAGATACATCACTCTTGATGGTCAGTATGCGAGCATTTTTTCCTACCCCTTTGTCATTTTGAATCAGTTCAGGCACGATAGGAAAATTTCCATTCCGTTTTATCTTCTATCTTCTTTAAGGCATAGTCTAGAGAAACATGTTGAGAATGTGGATAATCCAGTCCTCCATGAGTCCTTATTCAACTTATTATGGATAATTCCAAGGCCCATGAAGTCAGGTTATTCCCTGTTATGAAAACCCTTTTCTTTTTCCAAACTAGAGGTTCAGGTGGTTTCTGACACAGATGTGGAAGGGGAAGATAGCGGGCTTGCCAAGGGCTGGAAGGATCACGACTTGTCTAACGATCCTGAGTATTGTCCACCTACTAGTAAGGGCTCCATTCAGAATATTTCCCCTGGTACAGGTAGTAGTAGGCACAACAAGTACCCTAGGAGGGCCACTAGCAAGTCTAAAAATCTAGAGACCAAGTTTCCTAACTTTGTCTCTCCCAAATCAAAGAATCCCAAATCTGGAAAGGGAGGCCAATATAGATAGTGAACAGGAGATTAATATCAAAATTCCCATAGACATTGATCCTTGGGAAACAGGGGTGTGTTGTCATTGACCCCGATTTGGATAATTGCATTTCCTTTGTGGCCAATGGTTAGTTGGATTGTCTTTAGAAGATGGGCATGGAGATTGAAGTGTTAAAAGAGGGTATAAAGGGTATTGTGGATACTTTTACTGATAACCTTGGACCCAATAAAACAGAGAAAATTCTCCAGTTGACCCAGAAAATTAGTGAGGATGTAGACAAGATGAAATCGAATTGTGAAAGAAGAATATGGAATTTGGAGGTGAGTGCGGAAGAAATTAAAGGAAGTTTGAAAAATCTGGTTGAGATCACCAAGGCCACCATGAGTAATAGTTCGGAAGGATTTCAATGAGGGTCAATAATATGATTGTGGATTACAGGGTTGATCCCATTACTAGTGTAAGTCCTTTAGACTCCAAGCAGAAAAAGAAAGTGAAGAGTGCAGGTGGTCAGATTTCTCACCCCCATACTACAATAGGTATGTGTATTCATACCATGAGCAAGAATTAGGAGCAAGGCAGCCCCAAATTTATCATGGACGAGTTGGAGACTATCAACAAGAAATTTATTCAAAAGAATGCATATTTGTCGCATTCTTATCAGTAGGTCTATGTTTCTTCTGGTCATGGTCTTTTTTGTGTTTTATCCTATTTTGTGGGCTTGGCCCAAGTAACAAGTTGGTTTATCTTTTGTTGCTGGTTTTGGTCTTTGATGCTTATTCTCTGGATATTGTAAAACTTTTGGGTTTCGGGTCCCTATAAAACCCATTTACCTTAATAAAAAATAAATTGCCAAAATAAAAATAGACTAGTACTCCCAATTTGACATTAACTCAATACTAAAATTACATTTTGAATAAATTAAGAATCTTTAACTAGCATGAGTTCATACCCACATTTCAAACTACTGCTTTTACTTTTATCAATGTGATACGATTAAAGCATCATGTAAAGAAATCTCCGTTAATTAGACTCAGTGTATAGGAAGTCTCAAATATTGAGTAGTTTACATACTATGTTTGTTGCAATCATATCAAGCACAACAAATGGAAAAAATCCTTGATATCAAACATTGCAACTTTTGAGAATATGGCTTCCAACACTTGAGCAACATAAAACTCCTCTTCAATAACATATATTCAAATGATCACAAAGCATTCATAGGATCACAAATAACATTGCACAAAGCAATGTAAATTTAGTAAAAAGTAATGGGCAAGAGCAGCAGAGGAGGTGAGAGCAATGGAGGAGGAGTTAAGGTTTTAGCAAATGGGGAGGGAGATAGCAATGATGGAGATCCATATGAGAGTTGAATTGCCTTGCCCTATAACTCTTTAGATAAGGCCTAGGTGTTTGTATTCTTCCTTGGTTGGAAGACCCTTTGGTGGCACCCCATATTTGTGGGGTTTGTGTTTTTCTTCTTTCTATGTCCCCCTGCAAGGTTCTTTTATAGTGGGTTGGACCATTGGCAACTTCCTTTCAGATCTACCTCCTTTTGAGGGTAGGATCTTGGGACTATGCTATGGAGCCCTTTTCTTTTGGGCTTTTGAAGGATGTTTTATGATCTATTTGGCTTGTTGTGGTTGTTTGTGAATGGACTAGTGAGGACCTCCTTTTCTTCTACCTTGTGGTTTTTGCATATAGCTTGGTCAACATTTGTGAACAGGATGAACCTATTGGGGTGTGCACAGATCTGAGTGTGACTTGGCTTTAGGTTGTCTGGGTTACAAACATGGGTTTTTCTATGTCCTCTTCCATAAATTTGATTGTTGTTTATATGGTCTCTATTCAATGGCTTTGATTGTATAGAATCCATTTCTTTTGTACAATTATTCTTTAGATTTGGATAATGGATGTGTGGGATCCCTTTTCGGTGTGGATTCATGTGGTGGTTTCCTTTTGTCGGAAGAATTTCTCAACCTATTTCTTTTTGGCTGCATGTAGTTTTTGAGCCTTACTTTTTGTTGCTTCCTGCCCTGTTCTAGGCTCTTCTTTCCATGGGTTGAATTTTTTGCTAGAATGGGATGCGGTCTTTGTTGTGGCAATGATCTCTAATGTGGAGTTTCTTAATTCCCCTATTATTGATGAGTTGTGGCCCCTTTTTGAATGGTGTCACACATGACAAGAACATGTTATAAATGGCACAACTTTAACATTCAAGACTCTTTACATTGCATTATACTAAATTAGTAAGTAATTACACCTCCTCTACATGCCCAGAACTACTATGTCATCAATAATTTGCTAACATATTCCCACTCTTCATGCAGCAACAATGCATAAAAAACAATGTTCAACCCTATCATCCTCGATGCCATGCCCAGTCATTCCCTTGTTGCCCTTATACCATATGAAGGCGATATAAGAAAAAAAACAAAAAAACTTAATATATGTATATTCATTCAGGATACCTTTAAATAGGCAATACCAAATTGAAACTGTTACATAATATAACATAGAGATTTTTTCAACCACATAGAGTTCTAGATCTTCCTCCTTCCACCATGATGCCTATTTTTTAATGTTACTTTTGGTGCATTGGGTAGCCATATGACCTGTTTGGAAGCACCTTCTACATCTAAACAAAATACCTTTGTAATCTTTAGGTTGCAACCAAAATCCATTAAGAGATTTGAAACAAAACTCTATAAGGGGAGCCACCTTTGTGTCCATTTTAACAAGAATATAGACATAGGTGGTATGAAGGAAATTGAGAGAATCCTCATCAACTCCCGAAAAATTTCCTAACATGTTTCCAATAGCTTCAAAACAAGATTCAGTCCAAAAATGCAACGGTAAGTTGGGGAGTCTTACCCATATTGGTATCTTCTCAAAAGATTCAGAAGCTAGGTTGAAGGCAGGATGCCATGGTTTTAGCAGGAGCATTTCACTTATCTCCTCGTTTTACCTATAAAGTTTTACAAAGGAAGTATTTCAAACAAAGGGCAATCCGGATCTGCTACTTCTTAAGAGACAACTTTAAGAGTCCATGGAAGCTACGCGCAAGAATTTTTTTTGAGTTAATACCATCATCATTGCAATGGATTGAATAAAATGAGTTAAAGAACTTTTAAAATTAAGTATTATTAGTCCCTGTCTTCAGCAGGAAATAATGTTTTCATCTCAAAATAAAAGTTGAAGAAAAAAATTGTGTTAATACCCTCATAGTCACAATGGATTGAATAAAATGAGTTAAAAGAAATTTTTAAATTAAGTATTATTAGTCCCTCCAAAAAAAATTCACTAGTATGTTTTGATTACGTGTAAATTGAAAAATTTAATCTTATACCAAAGTTTCATTTTTGTTTCTATTAAACTATTCTAAAAATTCTTAATTTTTTTATTTATCATTGAATGTTTGATTTTCTACTAGGGTTTATTTAATTTTAATTTATAAGAAAATATTTATGATTTTGACCTGTGAACACTGGCATTTGTACATGTATTTTAATGACTATAGCTAGCATTCGTTCATAATTGCCGATTGTAGTTTTAATAGTTGTGCCATTCATTGAGAAAAAAAACTCTGCTCATTGCTGCTACAATTTCATTGCATTCTCGTTTGGCAAGGGTGGAAGATTTAAGGAGGTAGAACATTTTCTTTGCATAAAGTTTCAGAAGTAGACAAGATAAACAACATAATCCAGGCGACACAAATCCACTGCATAAATCTAGGTATGGTTTGTAATTTGATACATATTTTTACCTTAGCTATGTATGCAAATTGGTCAACAATTCTTGGATTTGGTTGTAGAAAGCTACCATTATTTAAAAGTTGCAAATTTGGGAATTTTGGCATACTTAAGATGTGTTGTTTGTAACAAGCTATTTTGTTTAGTATTGTTGTTGAATGCAAATTCTTTTGTGAATTCTTGTGTTGCAATTTTAAATGTTGCAGTTATGCCATGCTGTAACATGTTTTGTTCATAAATTACTTAATTTTTTTTTCATGTTTTTCCTCTTAATTTTTCTTGGTAATTTGTGGATGTTTAAAAAAAAAATATGATGTTGAGGAAGGAATATGATTTAATGTTTTCCTAACACAAACATCTGACTACCTAGTTGAGAACCCTAGGAATGTCACTGTTTGATGAGATATCATGTTGCTAACAATGTTATAATATTGACCCCATTCTGGGAATATCTATATGTTCATTGATGTAGAGTAATAATATTAATGATGTTATTTAATGTAATTAATTAGATGAAATTATTATTATGGTGTTTAATTGTAATTAGATGCGAAGGGGATGACATTGTATCATTTGAGTATATGAGAATGAGTACAATGTACACTTGGCGTGTGAGTGTTTTGTTGAATAACTGGAATACCAAGAGGGGAGGGGTGCATTAGTATTCCTTTGAACTTATTTATACTTCTTATTAACTAATCACATAACATATTTCAAAGTGCAGTAAACAAAAATGCAGACATAGCACATAACACCAGATTTATATGTGGAAAACCCAATATGGGAAAAACGGAGAGATGATACTCCGGTTTGGCTCACTGTTGGTTTTGGACGTGTTTTACAAATTACCAAGAGGGCTTATAGCCAAATTTACAGAGTATAACAAATTTGAACTACTACAAGTGCATCAAACATATGCATGGAATACAATTACCTTGAAGTACATAAGTTGTCACATAAATTCGACGTGCGGAACTAGAACACAAAACATAACCACAAATATTTCACATATAGTACATAAAAATAATTATTTCAACAACCATACCTCTAGCAAACCATATCTTTGATGATATATATTTGCACCATTTAATTGTCAAGTTAGCTCAGCCAGAGTGGATGAGACCGAACTTAACCACACACTATAGAAATCCAAGTGCCTTCATGCTGTGTTGGCTTTCAGCTACAAACTTGAGAAGTGTGCATCATAGCATATCTAGATGGGACCAGATCTTGAAACATGAGCAATAATCATATCTGGGTAGGACCAAATTCATAAGAAGCTCCTGATAACACAAAATATCAAACCTCAAAGCTATACAAAACATGATAAAGAAAACTTTTTTGGATCGGATCACATACACACATGCTGGATAAAAACAATAACCATGACATCAATGACAAAAATGACAAATAGGGGTAACTGCACCAAGATGGTGAGTAGAAAAGTGGCCACATTCTGGAAATTCAAAAATGTGCTAGGCTTGGTAACACCAAGCCTAGCCAAAAACAATTAAAAAAAAAAAAGTTCCTAAAAACCTGTATAGGTTTTGAGGAACATTATATTTTATAATAAAAAATCAAAAGTTCTTCAAAACTCATACAGGTTTTGAGGAACATTTTATTTTATAATAAAAAATCAAAAGTTCCTCAAAACCAAAACATTATACTTTTTATAAACCCATAGGTTATGCAAAACTAGAAGATTTTGTCTTAGTTCTGCATAACCCATATGGGTTATATGTAGAACTAAAAACCAAATAGGAAGTGGGCAGAGAGATAGAGTGAGACAAAGAGAGAGGGTGATAATAGGATTAAGAGAGAGAGAGAGAGAGAGAGAGAGAGAGTAGGGAGTAGGAAGAGAGGGATATAATAGGATAAGGAGAGGGGGAGGGAGAGAGGGTTAGAGATAGAGAGAGAAAGGGATAGGAAGAGAGGGAGAGAGACGGGGAAAGAAAGAGAAGGGAGAGAAGGAGAGAGAGAGAGAGAGAATAGGATAAGGAGAGGGGGAGGGAGGGAGAGGGAGAGACATGAAGATTAGGAAAAGGAGAGGAGGAGAGAGAGAGGGGGGGAGAGGGAGAGGGAGAGGGAGATTAGGAAAAGGAGAGAGGGAGAGGGAGAGAGTGAGATTGGGAAAAGAAAAGGGAGAGAGGGAGAGAGGGAGATTGGGAAAAGGAGAGGGGGAGAGGGAGAGGAGGAGGGAGGGAGATTGGGAAAAGGAGAGGGGGAGAGGGAGAGATAGAGAGAGAGGGGGGGGAGGAGGTAAGAGAGAGAATAAGAGATAGGAAGAGAGGGGGAGAATAGGATAATGAGAGGGGGAGGGAGAGAGAGGGGGAGAGAGAGAAGAGATTGGGAAAGAGGGAGAGGGAGGGTAGAGAGAGAGAGAGAGGATAAGATAATGAGAGGGGGAGGGAGAGGGGGGGAGAAAGAGAGAGAAGGGGAGAGAGAGAGAGAGAGAGAGAGGAGGAGAGGGTGAGAGACATGAGGTAGATAGAGAACGAGAAGGAGAAAAGGGTGAGAGACTCGACAGAGAGAGAAGTGTGAGGGGGAGACAGATGAGATAGAACTCAAGGAGGATAATTAGGGCTTAAAATAGACACATACGGTGATGGGGGAAGGAAGACGAGAGAGAGAGGGAAAAAAGGGAGACATGCATGTATACAAACATATATATATATAGACATGCATATATACATACATAAACACATATTATATATGTATGTCTGTACATATATGTAGTAAATGATAAGTTTACAAACATACATTATTATGTCTTCATAACCTATATGGGTTTTGTGAAACACAAAATAATGGTTTTAGTTCTACATAACCCGTATGGGTTATTGGTGCAGGAGCACCTAGTCATGCTTCACTCTCCATTTTGGGTATTTTTCATGCTTAGGTGTCTTGTTAGTTTTGAAATATTTTCATAGGTTGTGTTTAGTCATGTCATAAGTGGTTGATCTCATTTTGTGCTTGAGAGATCAAGTTTTGCTTCTTAGGGCTTGAAATTGTCAATTTTGTGCTTCTAGGCCAAATAAGGCTAAAAAGTGAAAAATTGCTTTATAGGCTTAGACATACTTTGGAAAGCATTTAAACATGTTTATAAAGTATTTTTTTTATCATTTCTAGGTGATTTGGGAAGGTTGGTTGTGTTAGGTTGCTAAAATGTTACTTGGAGCAACAAAAGTTGTCATTTTTGCTTGTAAAAGTTGTCATTTTGGACACTTTTTGTAAAAAGAAGACAAAAAAATGCCTTATGTCCATACAGGAGTTGATAAACACTTTAAAATTCTATATATATGCCTCCCTCTTCTTGGTATAGGGTTGGCTTTTGTACTTTCCATCATAATCAATCAAAAGAGCAGCAATTTTCATGTTTTTTCTCATGTTTTGCACTCCATTTGTATATCAGCCCATACTGGGAGTTATCATTTCCATGATTTACCTTTTGGAAAGTTATTATATTATATATCCAATTCTTTTTATGTAATTAGTTTGCAGGTTTTGTGTATGGAAGTGGGTTGTACAAAATGGTTTCATTTTTGGCTCTTTTGCTGCCCTGTCAAGGGTTGTGGTCTTCAAAATGCATCAACTTGTCTAAATATAGGTTTGGGATCCCATGGATGGACTTAGAAAAGTTTTATTTCTCATGTATAGTGTAAATAATTAATCTTTTGGTCGGGGTTGTGCAAAGGAAGTGTTTTTGAGTTCATGCTAGGCAAGTTGGAGATGGACTTGGCTAGTAAATTTGAAAAAGACTCAAATAAGTTTGTACTCAGAGGTTGAGTGAAAAAACCTAAGGAAGAGGTCTGACCTAGTCTCCTTGAAGTTTTGGATGTATTTGGAGCTCCAAACAATGTGTATTTCACCTTGCAAGTGTGTTGAGTTATAGTTGGCAGCAAGTACCTAGTTTTGGGGAATTTAATATCTTTTGATTCTGAAGTTGATTGATGAACATACACATGCTAGGGAATCTTTTAAAAGGTGATAACAATGTTATTTAGAGGTTTATACATGCATTGGTGAAGTTTTCCATGTTATTCTAACCATGCAAAGTGCAGCAAAAATAGTAAAATTGCAGTGACAGTGCATTTAACAGCCATTTTTCAGTTTGTATGGCAAGTGTTTGTTATAATGTCATGTAGGGAAGTGTTGAAGAAGTGTTATAAATGATGTGTCAGAAGTTCTACAATATTTTAGAAGTTTGGTTTGGAGTTTAGAAGAAACTTCCTTTCTCACATGAACAAAACCCTCTCAAAGCCCTCCTTTCTTGCCTAGAGTTGTGGATAGTCATTAAACCACCTTCTCAGGAGTTAAGACCTCAAAAATATTTAATTTTGGAAATTTTAGACACCTTCAAAATCAGGTTCCAAGGTTGTGTTGGCCATCATTGCACTATACAAGCAAAAATCACCCAATTAGGCCTCCACGGGCTAGTAGCCTTTCTAGCCTTGTTTTATCAAAAGTTGAACCTGATTGCCTAAATGAAGTTAGAACCTTCCAAAATCTTGAGGGAAAGTTGAAATAATCACAATGAGCCTAATCCAATCGATAATGATAGTTAAGACATCAATTTGGGGTGTGGACCTATGGTGGACAATTTGAGTAGCATTGGTGAAATAAGATAGAACAAAGTTGTATAACACACAATAGGATGGTTGTTTGAGGAGAGGTGTGGGTGTTGAAGTTTGATGTTGTCAAACACTAATTGAACACAAAAAAAAAAAAAGCATATCCTTGGGTCCACTTGACAAACTAAACTATTTTAGTCTTATCGAGCAACTTCTCACTCAATCTCCCTATCAATTATGTAGAACTATGAATATTACTTTTTGTTTTTCAAAACCCTTGCGGGTTATGAAGAAATGTGAATAGTACTTTTTGTTTTTCAAAACCCGTGTGGGTTTTGACTTGGTAAGAGGGTTGGAAAACAACCCTAAGGCTTGCAATCCCATTTTCTCCCAATTTTTGTCCCTTTACACGTTTTTCATCTTCCAACATGATTTCTTGACTTTGTTGTCATCGGGTTTACAAATAATCAAGTGGCTATCTCTAAAATTACCACCATAATCTCACACGTCTTATAATTTTTCTAACCATGTAATTTTTTCTATTTTTGGACAACGTTAGCATAGTAAACTTTATTTTTCTTTACCAGTGCCTTGACAGTCCTCACAGAAATATGTCTACCTTTTTTTAATAACTTTTGATATACTTGACCAAATTGAAAATAAATTACATATTATTGTTCTACATTAGATTATATACACTTTAAAAAAAAAAGTTTTCATTTTTTATTATTTTGATTCAAGTATACCCAGTGCACGAAAAATAAATACTCAATGGAAAATTACAAAAAAGTACACAACTTCTATATATCACTCTTACCTATCATCCTACTAAAGATTTTTGCAAACTAGTGGATCTAGCTATATATTTTCTGCAACGCACGAAAACAGCTATGTTATATTTTTCTAAAAAAATCAGGAATAGTTTTTCGTGCGTGAAAGGTTTGACCCTCTTAATATTATCCAATTTTGAAAAAACTTTAGTAGTTTAGAAACTAGATTCAGAGAACTATAATGCTTATTATTTTCTCAACTCCTAGTTTTTAGTGCATGACCTTCAAATATCTCTTTGAAGTTTAGGTTTACCTGTTTTCAGAAGAAGAAAAAAGTGGTCACTTATACCCCCCTTTTTGTTCACCATCTTGGTGCACTTACCCATAGGCCAACACTCTCACCCTTTTTCATTGATGGCAATATATGTCATACAAAGCAAGTATTCTGAAATACTAACAAGAAATAAAGTATCAATAGTCTTTGCATGAAATGAAAGAAAATAATTAACTGCCAGAATTACTCCTAACACCACTACTCCCCCTTTGGCAATAATGAAAAATTGTAAGAAGAGTATCAAAACTTATGAAATCACCCTAACAGGAACAACTACTGATTTCCAGAGAACTGTTTAAGGTTCTAGGTGTGAGTGGTATGGAAGAGTCCTTGTGTGAGTCCCAATGAGAGATTACTTCTGTCAGAAACTCTATCCAAACCAGAAGGGACACATTAAGTTTCTCTGCTTCGGGAATAGAACTGGGATCAGTGTAAGATAAATCTGAAGAATGAGAAAGAGCCTTGTTCATAAAGAGATACTTGCATTGCTAAGATCTCTCAGCATTCCTAGTGGAACAATGATGTTATCTCTTTGTTGTTGTAGCTCATAGTATCTGTCATGTAGTTCCTCAATCTTTGATCCACCGGAGCCGAATAGGTCTTTGGAAAGCTTGAATTTTACATGTTCCTGTCAGATCTTGTCTTCAATAATATTGATCTCATTTTTTATGTTTTGAGTAGCATCCAACCACTGTAGACTAAAAGAAAACAATATATCTTCATTCTCCAAATAGGACTGGCCTTTAGAGATAAGATGGGAAAGATTTTGATAGGCTAATTCATACTTGCACTTGATTCCTTGCAAGATCCTTTCTCTAACATCAACTAACTCCTTCTTATACTTATTTCTAATTGTATCAACCTGATTATCTAAGGATTTGATCCATATTTTGCACTTTTCCACACTCAGAATATCCAGATCTAACTGACATTCAAGTATAGCAGTATAAGATGTGATTGGCAGGAGTACCAATAGAGAAAAGAATATCTTCTTCCATGCATCTTTTGAGGATCCGAGATTGGTTCCAATTATGGATACATGCACATTAGATTCCTTAGCTAGGATATTTTCCTTTACTTCTAATGGAATGTTGCATTGAATGTTTTTCTCATCCTTATCGGAGACTTCATTGAAATTAGAACCTTCAACTTCTTTGCCCTTATCGGATCTAGGATTGACCTGAGGGACTTCAAAGGTTTCAGGAGCATCATTGTTGTCCATAATATTATCTACAATAATTTCCATGGTAGAAACATCATTCACATCCATCGGATAATTTGAGGGATCATATTTATTTTCAGAGACAGTAAAATGCACATCCTTAGGTATACTGATGGTGGTATTGGTATCAAAGGAGAGAAAACCATGGTTCTTGGCAATACACACAACTATATCTATGATCTCTTTCTAAACCTTGTCTTTGGCATTGGGTACACCAAGCATTAGATATGATCTAAGTTATTTTTGGTTCTTAACTTTGTTTTACATACTTCGAATAAGGTGGCTTTGTTTTCCGGAGAGAGGGTGGAGTTGACTACTTCAAATATATGATCTTTAATAACTTATTCCTTTTCTCTAAAAGAATGCCTTATCCTTATTAACTCTTCATACAATTCATTTGGAACTATATTTTTATATTCTTCAATTATAGCTTCAAATTTTACACAATACATAATAAAACCTTTAATTATGGCATTCTAATTTTTATCACTAGCATTAGTAAATAGATTACCTACCTCCCTTGGACTCCTGCCTTGAGTGACAGATTCATAGATACTTTTTGCATGGATTGGTTGCTTGACCTTCTTTGCTTTGGACTTCTGGACATGTATCTGTTACTGCACAGTTTCTTCAACATCTTCCTCGGACTCCAAGAAAATAGTTTTTCTTTGGATTTTGATTTTCTTCTTTGGGGAGCTTGAGGAGGGAAGCTCTGCCGGACATGCATTGGCTATTTTGGATACACCGAGTCTTCTAGATCAACTGATGTTGGAAATTTTTTCCTCAGTCAGATTGGCCTTGTCCATGGATTCTTGAATGACCTTTTTCATTCTCTTTTCACAGTCTTTCTTGGTGAGTTCCATCCCGACTTGTAAGGATTTTTCATCAACAATCCCAAAATATTATTGGCATTTATCTATCGAACTCTCCAAGATAACTTTAGTTACATCATAAACAATATAATATGAAACTTCATATCCAAAAGGAGGGACCCTAACTTTTCAAGGTACAATAGCTTCCAAGTAGCATTTGCCACTTGTAATTATAAATGTGATGTCCTTTTTGTACTTCTCAACAATCTCATTTGGTATTCTATCTCGATTTTCCATGTTCATTTGAAATATGACAAAGAACATCGTAAACTCTTCTTCTCTGACCTTCTCATTAATAAATCCTTTAAGCCTATCTACAATTTGATGAGCTACCAGTTTCTCTTGAGACCAAAAAACCCTACCATGACCAAGTAACACTTCCATGAAGTAGAATAGGATACATAGTGATAGGGTACCGAATTTGAATGAGTGCTTCTTCTCCCTGCACTGAACAAGATTCTCCATAAATTATTTTCGCAGGATTTAGCAGAAGTCAAAATCTTTGTTTAACTCTGCCATCTCATAAGCCATATGCACAATGGTAGCAGAAATGGAATTTTTTCTATATGTCAAATAAATTTTGTTCCCAACCATTAGAGAAAGATACTTATCTGTTGTATTTCTGACATAGTCGATGGCTAGTGAACGCTTGTCAAATGTGGCACCAATTAATTCTATGATAAATTTAAATTTTTCCAACTTTGGTCTAAGAACTTCATCGAAGTCACTCAAACCTATGATAGGTTTCATCACTTCCTTGGTTATCGTATGGTTTTGTTCCAACAAGATATAACTGTCATGAAATCTGCTCATTTCCAATTTGACCCATTTCTCATCATGACAGAAATTTGGAAAGTTATTCCATGTGTTCAAGTTCTTCTGGACTACGTTGGTGAATTTTGATTTGACCTTGCCTTGCAATCAGCTATCTATTCGGTCTAGCTATCTAACATCCTTTTGTGATGAATGGATTCTTCTCGCTTGACATAGATATAACCCCTGACATCTTCTACCAAAACAACTCCAATCAGAATTTTAAAAAATGCTCCACTAGGATCTGTCTGAATTGCCACATAGGGTGTCTTTGTGAATACTAGTCGAGGCTTGTCAACAACATCGACAACTATGGGGGAAACCATGATTATTGATTATGTAGATTGTTAGCCTAAAACTTGATGGAGAAACCCTAAGATCACTTGATTTCCTTAATTGCTTTCACAACTCTTGAGTTCTTTTAATTCACAGTGAAATAACTAGTTGTGGCGCTTTCCTTATATTCTTTTCATCAAGGGTTTTGCATTAAATGCACATGAGCTATCTTCCATATTCTTGACTTTCGCAACAACTTGTTGGATCCTATGATGGGCTATGATAATGACTACTAGATCACTTATTTTTGCTATATACAACCTCAAACAACTTTGGCTGGGGATACAATTATGATCTTCTAATTACTCCCCCTTCACCAAAGCCATAAGATACTCAATTTCCGAACGAAATACTTGCACCAGAGTGGGATGTTGGCATTTCTATAGTTTCCTTATTTCTCTATATTTTCTTCATTTCAACTTTGACATCCTCCACATCGACCTCCTTTATTGATTTGGTTTGATCTTGAACTTTATTTCTTCTGCACTACCTTGCTGTGTGACTGGGTTTATTGTAGTTGTGACATTTGATATTTTCCAGATTTTGTCTTAACCTACATTGATTAGCTTTGTGCTTCAAAGGTGTGTTTCCCTAGTGGTTCTTCTAAGGTGTATTTCCCTCCTCTTCTAGGGTGTTGTTTGGTCCACCTTAGGTGGGTTTTAGCATGGGGGCTAATTGAGGACTTTGGGGTTTTGGGTTCTATACTTTTCTTAGGAGAGGATAATTATTCTTTTGTTGCAAGTTTGGTGCTACCAGTTGTGGGTTGGAGGTGGTTGTGTGTTGAGGGTTGGTTATCCTATGTGAAATTAATCAAAGAGGGCTCTACTTCCTTCTCTTGTACTTCTTTGATGGCAAGTGACTTCCCTCAAGGGATGTCATTTTCTTCTTCAGATAGTTCTTCTTTCTTTGTTGTCCCTCATCCTCCTATGCTTCTTTTGGGTGGTTGGTTAAACAACCCACTTCCTAGTGCTTCTATCTCCTTATGGTCTTCTACTATGTCCAAGAAATTCTTGAGTCAAGGTGACTTTTTAGATTGTAGTCCTATTGGGGTGGGCCAAGGTATGTTTTATGGAGGGGTCTACTTTTTATAAAAAGTTCAAAGATGCCTTTCAAAACCCTATTGGTTTGTTTGCTCTTATCCATTGTATATATTTTTTGTTTTGTGTTCTTTTTTATTAGATAAGTTTTTTCTATTTCAAAAGGTTTTTGGATACCTTCCAAAACTAAATGCATTTAACACCCTTGTAGTCTCCTCCTTGTCTTGATAGTAAAAGGTTGCAAGAAGCCTTTCAAAACTCATCATATTTTTTTTATTCCTTTAATGGCTTATTGCAAGCACAAGTTTTTTGGGATAGAATATGATTTGGGGCGTTCTTCTAAACCCCTATATTCTGAAAGTGTAAGCCTTTGAGAACTCATGATCCTTGTTCCCGCTAATCGAGTGTTCTGGGTAAAAGTCTCTCTTTCTACAAAGGGGTTTCCTCTTTGTAGGTGTTGGTGAGAACACTACTTGTGAGTTCTACCCTATTATGTATCAAATTAGGGCCCTCTCCCAATTTAATCAATTACAAAATACTTCACAAAGGAAATGAAACAAGTCCCCAATCCATAGATTTTGCATAAAACCAATGTTTGTATTATGTATCTATCTAGGCACTAGTTAGAAGAAAAAAACTATTGTCCAGTATAAGACATCTATTCTCTTCATGATTTATATGTCAAGCTCTATCATACTTACCTTTCCATACATTGCCTATGGATAGAGCTTTGCAATCTGATTGAACGTTCTCAAGCACAATGTGAAATTCATTTACTTGAAGTTGATCTTTAAACCAAGAAAATTCATTCACCTCCACATTGGACACAACCAACTATAGAATTTAGGTATATAAGTGAAAAACAAATGAAGAGATGGATTTTAGGCATGGATTTCATTCAAATCGCTTTTTGAATGGTGTCATACATGACCAGAAAATTTTATAAATGGTGCACCTTTAACATTCAAGACTCTCATTGTGTTATACTAACCTACTAAGTAATTACACCTCCTCTACATGCCTAGAACTGATATGTTATCAATAGTTTTTTGATACATTCACACTCTTCATGCAACAATAGCGCATAAAAACAATGTTTAACCCCATCATCCTCGATGCCACACCTAGGCATTGCTTTGTTTCTCTTATACCATATGAAGGTGATATAAGAAAAAATTAAAACATAATATATTAATATTCATTTGGGGTGCCTTTAAATAGGCAATACCAAACTAAAATTGTTTCATAACCGCACCACAAAAACCAACCATGCAATTATTTATTGGTTTAACCTAAAACTAAACCTATTGACTAATGTGAAATGCTAGGAGCTTGATGGTTGTAATTTACCTTACATGATTAGCTAAGAGAAATAAAAATTTAAAAGTGAGTAATATGGTATGATGTCAGTTCATAATCTATTTTTTGCATTATTGCCTAAATGGTTATGTTAATGATAAAGTAAGTTAGACATGAAGTAAGTAGATGATAAATGAGTTGAGGCATCAAACATAAATGAGTTGAGCAATCTTAATAATGGCAAATGAAATCTTGGAGATATGCATCAATAATTTTATATATTATAATAAAATATAGTATATTTTAAAAAAATTATTAAGTTTTTATTATAATTTGTGATATGAATATATTACTTGTTCATGAATTTTTTTAAGATTCTTTAGTCAAATCAGCTTCAATTTAAAAATACAATAGAAATTTAACTAGGAGTTGTAGGAGAAGTGCCTGCAACAGGTCGCCGATAGGCGAGGCTAAGATTGGGGAGGCATTTGCAAACTGAGGAGTGAAACAAATTGGAACACTTAAAATGAGGAAAGAGAATGTAGAAGTGGAGAAGACATCAAATATTATAGCCAGTCGAAGTGAAGTATGAAAATTTTTTTGGAACATTATTGTTGGCGATGATTTGAATTATATTTTGTAAATCTCTACAAGAATGTGTCAAGTATATTTTGAAGCACTTATTAGGAGCAAACCATCCGATGTGTAATCATTAACAAGAAGCTGATGAGATGTGAAGATTAAATCCTACAGGGGGAGGAAACAAAATGAAGTGAGCTAAAGTGAGCAAAAAATTGTTTTATAGTGTGTGGAAGAGATAATGTGAAGTGAGAAGGGTGGAGAAATATTTAAGTTAAACATAGAAGATTTGTTTGGAGTGTGAAGAAAAACAATGTATGGGGTAAATTATTGAATGTTCGAAGAGCAAAGAGAGAAGAAAGGTCGGTGTTACCTGTCATTTGTATGTGATGAGGAATGGGCGTTGGAAGTCTGGTTTGTCACGGTCGAGATGTTTATACTTTGAACCTATGTGGCAGAAAAAACTTATTAATATAGAGCATTTGTTAATTTAGTGAATATGCACATAGAAACATAAGCTCTTAGATGAGCATGCAGCTGGTTATTTTTCTAAATGTAGATTTTGTGCAGCTTGTGTGAGAATTCACAAAAAAAATTACAATATTAAAATTATTTGAAAATAAATATATTTGTCCATAATATGCACAATAATGAAGAAGATTAACCATGAAATAAAATAAAATCTATAACAAGAAAATGTCATCATTTTGAAATGAAGATTTGGTGTTTTGAAATGATGACATAAATGTCGTATAGAATAATGAATTAGTTTTGGATAAAACACAATAGGTAATTTTAGACTGTTGAATTTGAAAGTGTAGTATAGACTTAATGAATAACATAACCAATTGGTCAATGAATGTTTGCAAATTTTGGTAATGCAATTGTGAAAAGGAAAGCACATGGATATGGCGAGGTTAGTTGCTCCAGCTATGCAGTTCAAACAATACAACCTTTCAAGGGAGGAAATTATGGAAAATGTTGAGTAACAATATAAGAACATATATTAAAGTGACTGTTTTGTGGATTGTACAACGCCAATTTTTATAACCAAAAAAGAAAAACAATGCAAGCAATCTAACTATGCAATTTAAATAGTACAACCTGGTAAGAGTTAATTTTTAGGAACAACATATCTTGTAGTAGATACTTTGTTTGAGGATAAAGCTTAATGAGGGAGTTATTTACTTACAAAACTGAATAGCTTGGACGCGTTTGTTCACTTTTATTTTCCTTCTACATTGGTGGTTGAATTAGAACCTTGATTGTTGCATCGAAGACAACTTTAATATTAAAAAAAATAGAAAATTAGTGATGTAGAAGCGGTCCATTATTAGAACAACATTGTTTGTAAAGAGACAGTGTAGTTTTTGAAATTGTGTAGGTAAAAGCCAGCCTGAACCTATAACAGTGCTTAGGCAGTGAACATATAAACAAATATAGGTAGATTAGTGATGATATAGGTTTCAGTGTCATTACCTGCTGGTTTTTTCAGTTGCATTGTATAGATGAAGGAGGTTCAATCTTTTTCTTTAGCTTGTCTCCGTAATAGCAAGTAAAGTAGGTTAAAAATCATCAACAAGACATTGGAGAGAGTGGAATTGGGGGATGAATTTTCAGAGGGGAGTGACTGAAAGAGTAGTGAACACTTAAAATGTTGAAAGTGCATGTAGAAGTAGAAAAGACATCAAATATTATAGCCTGTGAAAGTGAAGCAACAACAAAATTTAGAAACATTATTTTAGGCGATGGTTTGAATGTTTTGTGGATTGTGTGATGCCAATTTTCACAACAAAGAAAGGAAAACAATGGAACTAATCGAACTATGCAATTGAAAGAGTAAAACCTCTGAAGAGTGAATTTTTTGGAACAACATATCTTGTAGTAGATACTTTCTTTGAGGATAAATCTTAATCAGACAGCTATTTACGTACAAAACTGAATAGATTCCATGTGTTTCTTCCCTTTTGTTTTCCTTCTGCATTGGTGGTCGAATTACAATCTTGATTTGGTGCATGGAAGAGAAGTTTAATATTGTAAAAGAGTAGAAAATCAGTGATATAGAAATGCTACATTATTAGAACAACATTGATTGTAAATAGATAGTGCAGTATTTTGAAATTGAGCAGGTAAAAGGTAGCCTGAATTGGTAACAGTGGTTAGGTAGTAACCATATAAATGAATACAAGAAGAATAGTGATGATATAGGTTTGAACCCCATTACCTGGTGTGTTTTTGAGTTGCATTGTATATATGAAGCAACTCAAATTCATTTCTTTATCTCCTCTCCCTAATAGCAAACAGACGAGGTTAAACATCATCAGTGAGACATTCTAGAAGGTTACAGAGAAATTGGTTCGATCGGAATAAATTAGTAAGGAATATACTTGCATTTTTTGGAGAGATTACAATAATTGGTACAACATCTTCATAACAAAAAAAGTTCAAAACTTTACATACCTAATTTTGCTCCAATTTAAAGGAGTGGCAGACGAGGAGTATAATGTCACAACTTAGTTACCCAGTGGAGGAAAAAGTAATCATGAACATTTTGTATTAAACTATTTCTTACAGTTGAAAACAAGAGTAAACTAAAAATCATTTAATGGATTTTCAACCAGAATGGACAGCCTAACAAAAAGAGATAGCTATACCTTTTTTAGAGACGTTATGGGGAAATTTGGTGGTGGAATCATTAAATGTGAAATTAGCATGCAAAGAGATGGCAACATACAAAAGTGCTGCAATACCTGATAACGTGAGGCAAAGGTTAAACATTGTTGTGTGTAGAAATTGCAAGTGGAGGAAGAAAACCCTTTAATGGGGGTGTATGTATGAACAACAAGTAGTGGAACAATAGTTAAAATGGACCCTGCAAGAAAAGAAGTGGCGTTATTTATCATATGCATAGTAAAAATGAAGAGAGTGCAAAAATTTAAAAGGAAAAGGGAGGAGTGGAAGTGAAAGGGTGGAGTGGCATACCTGATGTTGTTGTTGATTAGAGTGGATGATTGGGGGGTGATGTAGACATCTAATTGGAGAGAGCGACCAATCTATTTTCTTCTTTCTTCTTGATAGTTGTATAAGCATTGCTTTGTAATTTTGAGTACCTTTCAAAAGTGAAAGGTGGCTCTATTCTTAGATCTTCAAGTGATTTCACTCGTGAGATTGTAGTGAAGGTCAGCCTCTGTTTTTCAGTCTTTCCAATATCTAATGTTTCTTTGTCCAAAGTGAGGCCTTGGGATTTGTGAATAGTAAGGGGGAGTTGAGTACGACTACCTCGAGTAATAGGTGGTATAGGTACAAATTTAGGATTTGCATTGTCTCAATGAGGTCCAGTATAATTTTTGAACTCAAGAACCACGTACTTTGGCAAGTCAGGAGATTTAAAATTTGTATCATAGACAATGGATTTAATTTGTCCTAATGAGTCATTGACCAAGCCAGCTTGTATCCATAGATTAGCAATTAACGTTACTTGTTCATTGAGGGAGAGGAGTATTTCTGAAGGGAGTTGTTCATCATTATCATATGAAATGTTAGTTTTCCTTGGAACTTGGGCAAGACATCGTGCAACAGGTAAGTGCAGTTGTTTTAACATTTTAGTATTATGGTGTTTGGCTGATGCATTTGTTGCAAATAAATGAATTGAACAGTCAAAGTGTTTGTTATCATCAACAACTAGTTTAGTGGAGGATCAAGACATAAGAGCTTCCCAATCTGTTTCGAGCGCATTGAAAATTCTAATGTTCTACAAGATTGCATGAAATTGTTATTGGATATCTGAGGTACCTTGCTGTCGGAAACTTGTATCCAAGGTAACCACAGTTTGGAAAGAGTGCCATAATGCAAGGGTTGTAGAATGTGATGTATATGTAAAGGCTTGTCCATTACATGACGTAGTTGACCAAGGTCACCTACAAGGATTATTGAGATACCTCCAAATGGTTCATGTTGTTGGTGAGGGAATGCTTGACGTAATCTGCTGTCAATTTTCAAAAGAAATTTAGGACCCAAAAAGCTCATTTCATCAATTATAATATATTGTAATTGTTTGTATTGTTCTTGGAAGAACATTAAAGATTGGCCTGTCAAAGGTTTCATATCTCTAAGAGGGATGCACAGGGCAGCATGGATTGTTGTTGCTTGGATATTATATGCAGAAATGTCGGTTGGGGCAAGTACAAGCAAAGGATTGTGTTGTAGATTAGTGGAAAGGTTTAGTTTTTTTCTAATGCATTATATCAAAAATGATTTGCCAGTTCCTAGAGTCCCTTGTATAATCATACGGAAAGGTGGTACGGTTTGATGAGATGCATAATGGGCAAGAATAAGGTCAAGTGCAAGTTTTTGTTTTGCCGCCAAAGGGAATGCATTAGTGGTAGAAGAAGCTGGTTGGATAAGGGTAGGCTAGCAATTTATTTTATTTGTGAAAATGAAGTTAACATTAGTATGATGAAGTGGATCAGTGGGATGTGGTTCAGTCCAATCAAAGTTAATATCTTAATCACATCTACCCAACACTTGGAGATCATTGCTGATGATTTTGTTAGAAGCGTACATTTGTGAAAGGTACTCCCATTCATACTAGTCTTCATTGTGTGAATGTAAGAAATCATTATCATTAGAGTCTGCATCATTCTCTATTGTGCATTCTTGTTCCTTTTCCATAAATATGCCAACGTGAGTAACCATCCATGTACAATAGCTTCAAATTTGCAATGATTTGGTCTATTGATGTACCTATATCTGTAGGAATATGATGAAAGGTTTTGCACAAGAGCAACTCAGTCCAACAATAGGCTTCAAAGTTGTGATCATCCTCATTCGAAGAGGTTTTAAATTGGGGGTAGACATTGACAATTGCTTGTTTTTGCAGTTTTTGTCATTTATGCTTCTTACGCTGGCTATTGTATGAAAATTGTTGTGTTGATTTTATTAGTGAGACTTTTTCCAATTCAATAGGCCTTTCCATATAAGCAAAAATATAAAATTTGAAAAGTTTGACATTGTCATTTTGATCAGTAATATGATGGAGGACCTTCCTGCTAACATTAAGGGAGACAAAATGATGGCTACAACTAATCAATGGTAGCTTTTGCAACATATGGCAAGTTTTCTGTGCGCTGATGTCTCGATCAACAACTATCCCCATCATGAATTTTTGGTATGCTAGCAAGATGGTATCTTGAGTATTAGTTGTAGCAACTATTTTCTTCAACACATCAACATCCTCTGATTTTTGTTCTGTTTTTGAAGCATATTTGGAGATATATTGCAGAACAACCATTTTGGAATAAATAGGCTGGAAATCAACATTTGCATGTCATATTGCTAGCATAATTGGGTTGTGAGTATTTAAACGATTGTCATTTCTTTCTAGTTGATAACATGGCTTGCAGTCAATATCAATAATCAGCATTGAAAAATCTTGCTTAGGCCAAGGAGCCCTGTATCGACAATGGAGGGTTGGGCCTTTTTTTTTAAGTAAGTATGAGTAGATCATTTTGTATGCCACTGAACAACATTGACTAGTTCCTCATAATCAGAGAAAGGGTGAGCAGACAGAATTTGGTTTGTATTAACCATGCATGGATCCAACAATAAATTAGTGTGGAGTCTATTGTCTCGGGCAAGTTGGCTATGAGGATTCCATGTTGTAGCATACCTATCAAAAAAAGACTCAGTTGATTGCACATAATCATAGTTAGACCAGTCTATATTGTCCATATCAAGTGCATTCGGCAACCACAGAAAGCCATGTATATGTGTGGAGCCACGATGTTGTCATTCGTACTTGTACCAATGGTCTTTTGATTTCAAAACTTTGTCAATAATCTCCTCACATAATATTGTGAATCTAAAATGCAAGAACAACGCTGTAATGTGTGGATTGTGGACAATGTTTTCTATATAAAATTTCTTTGTGGATTGGAATTCTGAAGAGGAGTTGGCTGGAAATAATTTATGTAGTTTTGGCCATTTTGTATCAGCTGCACTCAATGTGAAGAACAATGTAGGTGCTCCCAATTGGTGTACCATTGTAGTGAGGTCCTTGTGTGATCTATTCCAATAAGCTCTAGTGCCTCGCAATGAAGCTGCAAAATGCATTAATTGGTTTGGCAATTGATCAAAAGGTGTAGCCTGTAACTGTTCACACAAAGCTTGCAACGTAGTTGGGAAGGAGTCTTCTAAGTTTGTCCGGAGGAAAACTGAAGCTAACTATTGGGAATGTTGTCTCATTATTAGATTGTAAAGATAATATCTGAACCTAACATGCTGTCCAAATCTTTGGTCATGATATCTTATCAAGTGCAAAGCATATTCATGCAAGTGAACATGTTTTGTCCTTGGTTGGAGTGGCAGTGCAGATCCATTTGCGAACAATGTTGTGAAGGCCATAGCAAACAAGCCTTCAGTGTTGTATTCATTAATGGGTGAGAAACTTATTTCAAGCCAAGCTGCAACATTTCGATCATCCTTATCTAGGTGCAATATCTTTTTAATGGCATCTAGTTCAAAGGTTGAACATGGAAACTTTGGAATGAATGATGATGTGGTATGTAATTCAACTTCATCATCATTATAGAATGGATCTTGTGTTGGTGAAGGAGGTTGTAGATCAATGCAATTTGGAAGGGTATGCAAAAAATTAGATATATCGGTAGATGTTTGTGGCAATAAATCAGTAGCTGCAACGTCAATGATAACATCACTGTAGTAATGGTCATGTTGAATTTTTTAATTCAATGTATCCATAACATGGAACCTGTTTACATAATAGTCATATTTTTTCGCTTCGAGATTTATCCTTCGAATAATCACAATCTCCAAATGTTGGAATTTGCATGGCAAAGCAGTTGCTATTTCTGAAATGTTTTGTGGGAAATTTACGGTCTGTCCTATATATTTGTATTGACCACCCCTAGCATGGCTAACTTGCAAAATAAGAGGAATCCTTGCTATAAGCATTTCTTCTACATGTGAAAATTGTTTTAAAACCATGGGTTGTTTGCCAAGATCAATATTGTTTGTAATAGAGAATCGGTGAACACCCTTTTCGTTATAGCATCTTGAGCAAATGACGTCAGGTTGAGTTAATTTGAAATGCATACCAACATACTTTTCTTTGTAGGTTGTACATATGTGTAGACGCGACAAACTATCTATTCTTGTTCGGAAGAAGCCAATACATGTGTAAATTTAGAAGATTTGAAATGGTCTGAGATTGTTGTTGATGTAGCAATAAAGTTGCATTTGTCTGCAGATCAATTGGTAAAGGTTGCTTGTAGGGTTGTTCATATTGTGCGACTGACTAGGTGAGCACATTTGAATGTGGCTGGAGCATATCTGAAGGATGGGTTGCAGATGAGCTTGACAATATTTGAGGTATGGGAATACCTGTAGAGTGGGTTGCAACTAAATTTGGCAATGGCTGCAAAGTATTGGAATCCATGTTTTGATTAAGGTGTTTGTATCGCTGCTTTATAGAAATTTCTTCTCTATGTTTTGCATAGTAAAGCCTATTTTGTTCTTTCTTTCTAGCTTTTTTGAAATCAGATATTTGTGCAGCGGGCTCTTTGGAGATCTAAGAGAAATACAAGAATGGTGGTGTGTTAGAATGAGAAGTAATAAAGGGGAAAAACCAAGTGGAGGGCTATTGAGTGTGCAGTACATTTGGTTGGAAGCGTATTTGTGATGTAAGAATCTGAAATGCAGTGAAGATTCTTCAATCGGTAGAACCCCAATTCCCTTCCAATGGTTCTCCACCCTCCTCCGTAGATTGAAGATGAAGGGAATTCTATTGTATGGATGGATTAATGAGAAGGGGCACACCTTGGTCAAGTGCGTTTGTGCAATGGTGTATACGGGTGTGGTTGCATACTTATATGTATAGAAATGGTATACAAGGGTACATATAAATGGCTCAGTGCATTTATGCAAGGGTACATATAAATGTGGTTGTTTAGATGAATGCGAGGACATATGGACATACTTATTTATGTATATAGATATATATGTAGTTCAAAATAGTATATTGTTACATGTGTGCATATGTAAATACATAGATAGAGGAGCATATATATGTATATGCACATACACACATGCATATATACCTACATATATGTATATGTATATGTATATGTATATACATATACATATACATATATATGTATATGTATATGTGTATATATATATATATATGTATATATATATGTATATACATATACATATACATATATATGTATATGTATATGTATATGTATATGTCTATATATATATATATACATATATGTATATATATATATATAGACATATACATATACATATACATATACATATATATGTATATGTATATACATATATATATAGGTAAATAGTCATATATATGTAGTTTAGAACAGTATATGCTTACATATGTGCATACGTAGATAGATAAATATGTACATGTATATACACATATGTATATATAATAAAATGCATATGTATATGTGTGTGTGTGTGTGTGTGTGTGTGTGTGTGTGTGCAAAGAGATAGATGTATATGTACAAAGATTTATTTCAAGAAGGTAGCATATATGCAATTTAGAATGCCAATTTGATGCCATTTGACAAGCAGGTTATGAGAACAACCATTATTAAGGAACAACATTAATTTGACAAAGGATGTTGCAGAATACATACAACAGGGCTATCATTATGGACAGAAAATAAATAAATTAATGCCTCTGTGAACAATGGAATGGGTTGATTAAAAAAAAACTGAAAGAATTACATAATGGTGGGAAAGTGGGATATAGAGTAAGAAATGTTTGAAAAGAGTAACTAATATAAGATATAGATTAACAAAGTTAAATAACAAGAAAAGGAATTTTTTTTGGCGAAAACACATAGCTTAGATGTTGATTCCTTAAGCAAATGTAAATACGAACTACAAAATCTGTCAGGCTTGTAAAGATTACCAACAACCTATGGGAGGGCTCGAGGACTTGTTAGAACTAATAAGTTGAAAAGAGATGATAGCAAACATAGATGTGGACAACCATGTTTTTAATTTCTATTTTTTTCCCAAAATCCCATATGTCTACACCAAATTAGTAATTCACTATTTCATAGGGGAGTTGATTTTCCAAGAACTGCTTACAATATAACAAAGTTATAATTGAGTAATTTGCAACCATCCTTATTTTTTATTTGGAAAGATTCAATCACAATGCAATAAAGTTGTAGTTTACAAGTTTCTTTAAATTCTAGCCCAATGTGAAATAACACAGATGCAATTTCAGAACGTAGATGAAAGAATGCAAGTAGAATGTAAATGGGCATGAACAATCAGTGCAAAGATAAACTTGTTGGAACATAATTGGAAGGCTGAATTTGGGTCTCTAAAATTCATGTAAGAACCTTTTAGTGGAAGACTTATTATAGTAAAAAGAGGCCTTGTGAGATCAAAGCTGCATGAAAATAATACTTACCGTTACGGTTGACCAAGTAAAATAAAGACGAAGGAAAAATAGTAATTGTAGGAAGCATTTTAGACAATGGGAAAACTGGGTTAATGATAGTTAATCCTATCATGGCCTCTTACATTTAGAAGTCCTATCAATGATGCTGGTAACATATAATCTAACAAATCTTTGCAATGCAGAAGACCTGCGAACTATGCTGGCAAGGCAGAATATAACAAAAGTGTATTTAATGGCAGAAATATGTTGTTCAAAATGCATGAAAGGCAGTGAAGACGCTTCAATCGGTAGAACCCCAATTCCCATCCAATGGTTCTCCACCCTCCTCCGTCAATTGAACATGAAGGCGATTGTAACATATTTATGTATATAGAGATATATGTAGTTAAAAACAGTATATAGCCACATATGTGGATATGGACATACATAGATAGAGGAGCATCTCTTTGTAAATGCATACACACACATGCACATATACCTACATACATACATACATACATACATACATACATATGTATATGTATATGTATATGTATATGTATATGTATATGTATATGTATATGTATATGTATATGTACATATATATATGTATATATATATATATGTATATATATAAATAGATACATATATGTAGTTCAGAGCAATATATACTTACATATGTGTATATGCAGACACATATATACAGAAAGACACACACACACACACACACACACACACAAACATATATATATGCACATGTATATTAAGATTCATCATGTACACACCACATGTTGTTGCAGGATGCATATTGAATTTTCCATGCATTATGATATTTTTCGTCATATTTGTTCTAATTTGCACACTAACGATGTTTTGTAGGAATGTAATATACAAGCACCTCCTAAGTCGGCAAGAGAATTTATTTCAAGTGTGCTATGTAATAGACATGATGGTTGCATTTATTATAAGATGCCTTGTTTGGATGGTTCTTGTGCTATATATGGTGGTTTGCATCGTTTACCAAGATGCATACATTTGCAGAGCACACATGAAATTGGTATGAAACTAGTTTGTTTCAGAAAATACAAGACAATCACATATGGAGTTAAAGATGGAAAAGATTTGAAGAGATGTGAGCTAGTGAAAAATGATATATGTGTAGCTCAATTTATGAAAATGTTTCAAGAGAAACTAATTTATGAGTACATAATGCATACACATAGAGCTTGATGGTTAGATGAGCGATTCAAGTTATGTAAGGACACATTTCCTCTTGGCACCATTGTTTCTATCGTTGATTTTGCTGAAAATTATACACTACAACCTCAAAATGAAGTGCAATCCATGTATTATCACTCTACACAAGTTTCTATTTTTGTACACATAGCATTCATGCATGCAAACGATAGCACAAAGGAGGATAGAAAGGTTGTAAGAGAGTATCACTTCTACATAAGTGATGATCGTACTCATTCATCGGAGTTTGTACAAGGATGCTTTAAATTTTTCTATGATAGTTTAAGGGAAAGGAACATACGATACAACCGACACTTAATATGGTCAGAAAATTGCACCGCACAATTCAAGAATGCAAGGATGTTTTATTGGTTGACAAGGATGCATGTGACAAGTGGTGTACAATATTTTTGGAATTTCACTGAGGCTGGACATGGTAAGGAAGAGCACGATGGTGCAGGAACATGTGTGAAAAGAATGTGAATCAAAAGAGTGGGTTGACAAATGGTCTTGTAGACCATTGGTTCCCATTGATTCATATCAAATTCCCAAAGCACTACAATTGAGCCAAATGGAGACATCAGTGGATTTTGACCATGTATCCGACCTAGTGGATTCAGGTGATTTTTCGAGTTAATTTTTTTGCAAGTATTCTTTTTGGTTTATTTTGTTGTACATCATACTTTATTTTTGGTATTAATTAACACTTTATAAAATGCAGGTCATGTGTATGCAGTTGTTGCAGAAGAGAACAATGAAGAAGGAACATATTACTATTTGTGTTGTTGTGTTAAGTCTAAAAGAAAATTGACAACCACAATCATTGACGGAGAGGGTATTGAGTACCCAATAGGGTCTGTTGTCATGACAGGAACATGTCTTCGGAGATACCCTATCAAGAATTATGATGTTTGGTTGTTCGAGAAATTTGAAACACATAGACATATTCTTCATTTCTCTAACCTTGTTGTTGCAACAAGTATTCATTTGATGAAGTATCGTGGTAGACCTCATAACAAGATTTTATGGAAAGTTCGTGTATCTGACCACGAGGCAATACTTGACACAATACGGGTTAGAGCCAATCTTGAAGGCTCACTTGATTGATTCTATGGTTCAGAGTAGAATGATTTCGAGAATTTTGTATAAATCATCGACGAATTGTTCTATATTTGTTTTTTGTATATATAAATGCCCATGAGCTGATTTTTACATGTTTAGGGGCATAATTTTGTATATTTAAGTGGCAATGAGTTGATTTGTACATATGTACATGCCAAATTTTGTATATTAAAATGGCGATGAGCTAAATCGCACATATTGTAATGCCAAATTTTGTATAAAAGCCCATGAGATGATTTGTATATTAAAATGGCGATGAGCTGAATTGCACATATTGTAATGCCAAATTTTGTATAAAAGTCCATGAGATGATTTGTAAGATAATTTTTTGTATAATCAAATAGCCAAGAGCTGATTTGACCATATTTAGAAGCAAATTTTTGAATAATATGTGACAATGTTTTGTGACTATTTTGTGTGTCAATGTTTTGTGACTATGTTTTGAGTATATGTGATGTGTCCCTGGTCAATCATGAGCATTCTTGATTCTTGTATAATCATGGATAATTATTTGAGTCATTATCGGGTCATAGGGGTCATAGATTGAGACTTGATACAATTTGAGCAAAAATTGTCATTGTTGTCAAAAAAATTATCAAAAAAGTTGTCAAGCAACTTCTACATTGCGTTGGTAGGGTATGACTCTCAAATTTTTGGTGCTTTGGGATGCACAACAGGGGCATGTCTAGCGTAAACCTGGCCACCCAAATGCGCTCGCGATGTTTGTTTGTACATACGACGAACCGAATCAATTCTAGCCCATCTTGCAACTTTTCCTTGCAAGCAACTGACGGTTTTTGGAGCAGGCGAAAAAATGGTACGAATTGAAAATGGATCCGAGTCATCGAAAACCGAGATAGGCCATTGTAGAGGAGTCTCACACGACCCCATAGGATCAAATAGATCGACCGTATGTGTCATGGATTGGAAGAAACAGTCCATCAAATTTTGATAATTTTTTGGACTCATGGCACTTGAGAGTTTGCACCGGTAGGGTATGACTCTTGATGTTCTGGTGCTTTGGGATGCATGACAAGGGCATGCCTAGTGTAAACCTACCCACCCGGATGTTCTCACGATGTCAGTTTGTGCATATGACGAACATAATCAATTCTAGCCAATCTTGCAACTTTTCCTTGCAAGCAACTGACAGTTTTTGGAGTAGGCGAAAAAATGCTACTAATTGAAAATGGCTCTGAGTCGTTGAAAACTAAGATAGGCCATTGTAGAGGAGCCTCACTCGACCCCACAGGATCAAACAGATCAACAGTATGTGTCGTGGATTGGAAGAAACAGTCCGTCAAATTTTGACATTATTTTGGACTCGGGGCACTTAAGAGATCGCACCAGTAGGGTATGACTCTCAACGTTCTGGTTCTTTGGGATGCACAACAGGGGCATTCCTAGCGTAAATGTGCCCACCCAGATGCACTCGCGACATCAGTTTGTGTGCACGATGAAAAAAATCAATTCTAGCCAATCTTGCAACTTTTCCTTGCAAGCAACTGACGGTTTTTGGAGCAGGCGAAAAACTGCTACTAATTGAAAATGACTCCGAGTCGTCAAAAAATGAGATAGGTCATTGTAGAGGAGCCTCATGCGACCCCACAGGATCAAACAGATCAATTGTATGTATTGTGGATTGGAAGAAACACTCCTTCAAATTTTGACAATTTTTTTGACTTAGGGCACTTGAGAGATCGCACCGATAGGGTATGACTCTCGACATTCTGGTGCTTTGGGATGCACGACAGGGGTATGCCTAGCATAAACCTGGCCACTCGGATGTGCTCATGGCATCAGTTTGTGTACACGACGAACAAAATTTGACAATTACGAGCGTGAGGGTGCTCTTGCACCAAACACATTGTTGTTTATATTCATATTGTCGATTTTTGTTGTTTATATTCATATTCATAATTACATATGCAAATATTCATTTAAATTTATAAAAGGGCAACCACCAAATATAGCGAATACATTATAATGAACTGAATACAAGGAATTTTGTAGAGTTAATTCAACATTTAAAAAAATTTATCAAATCATATTCCACGATTGCAATGTTTTATATCATATATTTTTATTGTTTATATTCATATTGTTGATTACATATGCAAATATTCATTTAAATTTATAAAAGGACAACCACAAAATACAATGAATACAAAATAATGAACTCATAAAACATTTATTGGATCGAATATTGATATTTATATATATAAAAAAAGGCATGTCTGCCAAGTCAATACAAGTATTACAAAAATGTGGCATATGCCATGTCTAAATCAATATACAATAAAAATGTAGAATATATCTACATGTATTGGTCATTCTATAACCAAAACTAACACTATATGATCCTAAACTTGTGGCGGATCTTCAAAATCAAGCCTCTTCGGTGCAATACGTGGCTCTGTAGATGGCTACAAAACCATAATTCAAAAGCCAAGTTAGAATTCTTTTCTAGAAAATAGTTCACGATTAACAACATAACTATGCATTTAACTTTAATTCCTTTGCAATTGAAATGTAGATTACCTCATCAGCTGATCCAGGAGCTAATGTCTTCACTCTCCTCTCCTTGTCACTCTTAGGAGTTTTCTTGAAGACATACTTAAATGGATCCACGTTATGGTCGTACCGCGAAGGAGTCTATTGTAGATTAAATGTACAATTAATACAATGTACTAACATAAATATATCAAAAACACTTAAAAGCTATAATATAGAGAACAATGACGTACCTGTGCCTGAGATGCTTCTCCAAAGGACTGAGGATGGCTCACCATCGATGTAGAAACTATCGCTATTACCTATACAAAAAATTTACAAAGATTAAATACAATTAATATAATGATAAGCATTGAAGGTTGAAAACAAATAATTTTACATATCAAACAAAAGTGTACCGGATCCTGAGATGCTTCTCCACTGCAAGGAGGAGGGTTCGCCATTGACGAAATAGGTATGGATATTTCCTGTAGGAAAAAATTATAAGATTATAATATATCACAAGTTCACATGTACGCATGCATATAATTATGAAATCAAGAAAATAAAGTAGAGATACATACCTTTGCCCTCTCTTGATCCGTGGGCGAATCAGGTGCATTCAACATATCCACAAAGCTCAATGGTCATTGTACATGTAAAATAGACAAAAAAACACTAATCAATCTACAAACCCCAACTAATACTTGATTTCAACATTTTCAAACAATTGTACAACTAAAAATGTGTTCAATTACCTTCTTCATATGTTTTGGCGTCTTCGAGGAATTCTTTTTCTTAGGACGAGCCCTAGACGCGGAGGGGGTACCCTAAAAACACAAAATTAACATTAGATATTAGTACAGATAATAGATTAAACATAATTTTAAAATTCTAAAATGAAATGACTTGCATATTCCATCAAAACAATACATAAAAAGAGTTGTACAAAATATGATACCATATAGCCTTGTAGGCCAAAATCGATCGCTGAGAGCGTGATGTCATCAATCCGGGACATTTCGTCCCCTGTCAACACCTACAAACCAAAAATTGGACCAAGCATTAAAGATAGTTAGTATATCTTGTATTTTTTTGAATTCAAAGTGTACTATTCTATTTTAACATGTTACAAAACTTATACCTCAGGCATCAAAGTTGCAGCTATGGTAACTAGGGGAGGTGTATGGGATACTGCTGCTGCATCCTAAAATGCATATTATTCGTCTCAATTTAAATCGATGTATAAATAAAAATTCATTTATGTAATTACAAATTTAAAATGATTGATAAATAAAATGTTATGAATTCAAATCAACACACCTATGTTTGTGGCTCATGGGCAAACACCATGTCCATCAACTCATCTGTCAGCACGACATCCTCAACTATGTGAGCCTAACATCTACAACCACAAATCATGCGGAGATGATATGAGTATCCATCTGCACCAGCTGTATCATCTATCCTAGAGCATATCCTCAAGCAACTGACACACATATGCTCGATGGGGTCTTTGTCGCCCTCTAACGGCTCATCATCCAATACAATAGGGTGTGCTATTGACATCCCATGTTGGATGATGGCACCAGTCGATGATGTGGCTGCCTGAAGAGTTTGTAGTTCCATCAACTCTTTTAGCTCTAATGAGACAACCTGATGCACCTTGGGTTTGGGTGCTAGGGGGTGGCGACTCTCCGCGGCTAATCGCCTACAGGCTCTAGGTCTATCTTGGGCAGAGCCACCACCTCTACCATGAAACTCTCTCATGTCAAAATAGTTTGGTCACACATTGAGCACAAACTCACAATATATTTTTCTCAAAAAGTATAATGGCACCTCATAATTATTACAAGATAGATCATCAAAGACCATCCACCACCTCTGCCAAAAAAGATTATTCATCTACGCATTGGTACACCAATGTATGGGAAACCTCTTTGCATTAAGAGGCAATGAATGACCAATTTTGGGATCAACAAAAAGGGCACATATTTGTTGTTTAGAAATATTTTTGTTTTTTACTCCATCGTATGATAGCCCATTGGCATAGAATTGATGACACCTATCCCTAAAGCTTCCTCATTTGGTAATTTCTGTGGAAACGGCTATGGCACCACTAGCTAATGTTTCTAGGCTAGTGGCGAGGGATTGATGATGGTCAAGTTCATATGTTTTCAATTTTACAATCAGTCTATTGATTTTAGACGTATTTTGTCCTAACTGATTAAATAATTCTTCATGTCTTTCGACTGTGCGGTCAAAAGGAGGAATTGGGGGTTGTTCTTGTGTGCTTTTAGGAGGTGCATTTGGTTGTTCTTGAGGGTTTTCAGGAGGTTCATTTGGTTGTTTGTGTTCTGGATTAGAAGAATCTGGTTTTTGAAACAAAAAATGAAAAAACCTAATCAAAATTATTGAAATTAAATTCAAAATGTAAAGTAAATTGCATAAACCGGAAAGAAAGACAAAAATAAACAAAAACTAACCTTGATCCATAGCCTAGAGGACAAATCTAGCACCCCCGTTCGCAGTTTAGGTGAGAAAACGGGGAAAAAACGAAGTTAAAAATACGATTTATGGGTAAATGAGACCCAACTTCTTTTACCAGGCACCGCGTACGCGGTTTTATTTGGATTATTAGCGCGTACACGCTACCTTTTCTAGGCTCGGGAAGAACAAACCTAAGCGCATACGCGGGAATTTGAAATTTTAAAACTGCGTACGCACTGCTTGTTTTTCCAAGTTTTTTTTGGGTGGTGTCCACTTTTCTGACCACCATCTTTGTGCACACGCCCATAGATGGTGGCCAAAAAATGGTTGTATTAAGAAAGAAAGCACTATATTTGGATAAATTTACACTTACTAATATAGACACCGATATCACTTAAATGGGGCAAGACACAAATATCATATAGCAACTATAGGGGTCCAAAATATAAGTCTTTTGTCAAATATCAAATAGGGACTCTATAGGAAACAAACTCAAACTAAAAGAGAATTATAAGCACACTAGAGTCCTTATACTAAGAATGATATGCATGGTAAAGGCTCAATAGGATAAACATTGATGGAGAGGTTCCTTAATTTTATCTAAAATTAGAGATGGTATTGTAAGGCATAGAGAATGTTCCTAAACATTCTATGATAATTAAACAAACATAAGAACCCATTTATTTAAGGTTTATCATAATTAAAGCTTTTAAAAATTACTTCATACAAGAAATTAATCCTTATGATTTAATAAGGCCTTGGAGTAATCCATGAAAAAATGTGTGTGCAAGTGAGTTCATTTCATCTTCATGAAGTCAACAGAACTAATCATTATAGGTACGAATTGCAACAACATTTGAGATAAATCTCATTGTAGTGTGGCAATCAAAACATACTCAAAGGCTTTTAACAACTATAATAGTTATTTTAGAGGGGCATGTTTGGAAAACCAAAAGCAATTGTCAACTTTTCACTATGATGATAGACAAATAATGATTTTTTTCCTTTTTCACACAACTAAGTAAATACCTTGCATCTAAAAGAGACCTTGTTGCTTTCATCTCCCAAACCGATTTCTCCAACTTTAAACATAGATCTACTATGTTTATGGATGTAACCTATCTCCTGCACAAGAATGTACCATTTTATGACCTTCTATCTAACTACATTCGGAGATTTTTTTGATTCCTTATCTTCCATAAATCTTCTCGCCAGTTGCTCATCAAATGCCCACTTCAACATAGATGTTTGAAAGAAGAACATAAGTCACATTTCTTTTAGAGCCTGTATTCATGTGTTATTTGCAGGCAGCATGAAAACATATCCACACAACTCACATCTTAATGATAAAAGTTTAAGGTGTTCTCCAGATAGATATGAGCAAGTAGGTCAACCATCTGCACATAATAATCGAGTGTAATGCAAAAAGGCTTACAGTGTGATTGAAATATGTACAGCCCACATACACTTAACCTGCATGGCTGCATGCACATATAACACGAACAAAGTTGAGAGCATTCTTGCAAAATTCATTTGTGCATATCCCACAAGCATTGCATTACATGAGACCACATTTTTGTGCCATGTTTATACTTCCACATTTTTCATACATGTCAATCAGTGTTGCGTTTCCAACGATTATATCTGAGAAAACCCTCCCTTCCGTGGAGCTTTGGTGGGATGTCTATGCCATGTTCTTAAGCTACCATATTGGCACAGGTGGGGAGTATGCTGCCAATCATTTTGTTTGAAAGATTTTATAGCCTTGTCAAAAATCCATTTTGTGCATGTCCTGCAATCATGGCACATTCCATGAGACCACGTTGTTTGGAGGTATTTTGTCACAAATCCATTTTTGTGTGTATCCCGCAATCATAGCATTCCATGAGATCAATTTTTTTGGAGGCATTTTTTTAAACAATTACCACCCCCTTGTCATGCTTCCACATTTTGCATATATGTCTACTAGGTCAGTTGCAACTACAGCATCTGGCAGAATTCCTCTGTCCTTTACCATTTGACAGAATCCATACCCTGTTCCAAAGCTCCCATTTCGGCACAGGCAGGGAGACTACTGGCAAAGGTTGCGGATTCCGGTTTTACATCTGCCAATTGGATACGCTTGCAAGTTCCTGAAGCCTTTTCAAAACTCTATTTTGCGTATTATCCAGGAATATGGCATTCCATAAGACCATATTTCTTTGAGGCATTCAATCAAACTGGTTCATTTCCCTTGTCTGTGCTTCCACATTTTGCATGTATGTCCTATCAGAGCATTTCAAATGGCTTCCTTGGCTGCGATGACAAAATTCCATGAGAGGCTTTCTCTCTCTATCTCTCTTATGTGATTGAACTCTTTACTACCACGTACCAAACTTACGCAGCGCGGGAGCGATTTTGAATTCGTTTTGGATTATAGGCGTGAACTGGGCAGTTAACTACTGACTGCAACAGTTAATAGGGCCGCTGAGGAAAACGGAAACGGGTGCCGGTGAAGAGAACGGACGGAATGCACCCCACACGAGCCACCTAAGCGTTGCAGTCAACGCTTCGAGTGTACTCGTTAAGCCGGGTCGTTGAAGTGTAACGCCTGGTGCCGCTTCTATCTGCCATTTTGCTCTCCAGGGCGACGTTGTGTGGCTATATATATGACTGAGATCCACGCTGCTTGCTCAAGTTTGCTTGCTATATATATAAATGAATAATTTACAGCGTAGGGAGTAGCATGACATGCTTATCTAGTTTATGAATAATTTACAGCGTAGGGAGTAGCATGACATGCTTATCTAGTTTGTTAGGAGTCACAGGAGCTCTATGTCAATTAGCGTGACTATCACGTACAGATTCTTATTAATTGTATACTTTTTAATATATGCGAGATTATATATAAAGATACAAAGAGAGATTATTGTCAAGGTGCTTATATTTTATTTATTTTACAAATCTAGTTAAAATTGCACATCTCGGAAATCTTGATGTCTTTTATATAGATATTTTTAAAGATAAGTATGCTAGTAGCTTCTAGAGTTGTGACGTACAAACAACACTAATTAATGAAATAATAACTTCACTAAATATAATTAAATAGAAACAAAACAAATCTCTTTTATTCATAAAATGTGTCATACACATGATAAAAACTAAGAAATAAAAAATTCCTTTTATTCATAAAAATGTGTCAGTCCTTGTATGTCACATTAGGATCCATCGTGAGGTGTCACATTCCAAAAGGAGAAAAACTCGGGTCTATCACTAGTTCGAGGATGTATAAGCCTAGATAAATCCATTAGGTGCCATTAATGTCTGATGAAAACATGGTGAGTTATGTAAAGTTGGAAATGAGTCTTAAAAGATAATAGTGAAGATCACGAGAGAGAGGAATTATTAATGATCTCGGGAAATCAAATGGTTGAATCAAGTATGTTTGAAATGCGTACAAATTTAGCTTAAATGAGGACTTGTAGAATCATGTAGTTCACCAAACAAATGAACATTTAAAGCCCAAACTTAGCCTTACATCAAAATTAGGGAGAGAAGACATGTTTGGAATTTATCTTTTCGGCACCAATATGCCCGAGAAATGATGAGATGCCAAGGTCGGCAAGAAAACATTTGAAAAGAGTCCAAACTCGGCTTAGGATGGACTCCAAGGAATGAGCAAATTTTTAAGAATGAAACATAAGTTTTGGCCTCAACTTGGCATTAAGTCAAATTTGGGGAAAATTTATATACTTGGACAAATGCATTTAAACTTATTCTCTCTAACTCTACTCTCAAGTCAAACTTGAAGAAAGAACTTGTTCAAAATTGAGATCCCAGGAGCATTGCAAGAGCTGAGTAAGCACAAAATTCTCTATAGACCGGATACACAAGAGAGTTGAAAAGCTGAGTTCATCAGTCATGATGGAGGCCGAGATTTATTACAAAAGTACTTTCACACCCTATCTTTGATTTGAAGACTTAATGCAACTCATTGAAACAACTTGAAATTAGTATAGTTTTTAGTTTAATAATTAATAAAATTAGATTGATTAATTTTTGGGAAGTTACTCTTGTAGAAAGTTTTAATAATGAAAATAGCACTTTAAAACGCCATTGCACTATAATTTAATACATTCAATCTCAATCGAATCAAGTATTAATGGTGCGCATGTGAAGTGCTTTTAAGAATAGTGGAATGGCTGACAACATGGGGTTTTGGAGTTTTCTGCATTGAAAAGTTTGCTTGGATGCTGAAATGAATGCATTTGTTCCGTAGAGGAAGTCGTAGATAATGGGGTTAAGGAATTCAGTGATTGATTTGGAGCAACTATCTATTTTATGGAGGTGCAGACAAGGCATTCAAAAAATCCCTGACGGGCATGTAGAGGAGAAAAGTGGTTGTGTTCTTTTATGCCTATATAATGAAGAATATAGCATGGAAAAATATTAGTTGGAAGACAAACTGTTGTGTTGAATACAAGGTGACTTATGTTTGGAGTTTATTGACCTGACCGTTACCATTTTTGTGGGGCGTTTGACATTTACTTGTTGGGCATTTGATGTATTGGTGATGCATGAACAAATTAATGGAATATGGTGAAGGCATGAAACTAAAACTTTTTGTAAACATTGATTTTGTAACAAGCCAAACCACTATAGATGAGGAATAATATAAAATAAAATTATCAAACAAGAACAATTTGAAAACAAAAACATAGATATGTAATTTTTTTTTTGATATATATGTAAATGATAAGCTTAACTTTTTTTTATGCAAGTAGTAATATCAATTATTCATGGAGTACAATGTATATAAACATTTCCAAGTTAACATGAGTACATAATAAATAAAGTATAAGAGGAGTTTAGGGTTCTCAACCTTTGGTAATCCATTAAATTGATTCCTTTATTATTTAAAGTAAGTAATCAAAGGGAAAGTATCATTAGGGCAATTTACCACTCAACCATAGACATGGAAATCTTCTACACATCTTTCTACTAAAAGTGACCTTGCCTTTGCAAGGGTGTAAGTAGGGTAAAAGGTCTAGTGCAATCCAAGGCAAATGTTTTGATCCTACACAACCCTAGTAGGTCACACACTATAGGTTTTGCCTAACTAGTATGGCCTTTGACTAGGTAGTACATCTAGACCATGTGAACCAACAAATTCTTGTAATTGACAGTGTCACCTTGGCCAAATTTTTCATAGTTGCAAGCATAATTTAACGTGTAGTCATTGTTCACCACCCTATTCGGCTAGAGCCAATAATAGGCATTAGTCAACTGACCAATCACAATTGTCTCTTATGCTAATTGCATACTAACTCAAGTTTAGAGGCTCACTTGTTTCTAGCTTTAATAAGTTCTATCTAACCATTCTAATTTTAGGCTTTGTTGTTCTGCATTATTATGGAAAGCTACCATTCACAACATTTTTATATTACTTCAATTGAGTCCACTATTGTAGATTTCAATAGGCACCATATTCATGAACATGAGCTTGCATGCTTTCACCCTCATGTTTACAAATATACACATGCCCTCAACTCTAGGGTTCACAATAGTTATCTTTACTTTTGTTTTGCAACAAGTTCTGTAAAATGAACCTTGACTTACAGCATATGAGTACGTATGCTTGTTATTAAAACAAAAAGATGAAAACACAATGCAAAATTCTTCCTTATTCAATACTTTAAACTAGAAATCCTTCAACCTTTTTTATTTGGTTTATCTTCTTCACTGTTCATTCAAGAACAAGAATGATTAAAGCACAGTGCAACTACTGCATCTTCATAGTTAATCTCTACTTCTATAAAGACTGTTATAAATCATAAGACTATTTTGTTTAGCTAAAAGAGATGATAATTATTATTTGTTGCTATTATAATTCTACCCATAAGGGCTATATAATTTAAGTTTATTGCTTTCATTATGGTTTAGGACAAAAAAACGTTTCTTATCATTGCCATTATATTAGCTTCTTATTCTCAGAATTAAGACGGTACAAAAGGCAAACCCTTTCTTTAATGAGAATCATAAATGCCTTAGCATAGCTATGCTATTGAGCTTATTACATACTAAACCATAATATTGTTGTGATACAAACTTATTAACCTAAAATGTCAGGTATTAGAATTATTTCCTTCTAACAAGAACACATAAATTTACTTTAATTATTCTTCCTTTTTAATTTCAAAATTCAAACAAAATTTTTAAAATTGGAAACATGGCTTATGTGATTGTGTTCCAAGTTGGTTGAGTAGAGTACTTATTCTAAGCCTTCAATATTCCTTTCTTAGCTTTCCATAGTATCCCCAACCTCTATTCTACCAGAGTTTGAATTTCTTCTACTTCTCCATTAGAAAGAATTTACCAAAAACAAGTTATGTGATTATCCTCTATTCAATCTTCTTTCCTTATATAATGTACAAACTTCAAGCTTTTCCCAATTAGCTATAATCCTTAAAAGGTTAAGAATATTTCAATTAATTAATAATAAATTTTAATGAATTTAAAGTCCATTACAGTAAACTATCATTGGATGTGTTGATTATCACTTACAAGAAGTTACAAAATTCTTCAATATATATTTTCATTTTCCTTTTGCCTTGGATTCCATTACCCACATTGTTGGGTTCAACATCTTTTCCATAATATAAGATGTGGTTGAATATACTATGGCTTGGAGCCACCTTGCTTTATGAATATGGCCAATATAAATGTGATTACTTTTAATTATGTAATATGACCAATATATGTATGGTTTCTCACGTATTCTTAAGTATGACCTTTAGCCCTTTTACATGAATAAAAATTGATTCATAAAGTTCACTAGTATCATTTTACAATACTTATATGAAAATGATACACAAACACACAATTAAGTTATATATACACTTGTGTCATATTAACATGTCGCAAATGTATATACATATATATATAAACATGTATATATGTACTCCTTATATTATACATACATAATAATTTTGTATCAAATACATTATATTTAAATTAACTCATAAGTCCAGAATGATTATCAAATCAATTTTGAGTTTGAACTTAGTTATTTGATGCCTTAAGTCAACATCATGAGTTCTATGTTAATAACAAACCCTAACAACTTGAGTGATTGTCTAGGGTTGGCCATATTAGGTACCTAGTTCACGACTCCACATCACTAGGCTCTATCATCAAAAATTGCCATGACCAATACCTAAGTTTTAGAGACTTAGATGGAAACTCAACCCTTCACCTGATTACCTCCATACCCAATGATATTTTCCCTCCCTTCTTGGAGAATGGTGAATTTCTTTCAACCACTAGGTCAAAACAATGAAGTTAGTCTGAAATCCTATTAGTAATTTCAACATGTAAAAATATGAGTAGATAGTAGTATAAAACTTATTGACTTATCAAATAAAAACATCACATATGAAATTGTAAACCATTGTTCAATTGGCATCAACTAAACATCACATATTAGTGCAAATTGAGCATTGAAAAGTATTAGTGAAAGAGAGGGATGTAACACATTATTGAAAGATTAGTGGCTAGATGGAAGCATCCATTAGCAAGGTATGAATGTTTTCTTTTGTTTCGGAATAGATGCAAGAAACTAAGTAAAATATATTTAAATTATGTGTGAAAATATTTGACAGAATAGGACCATTTTGTGAGAAAAATGAATGTTGTTTCTATGTGTGGGAAGTGGGAAGTAATGTAAGGTAGCATGAGTGTTTTTATAGACTCTATCAATAACATTCCAAGCACTATCAATCTTTCAATGATACCATTATAACAAGCAATTTTTACAAAGACAAACAATGTGGGCATGAATTTTAGGGCAGATCAGATGTGGCGATGATAGGTTCAAAAAATACATCTCTAGCATAAAATAATTGGTTGACATGACATGTGCATGAGGCAGGTTTTTTGAAAATAAAATATAATTTATATATTTTCTCTAATTTTGAGTATTCTAATATCTTCAAGTTATAAGATCATGTTCTTGTCATTTTTAAATCGCTTGAATCTAACATCCTTGTTGTTATGTCACCATATGCTTGGACCTACCAAGCCATCATTGCTATAGTTACAATGCCTACCAAGATTCACATGCAACATCAAATGGATAGAGGATAAAAAGGATAAAATCAAATTTTGCAGATAATAGAGGCAGGAGGATATCTATCATCCCAAGCTATCTTATCGATTAGGGATGATTTTTTGGATGAGAAGCAACCTTTTTGTGCCCCTGACGAAAAGAGAGGGCTTGGCATTATGTGTCCTTTCAAGGATCCAAGAAGAGGCAAAATTTCTTATGGGTGCACTTAGCGTCTTCACATTTGGTTGGTAATTTTACAACACTTGAGGAGGGATAAAACACACATGGTGGAGATATGAACTTCCGAAGAAAAGATGTCTCATGTGAAGACATTTGATGATATGTACAACAGAGGAGTGATTGTTTGCGTAGCACTTGAAGAGGTATTAGATACACTAAAAGGAGATGTGAACTTTCAGAGGAAAGGTATCTCGTGTGCCTCACTAGAGGAGGTATTAGACATACTCAGATGAGATGTCGAATTTCAGAAGAAATGTGTCTCATTGTGCATAGATGGTGGGAACAATTTTATGTTCTCTCATGTTGTAGGCTATACAGTCAGGAGATCCACTAATGCAGTTAGTTTAGTGTTTCCTAGGTGAGTGAGGAAGATTGGTGAAGACACTTCATTAAAGTATCAATAAAAGTTATGTTCAACCCTTGCAATGTTCCACTCTAATTTGAATTAATGTTATAAGGAAGTTAGAATTTTACATTAATTAGTATAATTTCTCGATTAATAGTTAAATAATTAATAAAATTAGATTGATGAGTTTTTAGGAAGTTATCCCATAAGAAAAAATAAAACTTTAAAAAGCCATTGCCTTCCAATTTTATCCGATTGAATCAAATTGATTATCAACTTACCTTTTTGCGCTCTCAGAACTTATTATTCTAAAAGCTTTCGCAAAGAAAGGAGAGACCAGTAGGCCGAGGTCGGATGATCAAATCGAGTGGAAAGCTTACATATTGAAGACTGGTTTTCGACAAAGGCAAATTAGTGAGCTCAAATAAAGCTAAAAGGTAAGCGATTTTGTTCATGTCTTTGGGCATTTGGTGTTTTAAATCGATAAATCCATGCATCTTTATGCCCCAAATCTGAGAACAACGCCTGTGAATGAGTGTGAGTTGATATTTGATTTGTAACGAGTGACTAATTATCAATTGAATCTTTACCAATGCTCGACACGAGGAAGGTCAATATATGCATTCGAGGGTTTCAAGATTGTGCGATAATTTATAGAAAAACCCTAGGTTAATAAATAATAGGCAGAGAGCTTTTGTGAAGCGTCTGAGATACCCGATGCCCTAACAGTAGCTTCCATCGCTTTAACAAAATGCATAGTTTTACTGGACCTGTCATGCTTCTTCCTAGTCATCATTATGGGGTATCATATTGTTTGTGCTAATGTTTCTTTGGTTTTGCTTCAAGTGAGTTTAGACATTCCTAGATTCCTATTTTCTAGAGGCTACCTTTCTCAGTTTATCATGGTTCTTTAGACTCTTGCCTTTGTATTTTCAACATGAATTGGTTGAGGAATGATGATGAGATCACTCATTTAACTTCATTGATTAAGTAGTGTCATGGGGGTCACTCATGTAGATTTAAATGTCATTCATATTTTTGATTGACTGATATTATAGTTGTTGTCATGTGATTATTGTTCGAATACCATCATTTATGACACACATGCAGATTGATGTCTTCTTGATCTTAATCATCATCTTGTTCGAGAGGAGATTCTTCAATTACAACATTTTATCAGTCTGAGCTTCAGCTTCAATTTAAAAATACACAACAAATTTAAAAATAATCTTAATGGCCTTGTGATTAGTGCATGCGTGTCTGCCATGGCAACATCCACTACAGCGGTGACCGACCAAAAAACAAACATCCACTACGGCGGTTGGGCCAGGCAAATTTTTAAAGAATCTTAATGGCCATGTGATTTAGCACATGAATATCTGCTATGGTAGCGTCCAGTATGGCGGTTGAGGCGAAGCTCAAGCACCTATTTAAATGGATGAGACCCTCCTTCACTCGGTATCTCTGAAATCGTTAACTTGCTTGCTGTGTTTAACAAGATGAGGGCTTTAACTAGTTTCATTATTCTCATTGTATGTGTTTTTCCTTTTTGTTTTAGAGTCCAACTTAGGTAGTTTGTAAATTTACATTGCTTATGAGTTTCGTTGTTTGGAATTCACAGTCACTAGCGGCGAGCGGAGCTGCACATTTGCATGGTGAAGAGTATCTGCCCACAACACCCATTCCACAACTTGTGCGGGAACTCATCTCACCTGATGATGATGATGATGATGATGATGATAATGATGATGGGAAAATAGCGTTGAATGTGGCCGATGGAGGAATTATTGAAAGTGGACGCGGGGATGCCTCCAAGAAAAGTTGGGACACAAGGCGTTGCGCCGGTGCCTTTGAAACGTTGCGACGTAGCAAAACTTTATGCTCCAACTACGCAAATGCCGATGGATGCAACGTCGTGCACGTTTCTGCTGGAGAAAGATTTGGTGAGAGGAACCAAAGTTTCTCAAACCTTCTTGCGAGAAAGGGAGAGGCGTTTTCTTCAACGCTCCGTGGCAGACCAAATCCCTTTCTCCTCCGACAAACTTCCGTCATGGGCGTGGCTATTAAGGAGACTTTGCAAGCATGCGAAAGACCTGCCGAGGAGGGCGAAAACAACTTCTGCGCAACATCGTTGGAGTCCCTGGTTGACTTGAGCACGTCGAAGTTGAGGAGCAATCGCTAAACTGTGCTAGTCACGAATGTTTCAAAGTTCATGTCAAAATCCGTGAGGCAGGATTATACCATCGTGGGAGTGAAAGACGAGGGCGCAGCAGAGAAGGACGTGTATTACTGCCACAGTAAACAATATGCGTATGCTGTGTACTACTGCCATAAGTCGGCATGTACTTTGGAAGCAGGCAGGAGGATCGCAAGAGTTTGGGTGAAGGGAGAAGATGATAGGACGGAGGAGGCGGTGGCTGTGTGTCACAAGGACACCAGCGCCTGGATTCCCAACAACATCCCATTTAAGGCGCTGAATGTGAAGCCTGGTACCCCCTCTATCTGCCTTTTCGTTCCCCAAGGAGACCACCTGTGGCAGATAGCCGACTGATCAGATCCGCTTCCTTGCTCTCTCTCGTATAAATAATTTGCAGCATAGGGAGTAGCAGGAAATGCTTATATAAGTAGTTTGTTTGTGTGAGGAGCACTAGCTCTCTTTCTGTCACTTCAGTGCTGTGCACATGCTAATTATTAGTTCCTATAAAAATTATGTATTTAACTATATATCATTTCTTTTTTAAAGTTTAGCTTTTCAGCATTGTTTTTTATTTGTCTAAAAATTAATGGTAAACTCCTTAAACACTGATGATCACTAATTTCAACAATAGCCATGAGAAACAGGGACCACAGAAACAATTTCGGGATCAACAAGCCACCAAATGCACGTGTATTACCAGGGTGCACTAGGGTAGAGAACTCAGTAGTTGTGCATCTTCAAATCACTCTCAATTTTTTACGGCAGCTTACTTGGCAAGTCCCCTACTTATAACTAAGGTTTCAAGGCCACATTAGCACGGTTTTTGCCAAGGTGTCCAAAACAACCCAAAAAAAAGTGAGACCAATAGGTGTGCAAAAGGGACCCAATACTTGTGCAGCTGATGTGGCATCACATGATTGGTTGCTTTTTACAACAAATGGTATATTTCATTAAATTATTGGTACTTATCATAGCAATAACAACTTTAAAGTCACAACTAAAATTTGGACATTAAATCAGTAGGTATGGGGGTATTAAATCAACAACTTCTATCACAAGAATTGGAATGTCCTCAACTACTGGGTCCTTTCCCCTAGCTCTCTTTATGTGAGTTTGGCGTGGTACACATGCTAATTATTAGTTCCTAATAAAATATGTTTTCAACTATATGTTATTTCAGTTTTGTTTTTTAGTAGTTGTTTTTAATCTGTCTAAAAATGAATGGTGAACTCCTTAAACACATTTTACATTGGTGATCTTGATTTACATATATTAGTCATTGAAGATAGAAGCGTAAGTTCTTCTGGCAGGGAAGTCAAACTTTGTGCAGTGCTCCATGCACAAATGCTTCAATTTCATTTGTTTTTTGAATCCCTAAGGCAAATATTCCAAGTCACGTTTATCAAGAGTCGAGCACTCAAGGGCCGTGACCAATATATAAATTTTACTATGTTATTATCTTTTCATAAAATATATCTTTGAAGATTGCTTGCACTACATTTTATAATTTTCAAGGATGTAATTTGATTTCATAATTTTAATTAACTAATACAAAATAAATTGATCAGATACTTTGTAAAAATGGGATTATAAATGAATATTAATAAATGTTTTTTTATTTATTCACTTTCCTAACTTCTATTTTGGAGTCATCTTCTACCGAATAAAAGTTCTATTACTGTATAAGTTATATTATAGTTACTCATGAAGACATATTGTCTTTTGTAATACAATTATTTTGTTAATATTTTTGTATGAATTAACTATTATTCTTATATAATTTGTTATAAAAAATATTATTCATATCACAAGATTTATGTGGTTGTTTCTTAAATAGCTTAATTTTAAAATTAATTTCCAGACAAGGAATATTATGTCTAGGATAGTATACTTAAACTTTCTAAATGATAATTTCTAAGTGATAAGTATATTAAACTTTGAAGTTAACAAAATTCTTGATCTAAGGGATTGATGAAGGGCTAGTCCACCCAACACTAAAACATAGTACAATAATCGTTAACAAAACAAAAAAATGAAATAAGGAAAATAACCTAGTTTCAAATTCTTCAATATATTTTTGAGTCATTTTGAGGCTTCTAGGATATTAAAATTTGAGCTTTAAAATTTATAGAAGAAATTTTCTAGGATAAAAAATTTAATATATCCCAAATGATATAAAATATTAAGAGGGTTCTTTCACCATGTAATGTCATAAATTACACCCAATGCAATTTCACATTACATTAGCCTTGCCTTTACTCATAACTAAGATAATCTATGCATCCAAAAACTTAATCCAATCTAGGCATGCATGCTTTTTCAATTTTTATTATTTTGATGCTGACAAAAATCCATTTTCAATTATATATTTAAATTTTAAGTTAATATGAATTGAGATTGATTAATTAAGAATGAAATTGAGGAATCGACAAAAAATGATGTATTAAAATTGATTGAATTGAACTAGAGTTATTTTGGCTTTAATGTAATGTCAATCTTGATTATTTTGATGATGACAAGATCTCTCTCTCTCTCTCTCTCTCTCTCTCTCTCTCTCTCTCTCTCTCTCTCTCTCTCTCTCTCTCTCTCTCTCTCTCTCTCTCTCTCTCTCTCTCTCTCTCTCTCTCTCTCTCTCTCTCTCCATCTCTTTGTTTGTCTATCTCTTTAATCTATATGTCTCTCTCACTCTCTCGCTTCCTCTAATATGTCTCTCTCACTCTCTCTCTTCCTTTTTGTTTGCAAGTCAGTAATTTCTTAGAAATAGACCACTCTCCTTTGTTATTCTACTTAATTAAGATAAAGTATGTCAAAATCCATTTTAAAAATGGATGTGACATTTGATATCCAAATTGGCAATACAAAATGGTCTGCATAACACCATTCAAGATTTGCAAGTCTCTCACCTTGCATGATCATTATTCTAACGCAACTTTGTCATACACATGACTACTAAATTAGGCAAGAAAATATACCATTCAAATCTAGTTTAATAATTAGATTATAAATTAATATAAAATGAGATTGATTAATTAAGAATAAAATCGAGTAATTGAGAAAAAATATTTATTAAAATTGATTAAATTTACTTTTACTTTACTGTAATGTCAATTTTTATTATTTTGTTGTTGACCAAATTCCATTTCCAATTATATATTTAAATTTTAAGTTAATATGAATTGAGATTGATTAATTAACAATGAAATTGAGTAATTGACAAAAAAGTATATATTAAAATTGATTGAATTTAACTAGATTTATTTTGGCTTTAATGTAATGTCAATCTTGATTATTTTGATGATGACAAAATCTCTCTCTCTCTCTCTCTCTCTCTCTCTCTCTCTCTCTCTCTCTCTCTCTCTCTCTCTCTCTCTCTCTCTCTCTCTCTCTCTCTCTCTCTCTCTCTCTCTCTCTCTCTCTCTCTCTATTTCTCTATCCATATATTTCACTAATTCTATCTCCCTAACTCTCGATCTATCTCCCTATCCACTTATATCTTTCTATATTGCCCTCTATCTATCTATCTCTCTACCTATCTCTCTTCCTCCCCTCTCGCACTACCCATATATATATATATATCCTTCTTTCCTCTCTCTCTCTCTATACCTCTACATCTCTTTTTTTGTCTATCTCTCTCACTCTCTCTCTTCCTCTATATCTCTACATCTCTTCATCTCTATCTTTCCTTATCTATCTCGCTATCTCTCCCTCTACCTCTCACTATCTCTATATTTAATTCTCTCTCTTATTCTCTCGCTCTATCCTCTTCTCTACCTCTATCTTCCTCTCTCCCCCACTATTTTAAGATATGTTTCCCTTTCTCTTACTCTCCCTCTTTCTAGACCCTCTCTCCCTCTCTCTCTCTCTCTCTCTCTCTCCATTCCTCTCTATCTATATTTTCTTACACCTCTCTCTCTCCCCCTCTCTACTCTCTCTCCATGTCTCCCTATTGCAAACATAACATGTCTATATGAATTGACCTCATATATTACATAAATATATACCAAAAAAAAACCAAACACCTTTTTGACCTACCTATTGCACACCAAAATGCGATTGCTAGTTTATATGTCTCACAAGAGGGCATGCTGACTCTGAGAGTACACGGAATTGAAAGGCCGCAACTATTCTAGCTCCAAAACAGATCTTTCGTTCAGCATGTTAGTGACAGGTTAGTCAATCGCAGCCATTAATTGCAAAATTGACAGCGTAAAACGCGTGACTAACACACGTGTTAGTCAATCCGTACTGTCTTTTTGGAACTAGAATAGACGCGTGCGAATTGAAAGGACTAAAATCTAGAAGTCAGATGTCCCGTCGGAAATGGCGTTTCAAATGGACAATTTTAATTGCTTGGAATTTATGCACCCGCGAAAGACGCATCAGATGCCACGCTTCACGCTCGGCTTGAATGCCTTTTAGTTTGGAGGATGGCCGACCAATTACAGGGAGAGCTTACTCATTCAATCCTACCTATTTTATTCGTACTAAAAAGGCAGCATTAATATTCAACTGGACAAATCGCTGTACAATAATTCAACCCAAAAAACATTCTAGAAACAGTCTTTATCACAATCGAAAAAAAATCTGATCAGGAAATATATTCCCCAGTGAAGTAAAACTTGTTAACCACGGTTAGACAATTTCACGACAAGTTGCTTTAAGTACATAGATCAAGTATCTGCAATATAAAATGGTCTGCATAACACCATTCAAGATTTGCAAGTCTCTCACCTTGCATGATCATTATTCTAATTCAACTTTGTCATACACATGACTAGTAAATTAGGCAAGAAAACATACCATTCAAGTCTAGTTTAATAATTAGATTATAAATTAATATAAAATGAGATTGATTAATTAAGAATAAAATTGAGTAATTGAGAAAAAATATTTATTAAAATTGATTAAATTTACTTTTACTTTATTGTAATGTCAATTTTTATTATTTTGTTGTTGACCAAATTCCATTTCCAATTATATATTTAAATTTTAAGTTAATATGAATTGAGATTGATTAATTAACAATGAAATTGAGTAATTGACAAAAAAGCATAGATTAAAATTGATTGAATTTAACTAGATTTATTTTGGCTTTAATGTAATGTCAATCTTGATTATATTGATGATGACAAAATCTCTCTCTCTCTCTCTCTCTCTCTCTCTCTCTCTCTCTCTCTCGCTCTCTATTTCTCTATCCATATATTTCACTAATTCTATCTCCCTAACTCTCGATCTATCTCCCTATCCACTTATATCTTTCTATATTGCCCTCTATCTATCTATCTATCTACCTATCTCTCTTCCTCCCCTCTCGCACTACCCATTTATATATATATATATATATGTCCTTATTTCCTCTCTCTCTCTATACCTCTACATCTCTCTCTCTCTATACCTCTACATCTCTTTTTTTGTCTATCTCTCTCACTCTCTCTCTTCCTCTATATCTCTACATCTCTTCATCTCTATCTTTCCTTATCTATCTCGCTATCTCTCCCTCTACTTCTCACTATCTCTATATCTAATTCTCTCTCTTATTCTCTCGCTCTATCCTCTTCTCTACCTCTATCTTCCTCTCTCCCCCACTATTTTAAGATATGTTTCCCTCTCTCTCTCTCTCTCTCTCTCTCTCCATTCCTCTCTATCTTTATTTTCTTACACCTCTCTCTCTCCCCCTCTATATTTCTCTCTTTCCATCCCCCTCTCTACTCTCTCTCCATGTCTCCCTATTGCAAACATAACATGTCTATATGAATTGACCTCATATATTACATAAATATATACCAAAAAAAAAACCAAACACCTTTTTGACCTACCTATTGCACACCAAAATGCGATTGCCAGTTTATATGTCTCATAAGAGGGCATGGTGACTCTGAGAGTACACGGAATTGAAAGGCCGCAGCTATTCTAGCTCCAAAACAGATCTTTCGTTCAGCGTGTTAGTGACAGGTTAGTCAATCGCAGCCGTTAATTGCAAAATTGACAGCATAAAACGCGTGACTAACACACGTGTTAGTCAATCCGTACTGTCTTTTTGGAACCAGAATAGACGCGTGCGAATTGAAAGGACTAAAATCTAGAAGTCAGATGTCCCGTCGGAAATGGCGTTTCAAATGGACAGTTTTAATTGCTTGGAATTTATGCACCCGCGAAAGACGCATCAGATGCCACGCTTCACGCTCGGCTTGAATGCCTTTTACTTTGGAGAATGGCCGACCAATTACAGGGAGAGCTTACTCATTCAATCCTACCTATTTTGTTCTTACTAAAAAGGCAACATTAATATTCAACTGGACAAATCGGTGTACAATAATTCAACCCAAAAAACATTCTAGAAACAGTCTTTATCACAATCGAAAAAAAATCTGATCAGGAAATATATTCCCCAGTGAAGTAAAACTTGTTAACCACGGTTAGACAATTTCACGACAAGCTGCTTTAAATACATAGATCAAGTATCTGTAATAAGTCAGGCTACCCAAATATGGCGTGGCTTAATTCCCCTGTAATACAGTTGGGTTTTTCACTCATCTTCCTCTGGATGATATACAGATTTATCACAAAAAATAAGAGAAAGAGCGACAAGGAAGAGTTGGGATTGCCACCAGGGCCACGGCCATGGCCGGTGGTAGGCAATCTCCATCTTTTGGGAAGTCTTCCTCACAAAGCTCTGGCTAAGCTGGCAACCAAGTACGGGCCCATCATGTTCCTACGCCTGGGCTCGGTGCCCACGGTGGTGGTCTCTTCTCCTGCCATGGCCAAAGAGTTTCTTAAAACCCATGATTTGATCTTCGCCAACAGGCCCCCTACATCGGCGGGCAAGTACATGACCTACGAGCGCAGAGACGTGGCGCAATCCCCTTACGGAGAGTACTGGCGGCAGATGAGAAAGCTGTGCACAATGGAATTGCTGACGCCCAAGAGAACGGAGTCATTCAGGTGGGTGAGGGAGGAAGAGGTGTCCGCCATGGTCAGATCTGTGTGGGAGGAGAGCCAGCATGGCGTGCGCCTCGTCAATCTCAGGAAGCACATCTTTTCCGTCTTACTCAACATTGTGTGCAGAATGTTTGCAGGGAGAAGTTACTCCGACCATCAATTGAGCGGAGGGCAGGAGTTTTCACAGATGGTGGCTGAGATTATGCATCTGACGGGAGTAATTGTTACGGGAGACTTCATTCCCTCTCTTGCTTTTCTCGATTGGGGAGGCTACTGCCGCCGCATGCAGGCCATCAATAAGGTATTTGATGAGTTTGCTGACAAGCTCATCGATGAGCACATTGAGCGAAGAAGGGTTAAAAAGTCGGAAAAATCGGACATTGTGGACGTGATGCTGGACATGGCTGAGATCGGAAGTGCGGAGATACAAGTCTCTCGGCTTCACATCAAAGCAATCATCACGGTCAGTAATTTTCATGGACCCTCAGAAACTACTAGCTCTTTAGTATTGTCAAATTGTGGAACTATTCATTTCGTTAATACCCAATTGCCATATTTCTGCTTAGACCTCACTAACAAAACGAGTTCAATTCTTTCGCAGGATATGTTAATTGCTGGAGTAGAGACATCTACCACAACTATAGAATGGGCGATGACTGAGCTGTTGAGAAACCCTCAAGCAATGTCAAGGGCACAAGAGGAGATTGAATTAAAGGTTGGAAGAGACCGTATGGTAAGAGAGAGTGATCTGGTAAGCTTACACTACTTGCGATGTGTGGTGAAGGAAACTCTTCGACTACATGCACCAGCGCCCTTGCTCATGGCACACGAGTCCACCCAGGGTTGCAATGTTGGAGAATACTACATTCCACCAAAAACAAGGTTATTTGTGAATGTTTGGGCAATCGGAAGAGATGAAAGAGTTTGGGAAGATCCTTTAGAATTCAAGCCCGAGAGATTTATTGGCTCAAGCATAGATGTGAATGGCCACCACTTCGAATTGTTGTCTTTCGGAACAGGAAGGAGAGGATGCCCTGGGATTTACATGGGGCTTTCTTCTGTTTACTTGGTTGTGGCTCAGCTCATACATTGCTTTCATTGGAATGTGGAGGGTGATTTGGATATGGAGGAAACGTTTGGATTGACCCTACCAAAGAAGTTTCCTATCTCTGCTTTTCCCTCCTGGAAGCTCACCACTGACAACCCATCATAAGGTTGGATGTACAGTTGGGAGAAAAACTACTAATTGCCATTGTAATTGTGTGAAGGTTCTGCCTCTTCTTATTGGTTAACTATTAGTCAGTCATCTTGTCATTTTAATTGCGCATTTATGTGAAAGGTTTGGTGTACTATCATATCGACATTTAATCAGTTGCAATTGTATGTTTATTTTAAAGGTTAGGTGTACTACTATACATACATATAATCAATCATCTTGTTAATTGTTGGTGAACTATCATATCGACATTTAATCAGTCACAATTATATGTTTATGTTAAAAGTTAGGTGGACTATCATATCGACATTTAATCAGTCATCTTGTCAATGTAATTGTATGTTTATATGAAAAGTTAGGTTAGGCCCTCCATATTTATGGGGAAAGTTAGTTGAGGCCCTCTCTTGTTGTTGGTTTACTAAATAAAATTAAGGAATGAATTTTTAAATAATATTAATAGAAGTTTCTTCTTTTTTATGTTGGAGTGTTTTTAACTATTTACTATTATCTATTTTAATATGCATGATACAATTAAGAAAAACTATGATTTTAAAATAAATTTAAATTTAAAAATCTTTTAATCTAGTGAGAAACAAATGTCATAGTTATCTTGCTATTGTAATTGCATGTTCATGTGGAAGGTTAGGTTAGGACCTCCATGTTTAGGTGGAGAGAGGTGAGGCCCTCCTTCTTACTATTGACTTAGTAAATAAAATTATTGTAATTGCATGAAGGTTCTACCTCGTATTATTGGTTAACTACTAGTATAGGCATATAGTCAGTCATCTTGCCATTGTAATTGCACACTTATGTGAAAGGTTAGGTTAGGTCCTCTAGGTTTATGTGGAAAGAAATTAGGTGAGACCCTACCTCTTGTTGTTCATTTAGTAAATAAAATTAAAGAATAAATATTTAAATATTATTAAAAGAAGTTTCTTCTTTCTTATGCGGAGTGTCTTTTACTATTGACTACTTTCTATTTTTATATGTAAGTCCTGATACAATTAAAAAGTATAGGATTTCAAAATAAATTAAAATTTAAAAATCTTTTAATCTAAGGGAAAACAATTGTCATCTAGAACCAAGAGGCATGGTAGGAGCAAATGAAAAGACTAGTCGAAAAGTGGAATCTCATTAGGGACAATTAGGTTGTTGCTTAGGTGGTGAGATTGTGATGTTGTTTTTTGCTATTAATATAGTTTAAGATAGTTCTATTTGTTTTAATTTTTGGTTTATGATGCTCATTATTAAGTCTCTAGGCTTATGGTTTATTAGGCTTGTGAGACCCCTAAGACTCTTATTATTAATTTTGAATCTGGGAACTGTTGTTATTGTCTACTTTACTCAGTTATTTGTTAGTTTAGTTAGTCCTTATTGTAGGAAGTATGGTAGGATTAATATGGGCTACTACTTTAGTCTATATATTTTTTATTACTTCTGAAGGCTAGCATCTTTGTTCTATGTTGGGTGCCTAGCTATGTGATGACTGGGGTTGTTTTACTACTCTTTTTTTATTGTTGTTGTTTTGTAATGGTTCGGGGCCCTTTCCCTACTAAAGTAATAAAAAACAAGTGTCATAGTGGGAATACTTGTCTTTGTAGTATTGTAATAAAATTATTTATTATTGTTTCGGAGGCAAGTGAAAAATGTGCTGACTAGATTTCCATACCTCGTTGCAATTTTTATTTTTTGTTTTTGGATTCAACTATGTAGGATTTTTTGCATCAACTTTTTGGATTACACCCTGTGATCCATCATTAGGATTTTCTCTCCTAGAGCTCTCTCATCTTGATGATGGATCAAGGAGTGTGATCCAAAAAATTGATGCAAAAAATCCTACACAGTGGAATCCCGAAACAAAAAATTGGAAAGGTTATAGCTTTTAGATTTGACCATGACCCCAAGCATGAATTGTACTAGGTGCAACTATGACTAAGGGTTTAAAATCAAATTATTCCTTACAATAAATAATTCATTGATTAGTTGATTTTAAATTTTATAGAAAAATTGCTACAAGCATAGTCAAAGTTGATTAAATTTGATTAATTAGTTTTTGATTAAGGTAAAAAAATGTTTTTAATGGACCTTAAACCCTTTAACAAAATGTCTAAACTAGATATATCATATTATTTGATTAATTAGTTGATTAGTTAAAATCAACCATTATTTGATTAATTAGTTGAGTTTAACTTTGATAGTAAATTTCCTAAAAGTGAATTGAAGTTCATTTTGTCAAAATGAAAATTTCAATACAATAGTACAAATCAATGCAACAACAGTATAAAATCAACACTACATTACATTATTAAATTATAGATATTAAATTAATCTATCTAAAAATTTCAAAAAGATCTATCTTATTTTTTTTTTTAATTTATTGAATAATTTTTTATTTGATTTTTGAGTTATCTAACCATTTTCATTGAATTATTGTAGAATTTGTAGTCAACAATTTTATATAAATATTATTATCAATTATAAATATTTTTATTTCTATTTTTCAATAATAATATAAATATGAATATTATTATAAAAATTAAATTATTTATTTTTCTACTTAAAGTCATTTTAATTATTTGAGAGTTATATTTTTTATAGGTAAGTGCTCCAAGTAATTGGGTAGCTCCCTCTATTAAAAAAAATTGAAACTATATGAAAATTCTATAAGCCATATAAATTTGTATCAAGACAAAGTGATAAAAGTATCTTACCCTAGCCCCAATTTCTACAATTATATCAACAACTTCTTTAAGAATAAACCCCTCGTTTTCATTTAAAAAAGCAACAAATTCAACAATATTGTTTCTTTGAGTCACTCCCTTTCTATATGATTCCTAAGCCTTCTCCGGCTTAGTTTTCTTATTTCCCTCATTCATATACAACAATCCCTATCACTAAATCTCTTCATGGGAGACACCACTACAAATTAATTCATGATAATCCTTGTGCTACTATCCATGAACCTCTGCTAATTTGTAAATCCATTCTTTGGATTTAATAATCTTCATTTTCCAAACTTTGAACCTTATGTTGACATCAATCCTTAAGATAGATCCATCCCTCAAACAGTATTTTGCAATGATTTCTATAAGACCTGGTCGTATAGAAGGGTTTGACCCCACCACTACCTCCTCTTTTTTTCTAGTTTATTTTATTTATTTATTTATTTTTTTGGGGGGGGGGGTGGGTGGTGAACTCCATAATTTGTAATTTTGTTTGCTTGTTTTTTTTTCCTATGTTATGTGACTATTTATTGGAGAGAATGTAAAGTAATGAGACAATCTTTTTTCGATTAAAAGGGGAGATTAAAATAAAGGATATTAAAATCTTTTGGTTTAAAGAAAGATTAATAAAGGATAATCAAAGGTGATCTTATTGAAAGGGTGTGATGGTTTGGAAACCACCCTTTAAAAGGTTATATAAGTCATTTATGTGAGACTTGGAAGGGGACAAAGAGATCAGTCATGGAAGAAGAAGAAGAATAAGAAGAAGGTGGTGGATTGGTCGGCTATGAGGCATTTGGAGAAGAGGCATATAGCACATTCCCAACTCAAGGTATAGCGTACACTCGAGAGTGTCATGGCCAATGTCGTTTTATTTATGTCATGATGGGTTCTCTGTAAGACAGTGGATTTTGTTTAAGAACTAATTACCTTTTAGGGTGTTATAGCCATAAAGGATCCAAGACCATTGCAATCTTCTTAGAGTGATTATTACCATTCAAAATGCTTAAGATTAAGATAAGTTTCGGAAACCTTAATTCTATAAGAATATGGTTGAATTATGTGGCTATGTTATTCAGTTTTGTAGTGTCATAAAATTATGACCCTAGCAATTTACGACTACATTGGGGTCCTCACGCATGCGAACTCGAATCCTCTAGCCTGATCGGAGACCGGAGACTGCTCAACTTGCGAAAACAGCTTCTTCCTTAGGCTCCTCATCACTTTGTCCGTACTCTGCCCTAGAGAAAGGGGTAGGACACCTGGGTGTGATGCCCTTGTCCCCCCTTGGACAGGGGTGTGGCACCCTTGACCCTGCCCTATTTTTAGGTAGGACCTTCCTAGAGCATGCATTGTGGGTTGTGCAGTGAGCAGGAAAACTTCCCAGATGTCGACCCATGATGAAATTCAAATCCACCAACATGTATTTAAGGGGAATTTGTCCTCTAATTTGCATAAGTGGAGATTGCATAAGTCGGATAGGTCAAAGTTGGAAAGATTCAAGTTGCATAAGCGATCAAGCATCCAAGCATTCAAGCATTCTTTTCCAGCATTGAGCATTCTCAAGTCTCCCTTCAAGGCTAGGCGTTGCATCAAGTCAAGGATTCAACCATTGAAGAGGAGATCCCTTTCAACATTCAATTCTACACAAGCATTTCTATCAATATTGCTACTACAACCTCCCTGGTTATATCCAAACCGGATGAAGCATTTGATGATGAAGGAAATCTGGTTGTAGAATCAATCGACACTATTGATGTTGATGCCCTGGACATAGAAGATGTCACTCAGGACATACCTTCTGAGGGAACAAGACAGGAGCATCAGGTCGAACACGGCAATGACCAAGGCAAGGACAGACAGGAAGCGGCTAGGGAACAGGCAGAGAAGAAGAAGAGGGATGAAGATGAGGTAAAGCGGAAAGAGGAAGAGAAGAGAAAAGAGGAAGAGAAGAGAAAAGACGAAGAGGAGAAAAGAAAATGTGAAGAGAAGAAGAGGCAAGAAGATGAGAGGAAAAAGAAAGAAGAAGAGGATAAAGAAGAGAAGCGGAAGGATGAGGAAAAGAAGAAGAAGGAAGAGGAAGATAAAGAAGAGGAAAAGTGGAAGGAAGAAGGAAGAGGAAAAGAAAGAAGAGGAGAAGAGGAAGGAAGCTAAGAGGAAGAAGAAGGAAGAAGAAGACAAGGAACATGAAAAGAAGAAGGAAGCAGAGAAAAAGAAGAAGGAAGAAGAAGAAAAGAAAGCGAAAAAGGACAAGATAGGAGAAGCGGAGAAGAGCACACAGATGGAGACTCCGAAGGCAACCAAGAGTCAAGCCAAACTGGCTGATATCACCAGTCCTATCGATCTCCAGTCTGCAAGTGAATCGGAGCTAATGCAAAGCATCAAGGTAGCTCAAGAGTGCCTTGAAAACTTACAACAAAAAAAGGAGCAGGATGTAATCCAAGCTGTTGTGGATACGCTTACCAGTTTGATACTCGATACAAATCTTCCAAACATCGATTCTTCATTAGTTAGACTAAAGCTCCTATGCAAAGTAGTAGATGATCAAGTGCAAAGTCTTGAAGAGGCAGCAGAGGCTAATGTCAAGAAGGAGCATCAAAAGGCTCTTAATATAGCTCTGGTGAAAAAGTTGAATGAACTCCGGTTTGAACTGAAGAAAGAACAAAAGGATATAAGGGACGCTCTAGATGAGGGGAACATGCTACTCAGCAAAATCTGTCAACCCTATCTATTTTATGATGATGTGCTAGCTCAAAAGCAAAAGCTTCAAACAAACTTACAGTCTTACTTCAGCACATTCAAGCTGCCTTATGATTCCTTTGCAACTTATGGGCAAACCATTCATCGGTTTCAGATCCAGTCAGCCAAAATGGAGCAAGAGATCAGCACACGGTCTAGAGATTTGCAGGAGCTACAATTGGTTTTACTTCAATGTCTGCAAATTCTTCAGAAGTGTTATCTGAACCTGGATGCCTTGACAGTTACACAGGAGATGAGCACAGTTGATGCCATGGAAGAACAGGTCTCCCAGATGCAAATAGAGAAAGAAGTGTCCTCCTCCCTACTTGAGTCCTGGTCTCTATCAATGAAGCAATTCTTGCAGGACTATAAATTTGTTTTTGACAAGTACTATTCCTTATTGTCATAAACTTTTATTATTTATATATATATCAAATGGAAATAGGATTCCTTAGTGGTACTTTGTCATTGTTGGCAAAGGGGGAGAAGTATTCTATTTTGGAGAAGTATAGGGGAGAAGTATTTGGTATTTAAAAAATTTTCTATATGCTTTGATATATGCTATCTACTCTGATATATCAATGTTTATGCTCTGTATGCAAAATTGCTATTCATTGTATTGTTAAAGGGATAGTGTATATGCTTAGGGGGAGCAATTTTGCTAATGGCATAATTTTGTTGTAAAACACTTAGATGTCAAAATTTTATTTTCCTAAGTGTTGCCATCAATGCCAAATGGGGATATTGTTGGCATTCTTGATGTTCATGTTGTGATTGTCATTGATGGACACACACTTGCATTAAGATCCTCTTTATATGTATGAGTTAGAGCACAACTGATATTTGTTCCAACTGATATGTTGCAAGTTGTATTATAGTCATTAGACTATTGATGTTTTGCAGAATGTGTTTATCGGTCTAAAGTGGCATGTTGACCTCAAGCGGTACGAGGGATTAAAGCGGCATAAAACATTTCTACCAGTCTTCATTTTTGATAAACCGGCAACTGGTATTTTGTATGAACCGGTAATACTCTGTGATGAGTTACCAACTGGCATTTTGTGATGAGTTACCAATCCACCGATTGTTTGACGATGCCGACACTGTAGCGATGCTTTTTGTGACATACTACCTAGTATGTCTAGGTTCATTGAACCTAGGAAATTATAATGCAATCCCATTGGACTGACATGAAATCAGTTTCCTTTATAAGGACATCATGTCTAGGGTTTTAGGGTGTTGTTGTTATTGTTGTTGCGATAGTCGATATAACGGCTAGGGTCTAAGGTGATTGAGGAGTTGGAGAGAATATGAATGTGTAGAAGACTGAAGTAATGCAGGAATGCATTAAGAACGAGCTATCAAGGATCTAATCGAGCAGTCTGTGCTATTAGATAGATCAAACACTTGTTGATTACTCACATCATTGACAAGTCTGTAGCCCTTAACCGGGTAGGCCTAAAAGCCTTTTGTAAAATCTTCTAACAAGGTGGTTCACCTCTGTGAATCTAAAATCCTCTAGCAAGGTAGTCTTTAATCGGACTTATCTTCTAACAAAGATTGAGATTCCTAACAGGATCTGTTCTGGTGAAGAACTTTGTAAGACCTTAACCGGTCTGGTTTCTATTTTGCAGATAGTGACTTGTGAGTTCCATCTCACCATAGTTTTTCCCATTTGGGTTTCCATGTCAAATATCTTGTGTTATGGTTGTATTGCTTTTGTGGGTGAATGCTTTATTTGCATTTTGGTTTGCATGTGTGATAACCAGTCTGTCTGTTAAACTATTTTACCGGTTTATCTTTAGAGTATTTAAGTGTTTAAATGCAGTGTTTTTTGGTATACTAATTCACCCCCCCTCTTAGTATTCATCAAACAGTTCGTCAAGTTTTGACAATTTTTTCGACTCAGGACACTTGAGAGATCGAACAGGTACGGTATGACTCTCGATGTTTCAAGGCTTTGGGCTACACAATAGGGGCAACCCTAGTGTAAACCAACCCACTCGGATGCGCTCGTAACATCGATTTGTGCACACGATGAACCAAATCAATTCTAGCCAATCTTGCAACTTTTCATTGCATGCAACTGATGGTTTTTTGAGTAGGCAAAAAAATGCTAATAATTGAAAATGACTCCGAGTCATCAAAAAATGAAATAGGCCATTGTAGAGGATCGATGCACAACAGGGGCATGCCTAGAGTAAACCTACCCACACAGACGCTCTCATGACATCGGTTTCTGTACATGATGAATCAAATCAATTCTTGCCAATCTTGCAACTTTGCATTGCATGCAACTGACAGTTTTTGCAGCAAGCAAAAAAAAGCTAATAATTGAAAATGGCTCTGACTTGTCGAAAACATAGACAAGTCATTTTAGAGGGGCCTCAGGAGACCCCACACATTGAAATGAATCGACCATATGTGTCCTGGATTGGAAGAAACAATCCGTCAAGTTTTGACAATTTTTTGGACTCAAGACACTTGAGAGATCGCACCGGTACGGTATGACTCTTGATGTTTCGACGCTTTGGGATGCATGAGAGGGGCATTCCTAGCGTAAAAATACCCACCCAAATGTGCTAATGATGTCGGTTTGTGCACACGATGAACGGAATCAAGTCTAGCCAATCTTGCAACTTTGCATTGCATGCAACTGACAATTTTTGGAGCAGGCAAAAAAATGCTACGAATTGAAAATGGCTCCGACTCATCAAAAACCGAGATAGGATATTGTAAAGGAGCCACACTCGACCCAATGGGTTCAAATGGATCAACCATATGTGTCTTGGATTTGAAGAAACAATCCGTCAAATTTTGACAATTTTTTGACTCAGGGCACTTGAGAGATCGCATTGGTACGGTATGACTCTCGACATTCTGACGCTTTAGGATGCATGACAAGGGTATGCCTAGTCTAAAACTACCCACCTAGACGCGCTTGCAACGTCGGTTTGTACACACAATGAACTGAATAAATTCTAGCCAATCTTGCAACTTTGCATTGCATGCAACTGACGGTTTTTGTAGCAGGCAAAAAAATGCTAATAATTGAAAATAGCTCCGAGTTGTCAAAAACCAAGACATGCCATTATAGAGGAGACTCACGTGACTCCATGGGTTCAAACGAATCAACCATATGTGTCCTGGATTTGAAGAGATAGTCCATCAAATTTAGATAATTTTTTGGACTCAGGGCACTTGAGAGATCGCACCAGTACGGTATGACTCTTGACGTTCTGGCACTTTGGGATCCACAACAAGGGAATGCCTAGCATAAACCTATCCACCCAGATGCTCTTATTATGTCAGTTTGTGCACACAATGAACTGAATCAATTCTAGCCAATCTTGCAACTTTGCATTGCATCCAACTGACGGTTTTTAGAGTAGGCAAAAAAATGTTACCAATTGAAAATGGCTTTGACTCATCAAAAACTAAGACAAGACATTGTAGACGAGCCTCACGCGACCCCAGGGGATCAAATGGGACCATATGTGTCCTAGATTTGAAGAAACAGTCTGTCAAATTTTGACAATTTTTTGGACTCAGGGCACTTGAGAGATCACATCGGTACGGTATGACTCTCGATTGCACGATAGGGGCATGCCTAGTTTAAACCTACCCACCTAGACATGATCGCGATGTCGGTTTGTGAACATGACAAACTGAATCAATTCTAGCCAATCTTGCATCTTTGCATTGCATGCAACTAACGGTTTTTGGAGCAAGCGAAAAAATGCTACCAATTGAAAATGGCTCTGACTCATCAAAAACCAAGATAGGACATTGTAGAGGAGCCTCACGTGACCCCACAGGATTAAACAGATCGACCATATGTGTCCTGGATTTGAAGAAATAGACCATCAAATTTTGACAATTTTTTAGACTCAGGGCACTTACGAGATCAAACCGGTATAGTATGACTCTCGATGTTCCAGTGCTTTGGGATGCACAAAAGGGGCATGCCTAGCATAAACCTACCCACTTGGACGCGCTCGCAATGTCGGTTTGTGCACACGACAAACTGAATCAATTCTAGCCAATCTTGCAACTTTGTATTGCATGCAACTGATAGTTTTTTGAGTACGCGAAAAAATGCTAATAATTGAAAATGGCTCTGAGTTGTCAAAAACTGAGATAGGCCATTATAGAGGAGCCTCATGCGACCCCATGAGTTCAAATGGATTGACCATATGTGTCCTAAATTTGAAGAAACAGTCCGTCAAATTTTGACAATTTTTTGAACTCAGGGCAATTGAGATATCGCACCGGTACAGTATGACTCTCGACATTCTGGCACTTTGGGATGCACGATAGGGGCATGCCTAGCATAAACCTGTCCACCCAGATGCACTCGCAATGTTGGTTTGTGCACACGACAAACAAAATTTGACCATTGCGAGCGTGAGGGTGCTCTCGCACCAAACACATTGTTGTTTATATTCATATTGTTGATTTTTATTGTTTATATTCATATTGTTAATTACATATGCAAATATTCATTAAAATTTATAAAAGGGAAGGCACCAAATACAGCGAATACACAATAATGAACTGAATACAAGGAGTTTTGTAGGGGTTAATTCAACATTTTAGAAATTTTATCAACTCATATTCCATGATTGCAATGTTTTATATCATATATTTTTGTTGTTTATATTCATATTGTTGATTACATATGCAAATATTCATTTAAATTTATAAAAGGACAACCACAAAATACAATGAATACAAAATAATAAACTCATTACACATTTATTGGATCGAATATCGATATTTATATATAGAAAAAAGGCATGTCTGGCAAGTCAATACAAGTATTACACAAATGTGGCATATGTCATGTCCAAATCGATATATAATAAAAATGTAGAATATATCTACATGTATTGGTCACTCTATGACCAAAACTAAAACTATATGATCCTAAACTTGTAGTGGATCATCAAAATCAAGCCTCTTCGATGCAGTACGCGGCTCTGTAGATGGCTGCAAAACCACAATTTAAAAGCCAAGTTAGAATTTTTTTGTAGAAAATAGTTCACAATTAACAACATAACTATGCATTTAACTATAATTCCTTTGCAATTGAAATGTAGATTACCTCATCGGCTGATGTAGGAGCTAATGTCTTCACTCTCCTCTCCTTGTCACTCTTAATTTTCTTGAAGACATACTTAAATGGATCCACGTTATGGTCGTACCGTGAAGGGGTCTATTGTAGATTAAATATACAATTAATACAATGTACTAACATAAATATATCAAAAACACTTAAAACCTATAATATAGAGAACAATGGTGTACCTGTGGCTGAGATGCTTCTCCAATGGACTGAGGATAGCTCACCATCGATGTAGAAAGTGTCGCTATTACCAATACAAAAAATGTTCAAAGATTAAATACAATTAATATAATGATAAGTATTAAAGGTTAAAAACAATTAATTTTTCATGTCAAACAAAAGTGTATTGGATCTTGAGATGCTTCTCCAGTGCAAGGAGGAGGGTTTGCCATTGACAAAATAGGTATGGATATTTCCTGTATGAAAAATTACAAGATTATAATATATCACAAGTTCACATGTATGCGTGCATATAATCATGAAATCAAGAAAATAAAGTAGAGATACATACCTCTACCCTCTCTTGATCTGCGGGCGAATCAGGTGCATTCAACAAATCCACAAAGCTCAATGGCCGCTATACATGTAAAATAGACAAAAAACACTAATCAATCTACAAACCCCAACTAATACTTGATTTAAACATTTTCAAACAATTGTACAATTAAAAATGTGTTCAATTACCTTCTTCCCATGTTTTGGCATCTTCAAGGAATTCTTTTTCTTAGGACGAGCCCTAGACGCAGAGGGGGTACCCTAAAAAAAAAAAATTAACATGAGATATTAGTACAGATAATAAATTAAACATAATTTTAAAAATTAAAATGAAATGAATTGCATAATCCATCAAAACAATACATAAAAAGAGTTGTAGAAAATATGATACCGTATAGCCTTGTGGGCCAAAATCGATCACTGAGAGCATGATGTCATCAATCTGGGACATTTCATCCCCTGTCAACACCTATAAACCAAAAATTGGACCTTGCATTAAAGATAGGTAGTATATCTTGTATTTTTTTGAATTCAAAGTGTACTATTCTATTTTAACATGTTACAAAATTTATACCTCAGGCATCGAAGTTGCAGCTATAGTAACTGGGGGAGGTGTATGGGATACCGTTGCTGCACCCTAAAATGCATATTATTTATCTTAATTTAAATCGATGTATAAATGAAAATTCATTTATGTAATTACAAATTTAAAGTGACTGATAAATAAAATGTTATGAATTCAAATCAACACACCTGTGTCTGTGGCTCATGGGCAAACACCATGTCCATTAACTCAACTGTCAGCATGACATCCTCAACCATGTGAGCTTGATATGTACAACCACAAATCATGCACAGATGATATGAGGATCCATCTACACCGGCTGCATCATCTGTCCCCGAGCATATCCCCAAGCAAATGACACACACATGTTGGATGGGCTCTTTGTCACCCTCTAATGGCTCATCATCCAATACAATAGGGTGTGTTAATGATGTCCCATGCTAGATGAGGGCACCAGTCAATGCTATGGCTGCTTGAAGAGTCTATAGCTCCATCAACTCTTTCAACTCTAATGGGACAGCCTAATGCACCTTGGATTTGGGTGCTAGGGGGTGGCGACTCTCTGCAGGTAATTGCCTATGGGCTCCAGGTCTATCTTGGGCAGAGCCACCACCTCTACCATGAAACTCTCTCATGCCAAAATAGTTTGGTCGCACATTGAGCACAAATTCACAATATATTTTTCTCAAAAAATATAATGGCACCTCATAATTATTACAAGGTGGATCATCAAAGACCATCCACCACCTCTGCCAAAAAAGATTCTTCATCTACACATTGGTACACCAATGTATGGGAAACCTCTTTGCATTAAGAGGTAATGATTGACCAGTTTTGGGATCAACAAAAAGGGCACATATTTGTTGTTTAGTAATATTTTTGTTTTTTACTCCATCGTATGATAGCCCATTGGCATAGAATTGACAAAAACTATCCCTAAAGCTTCCCCATTTGGTAATTTCTGTGGAAATAGCTATGCCACCACTAGCTAATGTTTCTAGGCTAGTGGCGAGGGATTGATGATGATCAAGTTCAGAATTTTTCAATTTAACAATCAGTCTATTGATTTTAGACATATTTTGTCCTAACTAATTAATTAATTCTTCCTATGTTTCGAGTGTGCGGTCAAAAGGAGGAATTGGGGGTTGTTCTTGTATGTTTTTAGGAGGTGCATTTGGTTATTCTTGTGGTTTTTCAGGAGGTGCATTTGGTTGTTCTTGTTCTAGATTAGAAGAATCTAGTTTTTGAAACAAAAAATGAAAAAGCCTAATCAAAATTAATGAAATTAAATTTAAAATGTAAAAAAAATTGCATAAACCAGAAAGAAAGACAAAAATAAACAAAAAAAACTAATCTTGATCCATAGCTTGGAGGACAAATCTAGCACCCCATTCGCGGTTTAGGAGAGGAAGTGGGGAAAAAATGAAGTTAAAAAAGCGCTATTCATGGGTAAATGAGACCCAGTTTTTTTTTAAAACTTTTTTACCAGGCACCACATATGCGTTTTTATTTGGATTATTAGTGCGTACGCGTTCATTTTCCTATGAGAAGCGTGTACGCAATCATTTTCCTAATAATAGCACATACGCACTCATTTTCCTAATAATAGCACGTACGCACTCATTTTTCTAAAAGCAGCGCATATGCGCTATCTTCTCTAGGCTCAAGAAGAACAAACCTAAGCACGTACACAGGAATTTAAAATTTTAAAACCATGTACACGCTGCTTGTTTTTCCATGTTTTTATGGGTGGTGTCCACTTCTCTGACCATCATCTTTGTGCACACGCCCTTTTTTACTTTTCTATTTTTCATGGGAATTCCAATGAACATCGGGCAAGATTCCGATGATAGTTGGCTTCATCAGAATTTCGACGAACGTCAGACAAGATTTTCAAAAAAAAACAAATTTGATAGAAATTGCCTCCTAAGATCTGACAAATATCGAGCAAGATTCCGACGACAGTTGGTTTTATCGAAATTGCAACGAACGCCGAGCAAGATTTAAAACAAAAACAAATTTGACACAAATTGCCTCCTAAGATCCGACAAAATGAAAGAAATCCCATAGTTCATCAGAAATGTTCGTCGAAAAATGCACCCAAATGAGTTAGTGTTCGTACTTATGGCAAGCAGAAAGAACAACTATTCTTTTGAACATAAATGAAAGATATTAACAATAGTTGCATTCTATACTTGTGTTTTAGACACAAACATACTTTTTTAAAATAAGGGAAACATATTTTTTTTTTTCAACACCGAATCACTGATGGAGCTGCAGTAATCAGTACTCCCATACCAATTTCAACTTTTTCCTTTTTCAAAGTTAATTGTATCTAGTTATTAATATGTTGCAGTCATTTATTCATGAATCATACTTGTTATTAAGAGAAGCTCATGTGCAACCCATGACCAATAATGCATTGGAATAGTGACTTTCATTTATGCACCAAATTATATATATGTGTTTAGGCAATGGAAAAAATAGATAGTAGAAGCAAACAACAATTTATTGCTCTCTAAGGTTGAGCAACAACAGTTGTTTATTTTCAATATGAGATTTTGTTGAAACATACTCTATCTTCTTTGTAAAGGAAATGGGTGATCTTTTTTAAGTATGGTTTTTCTGTAAGAGTGTAAGATTCTATGTTTTGTAGGTGGCGGCTTCATTTTTCTACTAAGAAATTGAAAAGTTTTTGTTAAATCTATTATAAAATTTGAGTCTTCTATGTAACACTTTTGAGTGTTATTTTTTTTATTGCGTCATACAAAAGAGTTGAAGCTCTACATTGATCAAATGAGTTTGTTTATCAGTTAATTGTTGGTATTTGCTATCTCCTTTATGTTTTACCTTCATCTAGTATGAGAGCCAAGTTAATGACATAATCTAGCACAAGTCTTACAAATCCTTAGATTCTTTAGTTTAATGGAAAAAACTATTGATATTAGTCAATTTCAATGAGGGCTTTATTTTGTTCTGAAGATATATGGAAGCTTGTAGAGAATGAATTTGTTGAACCTAAATATACAACAACATATGAAGCACTACCTCAAGCACATAAGGATTTGATAAAGGATAATAGAAAATGGGATTCAAAGGATTTTTTCTACATTCTTCATGTAGTATGTGAAAGCATCTTTCCAAGAGTTGCGAAACAAAGAAAATCAAAGCAAGTGGGGAACATCCCTCAAACTGCATACCAAGGTATGGATAAAGTGAAAACTATAAAATTACACATTTTAAGAAGAGATTTTGAAACCATATGTATGATGCAATTTCAGTCCATAGATTCATTTTTACTCAAGTTATTGGATTTGTTAATCAAATTAGGTCTCATGGTGAGATTATTGAAGATAGCAGAATGCTTGAAAATATTATAAGGAGCCTTCTTACAAAGCTTGAATCAATTATTGTACTATAGAAGAAATAAAAAATCTTCTTAGTTTTCTATAGATGAGCATAATGGCTCTCTTATTTCCCATGAGCATGAGATTAGTAATTCTTCTAAATCTTCCTTGGAGCTTGCTTTTAATTCACAAGTTTTAGTTCATTATCATAGAAGCAAAGGAACATCTAACTTTAGATTTAAAGGAAGAAATTCTTATAGAGGTTGATGAAATAGCCCAAGCAATTCAAGTGTAAGAGGTAGTGATCAGATTCCAAGCTAAAATGTCTTGACATGTACATTTCAACTAGACTATACCATTATTTCTCCAACTACTGCGACCCTTGTTTATGTTTGAAAGCCAACACTTTGATTGTTTTGCAGTATTCTATCATGCCATTATAGCAACATGGTGTCCCTTATTGATCTAGTAAGAACGATTAGAAGCATAATCCAACTAGCCTATCATAAATCTGAGAATGTCGTGGAAATTCTGGGGGAACAGGCCTGCCAAGTTCATTTTTGTTGGGAAGTTTCTAAAGCCTCTTCAGAAAATCTATTTTTGGTGTGTGTCCTCCAATCAAGGATGCCATGAGACCACATTTCTATTATGAAATCTAAAATGGTTCATATGCCTGGTCTATGCTTCCACATTTTGCTTCATGACTACCGACGTTGTTGCAATGACATCTAACAAAATTCTTCTATGCTATGAAGATACTCACAATTTCCCTAGTCACCACTGGCATTTGAAGCTACTTCATAGGCAACACAAGCCTCACATTTAAACTTTATTTTATTCTATTTGGTATGATTCTATTGGGTAATGATTCTATTTGGTGTTCTCCTCACTGCCAAGACAAGTATAGTTCGTCATATGTAGATTGTTCGCCTTTTACTATTCACCGTATGTGAGGAAGCCTAGCCCAAACAAATTCTTTTATTCAATATCAATAGATTTTGTGCAAAATTAGCCTCTGGTATTAGAAAAACAAACAGGGATAAATTTAAAACACAAAACCAAACAAATTACTCAAATACACTCAGCTTGATAGCAATGCTGAAGAAAATGAAAATAATAAATATTAAGGACAATGCTACAAGAAAATATTTCATGCATAATTCTATTAAAATGAGACAAACCAAATATACAGTCCTTCTTAAGCTATTTTCATTAAATGAAAATAGTTCAAAAATATTGAACTAATTTTCTTCTCTACTGATTAGTGGAGTTCTATTGAAAAACAAATGGAAGCATTCAAAGTCTTTGGAAGTATATCTGGATTTGTTTGTTAAAAAAAATAAAAATAAATTAACAATCATTCCTGCGTAATCTATACAAACAAAGATTGAGTAAATGCCACACATTTCAATGGATTTACTTGCTTTGGGGTCAATGTGATTTTTGAATTAAACAATTAAATAGGGATTTTAAAAATTAGATATCTTAGTTTTAAAAAGTTTAAAAGAAAGAAAGAAAAATAAAATAAAATAAGAACTGTACAGTACACATGGGTTGCTTAGTGTACTTTATCTTTTTGAAGATTTTAAAACTAAAATTTCAAAGTTAATGAATAATTCAAAGGTTTCTATTATTGTACAATTTAAATAACATTTATCTATTCGATAAATACTAATAATTTTCAACAGCAAGGAAGTGTTCAAACATGGTTATATTTACTTTAGTCATTTGAATTAAACTTTATCTCTTTAGATGAAATAAACCTTTTTCTAATAATATAGATTATAGTTTTTGATAAGGATAAACATGTTTTATAAGGACCCAAAACCCAAAGTATTATAGATCAAGGTGAGGAGCCAACCTAAAACTAAACCTAAGAAAAACATGGGACAAACCTCACACAAACCGAGAGCCAAAAAACCAAAAACAACAACGCCAAAAAATAGGGCAAAGTACTCAACTCAGAGAGTGCACCAATTCAATATTTTTCTAAAAAATCCTCTTGTTAATTTTCTCCAAATCCTCAATGATGAATTTGGAGGTCCGTGGGCGCTGGCTCTGGCTGCTGGTTCTAGTGCAAGGACCAGAGCTAGTCTTCCCACTAGCATCAGTCTATCCACCCTCGGAGGCATTCTTTTTCTTCTTTAGTCCCAAGGGTCACTGGTGATGGTTCTGGTTCTATAGTCGGCCATCATGGAATTATTCATCGCCTCCAATAATATAGATTATAGATATTTATTAAATTAATATTATTTAATTTTCTATCAATGAAGGTATCTCAAATCTCAAAGATTGATTTAGTTAGAATGTTAATCTCTTAAGGTTTTGCATATCTCTAAAAAAAGAAAGTTAATCTTCTTGTGATAAAATAGTAATAATGTAATTAGTATAATTAATGTCCTTTGCCAATAAAATTGAACTTTCCTTTCAAACTTATAAATATTATCCTTTTCAATATATGTAATTGGCACTTTTAATGCCTATGTATTAGTTACTATATAAGATGATATGTCTTGAAAATTGGAGTGGGTCTTAACATTTGATTAAATTCAATAGGAATTTAATCTTCACAAAGGATGAAAGAAGTGAAGATTATCATTATAGTGGAATAAACCTATAATTGGTAACTCTTGAGTGTGAGAATATTAAAAATTAGATATTGAAAAAAAAACACAAGGAAGCCTAACAACTTGTATATATAAAAGAGCCAATGTAAACTTAATCAAGGACCACATTTTAAGTATGCTCATCCATAACTCACAAGGTGGATTGAAATTTAAGAAAATAACCTTTCTCATTCTCTCATCATATAATGTGTTCTAACCAAGTGAACCTATATCATTATTTTATTTGATTGCAAATATTGTGGAGCATCTCATCAATATATCAATTCTATAACCATTAGGTTGAAGGGGCTTTTTAAAATTTTAAGAGATTATATGTATGCATTATCCTCTCACCTTTACACACAGAGAAAAATATTGAATTGTGGACACTTGTAACTCATGGTGTCCTGTGAGGTATCAGGGTAACCAATAAATTATAATATCACTTACTCGATTTCCTTGCACTTGTGAGATGTTTAATTTAAGATTTACTACATGACATTAATTGACAAATGCATCAATTTTAGAATCTATATCTAGTACATTTAGTTGAGATTAGCGATAAGATTTATCTTTAAAAAAAAATGTTCCCTTGATATCAAGCTAGTTATATATAGAATTTTATAGACTTCTCTCAACTACATAATGAGTTATAAAGGGAACAAATATGAAGGATTCATGAATATAAACATGATGCTAGATACTATTGAATATATGTGGATTTTTTTTAGTAGAATGCTAAGTTATATAATTTTATGTTCAATTCCTTAAAATTATTGTATTAAAGATTCAATTACCAGTTAAATTGATCACGTTTCATGTGATTACTATGCTTATTATTGTGTGTAGCTATGAGATTTCATTCATCATTTCAAAAGTTATAGGTTCTTATGTTTTAATCAATATGATAGACCTTGTTAACATGTTATAATTTATGTGGAATATTTATTTATTTTTTAAGAATATAAGGAATATAGTAAGAGTTGAATTGCATAGTATATCCTAAATATAGTCTTCATCCCCATTTCACCTAAGTGGGTGGCAGCTGAAGAGAAAATTGTCTAGGGAATTGAGCCCTAGAAAGGGTTGCATGCTTTTGTAACTTCACAAGAGATGGTTATAAATTATTTTATGAACTAAGAAGTCTCTGTGATTCCACGTAGGCAAGGCCATCTGTGATGAGCCCCCAAGACACTAGGTTTGGTTCTTAGGTCTTTTCCTCTTTATTTTTTGATTAAATGTGCCTCTCCTTCTTGAATCTTATGGATACCTTGGTAGTCTATGTAGATTTAGTATGTTATTACTTTATGATTGATCTAGGTAAAGTAAGGTTATAAATTATCATGATGATCACGTATCTAAATATCATTTGAGTTTGTGTTGAGCTTCTAGACATGTACACATCTAGCAGGCACATGTATGAGGGAGGTTGTAGTTACATCATGATGGAATGTGAGCAAAAATTGGATAAGAAAGAGGTACGTTGTGATGTAAAGTAAAAGAAACATTATGTTATTGTTTTAACATTTATTTTTGGTTGGAAAGGTTACATGTTGATTGATACTAAAACTCTTAGTTTTACAAATGCATTTGGTTATGATTTAAAAAAATTGGTGTCCCTATGTAACTATAGTTCATCATATCTAGACTGCCCACCTTTTACTATTGACCGTATGTGAGGAAGCCAAGCCCAAACAAATTCTTCTATTCAATATCAATAGATTTTGTGCAAAATTAGCCTCTGGTATTAGAAAAACAAATGGGATAAATTTAAAACGCAAAACCAAACAAACAGGGATAGTAATGCTGAAGAAAAAGAAAATAATAAATATTAAGAACAATGCTACAAGAAAATATTTCATGCATAATTCTATTAAATTGAGACAAACCAAAAATACAGTCCTTCTTAGGCTATTTTCATTTAAATGAAAATAGTTCAAAAATATTGAACTAATTTTCTTCTCTACTGATTAGTGGAGTTGCTATTGAAAAACAAATGGAAGCATTCAAAGTCTTTGGAAGTATATCTGGATTTGTTTGTTAAAAACAAAAAAATAAATTAACAATCATTCCTGCGTAATCTATACAAAAAAAGATTGAGTAAATGCCACACATTTCAATGGATTTACTTGCTTTGGGGTCAATGTGATTTTTGAATTAAACTATTAAATAGGGATTTTATAAATTAGATATCTTAGTTTTTAAAAGTTTAAAAGAAAGAAAGAAAAAAATAAAATAAAAACTATACAGTTTATCTTTTTGAAGATTTTTAAACTAAATTTTCAGAGTTAATGAATAATTCGAAGGTTTCTATTATTGTACAATTTAAATAACATTTATCTATTGGATAAATACTAATAGTTTTCAATAGTAAGGAAGTGCTCAAACATGGTTATATTTACTTTAGTCATTTGAATTAAACTTTATCTCTTTAAATGAAATAAACCTTTTCCTAATAATATAGATTATAGTTTTTGATAAAGATAAACATATTTAATAGGGACCTGAAACCCAAAGTATTATAGACCAAGGCCAGGAGCCAATCTGAAAATAAACCTAAGCAAAACATGGGACAAACCTCACACAAACCAAGAGCCAAAAAACCAAAAACAACAACACCAAAAAATAGGGCAAAGTACCCGATTGAGAGAGTGCACCAATTCAATATTTTTTTGAAAAATCCTCTTGTTAATTTTCTCCAAATCCTCAATGATGAATCTGGAGGTTCCCTGGTCCTGGCTCTGGCTCCTGGTTCTAGTGCAAGGACCAGAGATATACTGGTGATGGTTCTTGTTCTATAATCGGCCATCATGGAAATAATTTTCTCCAAATGATCACCACTATTGTTCATCGCCTCCAATAATATAGATCATAGTTATTTATTAAATTAATATTATTAAAGTTTCTATCAATGAAGGTATCTCAAATCTCAAAGATTGATTTAGTTAGAATGTTAATCTCTTAAGGTTTTACATATCTCTTAAAAATTAGAAATTTAATCTTCTTGTGATAAAATAATAATAATGTAATTAGTAGAATTAATGTCTTTTGCCAATAAAATTGAACTTTCCTTTAAAAATTATAAATATTATCCTTTTCAATATATGTAATTGGCACTTTTAATGCCTATGTATTAGTTACTATATAAGATAATATGTCTTGAAGATTTGAGTGGGTCTTAACATTTGATTAAATTCAATAGGAATTTAATCTTCACAAAAGATGAAAGAATTGAAGATTATCATTATTGTGGAATAAACCTATAATTGGTAACTCTTGAGTGTGAGAATATTAAAAATTAGATATTGAAAAAAAAAAACACAAGGAAGCCTAACAACTTGTATATATAAAAGAGCCAATGTAAACTTAATCAAGGACCACATTTTAAGTATGCTCATCCATAACTCACAAGGTGGATTGAAATTTAAGAAAATTACCTTTCTCATTCTCTCATCATATAATGTGTTCTAACCAAGTGAGCCTATATCATTATTTTATTTGATTGCAAATATTGTGGAGCATCTCATCATTATACAAATTCTATAACCATTAGGTTGAAGGGGCTTCTTAAAATTTTAAGAGATTTTATGTATGCATTATCCTCCCACCTTTACACACATAGAAAAATATTGAATTGAGGACACTTGTAACTCATGATGTCCTATGAAGTATCAGGGTAACCAATAAATTATAATATCACTTACTCGATTTACTTACTTTTGCGAGATGTTTAATTTAAGATTTAGTACTTGACATTAATTGCCAAATGCATCAATTTTAGAATCTATATCTAGTACAATTAGTTGAGATTAGCGATAAGATTTATCTTTAAAAAAAAATTTGTTCCCTTGATATCAAGCTAGTTGTATATAGAATTTTATAGACTTCTCTCAACTATATAATGAGTTATAAAGGGAACAAATATGAAGGATTCGTGAATATAGATGTGATGCTAGATACTATTGAGTATATGTGGATTTTTTTTTAGTATAATGCTAAGTTATATAATTTTATGTTCAATTCCTTAAAATTATTGTATTAAAGATTCAATTACCAGTTAAATTGATCACTTTTCATGTGATTACTATGCTTATTATTGTGTGTAGCTATAAGATTTCATTCATCATTTCAAAAGTTATAGGTTCTTATTTTTTAATCAATACGATAGACCTTGTTAACATGTTATAATTTATGCGAAATATTTATTTATTTTTTAAGAATAGAAGGAATATAGTAAGAGTTGAATTGCATAGTATATCCTAAATATAGTCTTCATCCATGTTTCACCTAAGTGGGTGGCAGTTGATGATAAAATTGTCTGGGGAATTGTGCCCTAGAAAGGGTTGCATACCCACTTTTGTAACTTCACAAGAGATGGTTATAAATTGTTCTATGAACTACGAAGTCTCTATGATTTCACGTAGGTAAGGCCATCTGTGATGAGCCCCTGAGACACTAGGTTTGGTCCTTAGGTATTTTCCTCTTGATTTTTTTATTAAATGTGCCTCTCCTTCTTGAATCTTATGGATACCTTGGTCATCTATGTAGATTTAGTATGTTATTACTATATGATTGATCTAGGTAAAGTAAGGTTATAATTTATCATGATGATCACGTACCTAAATATCCTTTGAGTTTGCGTTGAGCTTCTAGACATGTACACATCTAGTAGGTGCATGTATGAGGGAGGTTGTAGTTACATCATCATGGAATGAGAGAAAAATTGGATAAGAAAGAGATATGTTGTGATGTAAAGTAAAAGAAACATTATGTTATTGTTTTAACATTTAGTTTTGGTTGGAATGGTTGCATGCTGATTGATACTAAAACTTTTAGTTTTACAAATGCATTTGGTTATGATTTAAAAAAAGTTATTGCAAAAAACATAAGATTGAGTGGGAATAATAGGTTCTGTAATGTCCATTAAGTATGTAAAATTTGGGCATTACAATTTTACCAAGTGAATGGACATTTAGAAGAAAAATATCTTATTAAGCTTGAATAAAGAACTTAAACTGGACAAGCTCAACCAGTGGGAGGTGGTTGATGATGATTGAATAACATTGAAATTCATTAATTTTGATGAATTATCTATCATCAAAACATTCCTCAAACTATTTGCAGCCTTAAAGGAAAATATCTTAGTCCAATCATCAATTTTGTTTCCAAAAACTATATCTAATGTAGGTCACATCTTGTGTAATCGGGAGATTATTGGCAATATGATAGATTTGGTTAAGTGTTGTCATTGATGTCAACATTATCCCAATTGGATATGGTCCTGCTATCCTGGTTAGACTTGGTGTTTGTCTTGGTTTTGACTGTGATTCTAATCCGGTATGATTAGATCCTTGGATTCGGTTTTGGATGGTTATTTAGGATGGTTAGATACTTTTCATATTCCATTGATTCATGATTTGGTGCTCCGGAAGCTATCACTTATGTTCCCGGTTGATATTTCTTTGTACCGGTTAGCTTTATCGATTGGCGATACTTGATGATCTGGTTAAGACATTTTGGTCCGGTTTATGGAAATGGTTTCTAACATGCTGAAGGTGTTATTGATCATGTTCTAATTGTTTGGTGGCTTTGTATTGGCTAGTGTGCTGATTTGGTAGTCTTATTTGGATCCGATTGATTATTTTGTGATATTGCACTAAGGGTTTCTACTGGTTGGTGAAATGTGTTGGAGACTGGTCTTTGTGTGATTTTCGATGAATGTAATTGTTTGAGAATTTGAATTAGGTCCATACTATGTAATATAAATTATAATATTGGTCCAGTGGTATCATGTGATGTAATTTTTGTAATTATGGGTTTATGGGTTTAGGGTTTAGCTAAACTTATCATTAAGGTTGATGATCTATATTTATAGGTGACTTATTCATGTAATCTCAATGTTGATGGTTATGTCTACATTATCAGAGAAAGGTTTATGTGCGAACAGTGATATATCATTCAGCAGAAGGTTGTGAAGGATTTGGTGTTACGGGGCAAACATCTATGCTTAATGAGAACTGTATCAATCATTAGGAGATGCTACTTCCACAGTTCAATCTTTTCAGATTGTAGTCCAATGTGTTTGTAAATCAGTGAGGCTTCCTTTTGTGATGAGAAGTGTGCTTTAGGCGGTTGGTCTAATTGTAAGTGCAATCCCCATTGTAATTATTTTACATACTACTATAGAAGTATTATCTCATTATGGGTAAGGTTTCCCACCATGGTTTTTCCCATTACCAGGTTTTCCACATCAAAATAATGATGTTGTGTGTAGTGTGCTTTCATGCTTTATCTTTCATTTGTGTTGGTTTTTTGTGCTCTGGTATAAAGTTTATAATCTGCATTAATTGCTATACTTGTGAGAAAAATAATTCATCCCCCCCTCTTGGTTTTCTCCCGGTATCATAACTATCTAACAATTGGTATAAAAGCCTGGACCTCTCTGCAAAATCTTAACTGTTTGAGGAGATCTTATGGCATAAACATCAAGCTCTACATTTAATCCCTGTCAGAAGGAGAGTCCCATATTTGATGGTACAAATTACAAAATATGGAAGGAGTGAATGAAAATTCACCTAAGATGCCTTAGAGCTGAAGTTTGGGAGATAGTGGAGAAAGTGTATATACCTCATGATCTTAACTCTACAACACTGGCACCTACTGATGAACAGAAGAGATCTGAAATGATGTCAGAGAAAAAGAAGCATTATTAAGTGCGCTATTTGATTAGAAGCTATTGAATATCATAGAGTTGGAGAATGCAAAGCAGATCTGGTTTAAGCTTGAAACTCTTTATGAAGGTGACTAAGTAGTAAAGATTGAAAAACTTGACGGTTTCTGAGTGAGATATGAAACTTTAAAGATGGAAAAAGATATGAAGATAAGTTCTTTCATGGATAGAGTGAATTATATTATCATGGGAATCAAATGCTACAGTGGATCAGTTAATGAGGATGACATTGTGTCAAAGATTCTAAGAGTTCTGCCTCCCGCTTACAAGATGAAGGCTACTACAATTAATGAACTCCGGACAATGTTAAGTACCCCTGTTACCAAAGATAAACTACTTGGGAAATTGATTGCTTTTGAGCTTGAGGAACTTGGAGATCAGAGTGCTACTAAGATAGAAACTGCATTTAAAGCATCTGCCTCCTATAAGCAGAAGATAGATTGGAAAGATTTATATAGCAAAGATTTGGAAGACATTGAGAGAGAAGATAAATAACTTGAAGAGTTGGAAGCCCTAATTGCTAGAAGAATCCCTAAAAGACCGATTGGAAGTAAGTATGAAGGAAAAGTACCTTTTAAATGTTTTTCATGCAATTAGATTGGTCATTTTGCTTCTAGATGTCCTGAAAGAGCTGCTAGGAATCATGAAATATTTATGAGGAATTATAAGCCTAATCTAGAATATCAGAGAAGACCTAGATTTAGAAGGAATAAGGATGAATCATGTTACTATGTTGGTGATGATGATGATGATGAACCTATAAGTGGATCCGGTAATGGAAGCTTTGGTAAAGATTAGGTCTTTATTGCTATCAAGGATGATTCTCCGGAACTTGTCATTGATACAAATCATACTGAGGAGAAGGCTTTAGCTGCTAAAATTGAAGAGAAGGATGAATGGGTTATAGTCAGTGGTTGCTTAGAAATAACCGGTGACAAGAAGAAATTATTAACTGTGCAAGAATTTGATGGTGGACTAGTCAGATTTGGAGACAACAAGGCAATCGGGATCAAAGGCAAACGAACAATATCCTTGGATGGTAAGACTAATACTAATAATATTTATTATGTTGATGGATTGAAGCATAATATTTTGAGTGTATGTCAGATGGTGGATAGAGAATTTCATTTGCAATTTAAAGAAGGAAAATGCAAGATTATCAATAGATCTGGATTGGAGATTGCATCTGGAACTCAGACCAAAGGAAATATGTTTTATTTGAACTCCGTTGATAAGGCTTGATTGATTGCTCAGATTGATGAGATTTGGTTATGGCATAAGAGGATGTGTCATGTAAATTTTGATTGCATAGTGAAGATCAGTTCTATACAAGCTCTCAGATATTTGCCCAATATTTTTAAACCTCATAATCCGGTATGTAGAGAATGTCAAATGGGTAAGCAAGTTAGAAATTCTTTTAGAAGCGTACATGATAGATATAATGAAATTATTAATCTTATTCATACTAATATGTGTGGACCAGAAAGGACTAAAAGTTTTCAAGGTGATAGATACTTTATGTTTCTTATTGATGACTATTCTAGAATGATATGGGTTACATTTTTCAGAGAAAAATCATAAGCTCTTTAGAAATTCAAAAAAATTCAAAGCTATGGTTGAGACAGAAACATGATTGAAGATAAAATGTTTAAGATCAAATCAAGGCAGTGAGTTTACATCTGGTGAGTTCAACAACTTTTGTGAAAAGAATGAGATCAAAAGATAATTTTCTACACATAGAACCCCACAATAGAATAAAATAGTGGAAAGGAAGAACATAACTATCTTGGATGTTGCAAGGACAATGATGATGGAAGCCAAGTTACCTGATATCTACTGGAGAGAAGTTATCAATATTGCGGCGTACACTTTCAACAAAATACACATAAATAGTGATACTGGTAACTCCTTATAAATTATGATTTAGTCATACTCCTACTGTCAGATATTTCAGAATTTTCACAAGTAAATGCTATATTAGAAGAGAAAATGCATTAGGGAAATTTGATCCTAGAAATGATGAAGGAATATTTTTGGGTTATTCTACTAAGATCAAAGCATATTTTTGGGTTTTCAGGAATAAATTAAATGAGAAAGATCAAGTTGTGAGAAATAAAGCTAAACTAATTAGCAAAGGTTACTCATAGGAAGAAGGAGTTGATTATGATGAGACTTATGCTCCGGTTTGCAAAAATTGAAGCAGTAAGACTATTTCTTGCCTATGTTGCACACAAGAACTACAAGGTATATCAGATGGATGTCAAATGTGCATTTTTGAGTGGAGATCTCGAAGAAGAAGTCTACATTGAGTAGCGTGATGGATCTTCTTTATCAGAAGATACAGACATGGTTTCTAGATTGAAAAAAGCTTTATATGCATTGAAACAAGCCCCTTGAGCATGGTATGCTAGATTAGATAAATATATTTATAAGCTCAGTTTTAACAAAGGTAATGCTCATAGTAACTTATATTATAATATTGAGCATGATGACATACTGATCATTGAATTTTTTGTTGATGGTATCATTTTTGGAGGAGAAGAAAATCTATGCATGAAACTTGTTGATGATATGAAAATGAATTTGAAATGTCTATGATTGGATAGATGAATTTTTTCTTAGGTTTATAGATTACTCAGATTGATAAAGGAATTTTTATTTGTCAAACTAAGTATGTGAAGGAATTGCTTAATAAATTAGAACTTGAAAATTCTACACCTGTCAGTACTCCTATGATAACCAATTGCAAATTGTCAAAGCATGATGAATCTCCTAGAGTAAATCCAAGTAGATACAAATCAATGATTGGTGGACTACTATACTTAACTCAGACTAGACTTGATATAGTGAATGTTGTTTGTATTGCTTCTATATTTCAATCAGATCCTAGAGGAACTCATGATATTGTTGTTAAAATAATATTTAGATATTTGACAGGTACAATAGATTATGGGTTATGGTATCCAAAGGATGATGATTTCAGACTATGTGCCTATACAGATTCTAATTGGGTAGGAGATGTGGATGACCGAGAGTGCACTACAGGTGGTGTATTCTTTCTTGGGAAGAAATTTGTTTCATGGGTTAGAAAGAAACAATCATGCACTTCATTATCTATTGTTGAAACTGAATATGTCGTTGCTGCAACTAACTGTACTCAGATTTTTATGGATGAAACAAATGTTAAAGGATATAAGGGTAAGTTATGATGAGCCTATTATCATTCACTGTGATAATACTGATGTTATTGATATGTCAAAGAATGTGGTATTTCACTCCCAATCAAAACACATTTCTATAAGGTATAATTTCTTGAAAGAAAAGGTTGAAGCAAAGGAAGTCAGATTGGTTTATGTACCTACTAATGAACAGATTGTAGATATTATAAAAAATCATTTCCTAAAGATACTTTTGAATATCTCTCAGATCAACTAGGGATCACCACCCCTCTGGAAGAGACTTAGAGATGCAACGATGCATCATCTTGTAAGCCTATCAAACATATTTTCTGATCCGGGTTGATGAGATGATGTTGCTTCTCAAGTGGAGTAGTCAGCCATTCAGTTCAGTATTTTTGTTTGGCGGTACCCATCCTTTGTCATTGATTTCAAAGGGGGAGATGGTGTTCATGTGAAAATCAATTAATCAAAGGGGGAGATATATTTCAGATCAGTCTTTGGGAGATTTTTGGCATTCCTTGGCACTCAGATGATTTTCACATTAAGTGTTGCCATCAATGCCAAAGGGGGAGATTGTTGGCAATATGCTTGATTTCGTTAAGTGTCATCATTGATGTAAACATTGTATCATGGCTGGATATGGTAATGCTATTCTGGATGGACCTATCCCAGTTAGACTTGGTGTTTGTCTTGGTTTTGGCTGTGATTCTAATGAGGTATGATCAGATCCTTGGATTCGGTTTTGGATGGTTATTTAGGATGGTTATATTCTTGTCATATTCTATTGATTCATGTTTTGGTGCTCTGAAAGCTATCGCTTATGTTCCCGGTTGATATTTCTTGGTACCAGTTAGCTTTACCGGTTGGTGATACTTGATGATTTGGTTAAGAGATTTTGGTCTTGCTTATGGAAATGGTTTCTAACATGTTGAAGGCGTTCTTCATCATTTTCTAGTTATTTGGTGGCTTTGCATTCTCTAGTGTGTTGATTTGGTGGTCTTATTTGGATCTGATTGATTGTTCTATGATATTGCACTAAGGGTTTCTACCAGTTGGTGAAATGTGTTGGAGATTGGTCTTTGTGTGATTTTCGATAGATGTAATTGTTTGGGAATTTTAATTTGGTCCATTCTATGTAATATAAATTATAATATTGGTTCAATAATATCATGTGATGTAATTTTTGTAATTATGGGTTTATGGGTTTATGGTTTAGCCAACCTTATCATTAAGGTTGATGATCTATATTTATAGGTGACTTATTCATGTAATCTCAGTGTCAATGGTTATGCTTGCATTATCAGAGAAAGTTTTATGTGTGAATAATGATATATCCTTCAGCAGAAGGCTATGAAGGATTTGGTGTTACAGGGCAGACATATGTGCTTAACCAAAACTATATCAAGCATTAGGAGATGCTACTTCCACAGTTCATTCTCTCTGGATTAGAGTCTGATGTGTTTGTAAGTCAGTGAGACTTCTTTTTGTGATGAGTAGTGTGCTCTATGTAGTTGGCCTAATTGCAAGTGTGATCCCCATTGTAATTATTTCACATACTATTGCAGAAGTATTATTTGATTATGAGTAAGGTTTCCCACCGTGGTTTTTCCCTTTACTAGGTTTTCCACGTCAAAATATTGGTGTTGTGTGTACTGTTATTTCATGATTCATCTTTCACTGTTTTGGTTTCTTTGTGCTCTGGTATAAAGTTTATAATCTGCATTAACTATTATACTTGTGAGAAAATTGATTCACCCCCCCCCCCCCCCGCACTCCTTAGTTTTCTTCTACTATCAGAACTGTCTAACAATTAATAGGTTGTACGGTGGGAAGTTAAATCTCTACCTAGTTGAATATATGGTTGAGAAAAAAAGTATGTCTCTCCATAATAGAAATGTATGACTGCAAGAAGAATATCACTACCAATAATAGTGTTGGAGGAAATGGACTCTATTGTCAAGACTAATATAGCACTACCCCAAAAATGATTGCTCCACAGACTACAATAATATTAGTATCACAAAAATTTTAATTTAGATCGCCACCCAAATTGTACCATAGTCATGAACTAGGTAAGAGAATATCACTCATGAATATATCATTATTGACTTGGATAGGAAGGATATCATTGCCAATAGTCTCATACTAGTTGATATATCACTCTTTCTAGTCAATGTAGGCATGAATACTATTGCAACTAACAAACAAAAGAGGACGAATATCACCACAATAGAAAACAGATTGAATGGAGGCAACTTCTAAAAATTTTGAGAATTTTTTATGCTGAAATGATATCAAATTCACAATCAATGTTGTGAGAAGATTTATATTCGATCTCACTTGATTACTTAATCCTCTGAATGGGAAGGCCATTAGCTTGGACCAAATTTGATAACAATTTCAAGAAATTAGATACCCATGATGAAGCTGGCCAAGATTCACAATCAAGCAATAACCAACCACACAAAATAAAATGTTGCAACTAAGTAATGAACAACAAATGAGATCTAGAAGAAAAGATTGAGATTAACTTGCAATGTATTGCTATGAATTGATATGGGTTTTTTCTAGCAAAGAACAAGGACATATATATTTATATTAAAGTACATGAATATAAGGAATACCACAAAATCTATGAGAGGAGCTAGGTGAACTCAGAGGACTAAAACTAGATCTTGAACTTCCACTTGAGCTAGAACTGGAGTTTGTGGAGAGAGGAGGAACATAATTATCTTCCATGTTTATGATTATTGATGAATTTTGTTGCACACCTTCTTTCCACTCCCATATTTCCCTTTCATCAAAAATCACCTCCTAACTAACAATCCATTTCTTTGTGTCAAGGTTATAAAATCTATATCCTTTAGTTGTAGTAGAATATCCCACAAAGCTAAAAATTTGGGATTTGGCATCCAACTTCTTCCACTTGTGAACTAGAACATGCACATATGTCAAGCAACCAAAGACTCAAAAATGAACCACTGAAGGCTTGTGACCACTCCAAACTTCCTTTGGAGTTATATTTTGAATTGCTTTTGTGGGACTTTGATTCAAAATATATACAATAGTTGTAATGACTTCTCCCCAAAAATTATTTTGAAGATTCATTGTCTAAATCATGCTTCATATCATTTCCATAATGGTGTGATTCTTTCTTTCAACAATACCATTTTGTTGAGGTGTATATACAATATTAAGTTGTCTTTGTATGCCATTCTTAATACAAAAATAAGCAAACTCATTAGAGGTAAACTCGACCCCTCTATCTATTCTGAGTATCTTGATATGCAATTTATAGAGCCTACCAAACATCTTTTGATTTGGTCATATTGACAATTCGAGGTAAAATTGAAATATCCAATGCAGATTGAATGGTGTAAAGATCTTTGTTGTCCTTCTTTTTGTCTTCTTTCAACTAATCTTTTTGTTGTGGTGTCCATGTATTCAATGTGTTTTGATACCAAATGAAAGATTATAATAATTTAAAAACTCACAAAATACAAAACATCAACTGAAGAGAAGACTAAATATTATTGATATGAAAAACATAATTAAAAGTTACAATAACACTAATTACATTTATAGACTACTCAATTCTATTAACAAAGAAAAGTAACTAAAAAACTAATAGCAATTTTTCAACTCCATAGACAAAAATTTTTAAAGACAAAAACCACTATTTAGACAATAGTTTCTAAAGGCTAAAAACTATAAAAAACTATACTAATGTGTATCTTAATAGTTTCCAAACTTCTATTTTATTAACAAAATAAAAACACATTCCTAGTAGTTTCCATCTAGCTTTGATCTCCATGGAATCATTATAATCTTGAGCTTGATCTCCAACATAGCAACATTCTATTCTTGAACATATCATTCCAATATTGAACTTGACTTCATCCTTGCATGTTTTTTCCTTTTCCTTTTAGAGTTCAACTTAGGTAGTTTGTAATTCATTTGACTCAAATCCAAATAATTTCACTTTTCTTATGAGTTTCATTGTTTGGAATTCACACTCACTAGCGGGGAGCGGAGCTGCACATTTGCATGGTGAAAGATTATGTCCGAGATTAATGTACTAGCAGGAGAAGCTGCCCACAACACCCATTCAACAAACTCTATGGGAACTCATCTCACTTAATGATGATGATGGGAAAATAGAATTGAATATGGGCGATGGAAGAGTGAAAGTGAACACAGGGATGCCTCCAAGTAAAGTTGGAACACAAGCCATTGTTGTTCCTTTGAGAAAATAAGAGACTCTTTCAAGGAAAAGGTTACATTTGATGGTTATGTGATAAATAAATAAGACTGACAATATTAAGTTTGTCCATAAATAGAATTAGCACAAAATATTTTATTTTTTTTCAAAATGGACTTATTATTAATTTATAATAAAAATTATGGAATTCATATATCAAATTGAACACATACTTTTGTTGCAAAATGAAGATTTCATCTTCATACTATATAGAAACAAACAATCTTTTATAAAAGTTCCAAGTTTTCCATCTCAAACTACTCCAAGTGGCTGAGGAAGCTCATGAAATATTTTTCCAAAAGAATGAGATGGATAAAGTCCATCAAACTACTAATGGAGGATACATTTTTGAGGACCTCAAATCCTTGTGGGAAGATGTTGTTGGTCATTATGTACCTTTGACGGTGCTATAAAAGCATTTTTACCTATCATTTCACTATTTTGAACCATTTTAGGCATGATAGGTGTATTTTGATTCCCTTTTATTTGCTTTCATCTATGTGTAATAGTATTAATGCTGACCTAAAAAAATGGATCTCCCCTGCTCTTCATCAGGTTTTAATCATCTTCATTGTTCAACATGCTAAATCCCTAGAGATTAAGCCTCACCCCTCAACCTCTAGGAAGAACAATATCCACTATGCCCAAAATGTGCATTGGCAGTACAATGATGAATCCTCAAATTCTTCATCTTCTAAATAATATTCTTTCCACTTGGGTACCTGTACGGACAAGAACTCTTCTAAGGCAAAAAGGTTTGATTATGATCAAGAATGCTGTAACAAGGGAAACTCTAATTATGCTCCTTCTGATTAGTTTGTCTTGGATTCCTTTAGCCCTAGCTCTGCGAAATATGTCAAGGCCCCTAACCTACCATTCTTTGGTGGTAATAATAGAAATTTTGAGCTGGGTTCTACCTCGGGTGTTAAAAAAAAATCCTTCCCTCTAGAGGTCTCTCATGGAAACAAAATTGCCAAGAAAAAAGTGTATTGAAATATAGACAATTGTATTTTGCCTAGGCTTGATGAGAATCAACAAAATCTAGATTTCTACATTGAAATCCTTGTTGAATTGGATAAGACTACCCCTGTATATAGATATATGGGCTCCTCTATAGTGGATACACTAGGGGTTCATGAGAAAGTGGTGAAGGTTTCCATGGATGGTCAAACCAGTTTTTTTCAATCTGGTGGTTGCGAAGATTTTTGGGTTGAAGAGAAAGATCAATAACCTTATTGTTGGACTAAGCACTTCGAACTCCCCATCCTTGTACAACATGAACAACCTACTTGATGTCAACAAGAAGCTGGTGGTGGATATTAAGCCCATCAAGAATGAACATGAACAAAAAATTATGAACTTGAAGGTGGCTCTAGATAAAGTCCATGAGAAGTTGAGTGTTCTTATTGTAGTGAGAAGAACAACCATGACTAATAGTATGGAGGTCCTTAGGAGATTGAATGAAAAATTCTAATCTCTCAATGTCTCCTCCTCAACCACTCATGCTTCTCCCTCCATATTGGTCTATGGAAACAGAAAGGAGAAGGTTGGTACGCCAATATATTATGATCTTTCTCCAATAATAAGCCCATTTTGGTCTCTTAATACACAGCCAATTCCACTTGCCCCAAATTTCCACTTGAAGTGCAATCAAAGTTTATTTTTAACCACCCTTTGTCAAGAACCACCCATTGAACTCCAATCCTCAGATTTGGTCAATTGCCCCTTGCAAACCCAAAACATGAGGGCACATTCAAGTTAGGTAATTCCTTCAACATTTCATCATCCCAATTAGTTAAAACATTGTGTTTGAGAGACTTGTTTCTGATTACTTTTTTGTCTAGGTCCATCACTTGTTACTTAAATTTTCCATACAAAGTCTCCCCTTCCATATCCTTTCTCTGAGAGATCCTTCTATTACACTCCTTCCAAATTTCTTAAAATTTTGTGGATGGTATAATTTCCCATAGACACCAAAATAAGACTTTATTATGCTTCATTGGCCACATTTTAAACCACTCTTCCAACTCGTGAGGCATGGGGTACTGCAAATTAAGTTTGTTCATAAAAAATTTTTATCATTTCTTTGAGTACGAACAATTGAGAAGAATGTGATTTGCTGATTCATTGTCCAATTAGCATAACACACACCTCTAGACACCTTGGAATCACAATCTTTGAAATCTATCTTCAGATAGCATTTTCCTTTGAATTTCCATCCATACAAAAATACAAGCATTGGGAAGACAATGGCATCCCCACAATAATTTGACTAGCCAGACTTCTATAGCAATTCTAGCCTCTTTAATCTTGTACCCCATGTTAACCTTGTATGATCTTGAATTTGGACCACACCATCTGAGAATGTCCTGTTCATTAGATGGGAGAAATTTCTATTCCACAAAATATCCTTTAGAGCCTGCTTCTGCTCCTCTGAAGCATTAATATTGTCTAAGGAGTTCTATTGCCAAAGATTAGTTCCATTTTGCTCAATCATACTCCTATAATTATAAATTTCCTTCCCCCAAACTCTACTAGTCTCTTCTTATATAGCTTCCAAATTTAGGTTGGACGCAATTGGAATTTCTCTTGACTAAGAATCCATCCAAAAGGAGGTTCTTCCCCCATTCCTAACTTTCCCATTCATTTATGTTATAGTTATGTAGTAGATTATGAAGGCAATATAAGAAAAAAATAAAACTTGTTATATTGATATTCATTCGGGATGCCTTTAAATAGGAAATACCAAAATAAATCTATTACAAAACTGCACCACATAAACAAACAAAGAAATTGTTTATTGATTTGACCTAGAACTAAACCTGCTAACTAATGTAATACACCAACATCCCTCCCTTAGTACCTTAATTTGAACAAGAGTGGAACATTGCAAGGGTTTTGAACCCAAACCTTCTAGAGACTTTGATGAAGTTCCTTCACCAATCCTCCTTTCTCACCCAAGAAACATCGAACTAACTCCATTAGTGGATCTCTTGACTAAAGAAACTGCAACCATCTGTACAACATGAGAAAACATAAGTATTCCCACCCTCTGTGCACAATGAGACACATTTCCTCTAAAATTCCGCATCTGCTCTGAGTGTGTCTAATGCCTCCTATAGTACTACACATGAGATGCCTTCCCTTTGAAATTTCACATCTCCTCTAAGTGTGTCTAACACCTCCTCAGGTCTTGTGAAAATAATCCCTCTTCTGTTGTACAAATGACCAACCAAATGTATGCACATGAGGCACCTTTCCTATGAAAGTACACATCTCCTTCGAGTGTGTCTAATGTCAGCTCAAGTTGTCGACAAATCACCAATCAAATGTGAATACACCAAGTCAACAAAATAGAAATCTTGCGCCCCCTTTCTCCTTGAAGGGACATATAATGCCAAGTCCCCTCTTTTCTTCAAGGACACAAATGTGATAGGATGCTTCTCATGCAAATAATAATCCCTGAGAGAGAATCTATTTTGAGATGACAGATATCCTCCTGCCTTCATTACCTCCAACCTCCAATATGAGCCTTTTATAGTTTTATCATTTTGATACCACATCAATCTTTGTAATAATACTAGCATCTAAGTTGTTGAAGGCTTTGTCATGTGTAACAAAAATGACTTTGGTTGTTCAGCCATAATTATTTAAAGATTCATTAACCCTTCAATAGTTATATAAAGTGTTCAATGGGTGGATCTAAAAGAAGAAACAATGTTTGACATATGTGTAGTTATGATAACAATGTCAACCTCAACCAATGATGAGCCCATACACCTCCAAAAATAAAACAAAGCTTCTTATATCTCCATTGAATACTTTTGAAAGCTCATACCATAAATAATACCTTGTATCTCTTGAATGTTTTATCCCTTTTAAATGAGACAATTCAATCAAAATTTTATACAACAACTTGCCTTGACAAAATAACTCCTTTATATCATCATTTGCAACAAATTGCCAAATTTTGGGCACCCAAACAAACCACTACTTTGAGGCTTACACGGCTTACATTGGATTGCAGATGACAGTTAGAAAAGGGATTAACCATGTTTGGTTGGAGAGTGATTTGATGAACATAATCAAATGCATTAATAGACACTAGGAGCCAAGTTGGACAATCAAGCATTTGATCAAAGATTGTCATCTCATGATTCCCAATTTGGATGACTTTAAAGCTTCTCACACGTATCAGGAAGGAAATGCCCCCGCCGATTATATGGAAAATATTGGGGTGGATTATGTGGAGGTTAATTGGTGGACGGAAATGGAAAGTTTCCCAAGAAACCTATGCGAGATGACTAGAAAGGATGCTAAAATAATAAGCCACTGATTTTCTATTCATAATGATAGAATGTCGTTGGGATAATTTTTCTTGGCACAAGTTTTTCACGCCTCCCAATTCTTTCTATTCTAGAGGCTTCGCTTGTTTCTGGTTAGGCTTGCTACTGTGTGTTCTAGGTGTGTTTTCTTGCTCTTTCAGAATTATGCATTTCATGGGGGGAAAAAAGAATAGGATGGAACCTGCCTCTTTTGATAACTGGAAAAGGAATATTGTTGTTTGGAATGAGATTTTGGACAGAGGCCCAATGCTGTATATGGAAAGGTTGAAGGGGAATTCGTCAAGTGCCACTATAGATTTTGTGAGTGGTTAGGATAATGGTACCCTTAAGGTCTATGGCACTGAATTTAGGATTGTTGAAGATTTTATCACTGAAATTATTGGTATGCAAACAGAGGGAAGGAAGTTTTGTAGAGAACAAAAATCTGCTAAAGAAGTTATCTCCACTTACTTCGACAAGAAGAAGGAGTGGAATAGGGTTCAGAGGATGGCTAATGATGGCTACAACCGGGAGGATCTTCAGACACCTTAGGTCAATGTCATGAAGGTTATCATGAGATACATCACTCTTGATGGTCAGTATGCGAGCATTTTTTCCTACCCCTTTGTCATTTTGAATCAGTTCAGGCACGATAGGAAAATTTCCATTCCGTTTTATCTTCTATCTTCTTTAAGGCATAGTCTAGAGAAACATGTTGAGAATGTGGATAATCCAGTCCTCCATGAGTCCTTATTCAACTTATTATGGATAATTCCAAGGCCCATGAAGTCAGGTTATTCCCTGTTATGAAAACCCTTTTCTTTTTCCAAACTAGAGGTTCAGGTGGTTTCTGACACAGATGTGGAAGGGGAAGATAGCGGGCTTGCCAAGGGCTGGAAGGATCACGACTTGTCTAACGATCCTGAGTATTGTCCACCTACTAGTAAGGGCTCCATTCAGAATATTTCCCCTGGTACAGGTAGTAGTAGGCACAACAAGTACCCTAGGAGGGCCACTAGCAAGTCTAAAAATCTAAAGACCAAGTTTCCTAACTTTGTCTCTCCCAAATCAAAGAATCCCAAATCTGGAAAGGGAGGCCAATATAGATAGTGAACAGGAGATTAATATCAAAATTCCCATAGACATTGATCCTTGGGAAACAGGGGTGTGTTGTCATTGACCCCGATTTGGATAATTGCATTTCCTTTGTGGCCAATGGTTAGTTGGATTGTCTTTAGAAGATGGGCATGGAGATTGAAGTGTTAAAAGAGGGTATAAAGGGTATTGTGGATACTTTTACTGATAACCTTGGACCCAATAAAACAGAGAAAATTCTCCAGTTGACCCAGAAAATTAGTGAGGATGTAGACAAGATGAAATCGAATTGTGAAAGAAGAATATGGAATTTGGAGGTGAGTGCGGAAGAAATTAAAGGAAGTTTGAAAAATCTGGTTGAGATCACCAAGGCCACCATGAGTAATAGTTCGGAAGGATTTCAATGAGGGTCAATAATATGATTGTGGATTACAGGGTTGATCCCATTACCAGTGTAAGTCCTTTAGACTCCAAGCAGAAAAAGAAAGTGAAGAGTGCAGGTGGTCAGATTTCTCACCCCCATACTACAATAGGTATGTGTATTCATACCATGAGCAAGAATTAGGAGCAAGGCAGCCCCAAATTTATCATGGACGAGTTGGAGACTATCAACAAGAAATTTATTCAAAAGAATGCATATTTGTCGCATTCTTATCAGTAGGTCTATGTTTCTTCTGGTCATGGTCTTTTTTGTGTTTTATCCTATTTTGTGGGCTTGGCCCAAGTAACAAGTTGGTTTATCTTTTGTTGTTGGTTTTGGTCTTTGATGCTTATTCTCTGGATATTGTAAAACTTTTGGGTTTCGGGTCCCTATAAAACCCATTTACCTTAATAAAAAATAAATTGCCAAAATAAAAATAGACTAGTACTCCCAATTTGACATTAACTCAATACTAAAATTACATTTTGAATAAATTAAGAATCTTTAACTAGCATGAGTTCATACCCACATTTCAAACTACTGCTTTTACTTTTATCAATGTGATACGATTAAAGCATCATGTAAAGAAATCTCCGTTAATTAGACTCAGTGTATAGGAAGTCTCAAATATTGAGTAGTTTACATACTATGTTTGTTGCAATCATATCAAGCACAACAAATGGAAAAAATCCTTGATATCAAACATTGCAACTTTTGAGAATATGGCTTCCAACACTTGAGCAACATAAAACTCCTCTTCAATAACATATATTCAAATGATCACAAAGCATTCATAGGATCACAAATAACATTGCACAAAGCAATGTAAATTTAGTAAAAAGTAATGGGCAAGAGCAGCAGAGGAGGTGAGAGCAATGGAGGAGGAGTTAAGGTTTTAGCAAATGGGGAGGGAGATAGCAATGATGGAGATCCATATGAGAGTTGAATTGCCTTGCCCTATAACTCTTTAGATAAGGCCTAGGTGTTTGTATTCTTCCTTGGTTGGAAGACCCTTTGGTGGCACCCCATATTTGTGGGGTTTGTGTTTTTCTTCTTTCTATGTCCCCCTGCAAGGTTCTTTTATAGTGGGTTGGACCATTGGCAACTTCCTTTCAGATCTACCTCCTTTTGAGGGTAGGATCTTGGGACTATGCTATGGAGCCCTTTTCTTTTGGGCTTTTGAAGGATGTTTTATGATCTATTTGGCTTGTTGTGGTTGTTTGTGAATGGACTAGTGAGGACCTCCTTTTCTTCTACCTTGTGGTTTTTGCATATAGCTTGGTCAACATTTGTGAACAGGATGAACCTATTGGGGTGTGCACAGATCTGAGTGTGACTTGGCTTTAGGTTGTCTGGGTTACAAACATGGGTTTTTCTATGTCCTCTTCCATAAATTTGATTGTTGTTTATATGGTCTCTATTCAATGGCTTTGATTGTATAGAATCCATTTCTTTTGTACAATTATTCTTTAGATTTGGATAATGGATGTGTGGGATCCCTTTTCGGTGTGGATTCATGTGGTGGTTTCCTTTTGTCGGAAGAATTTCTCAACCTATTTCTTTTTGGCTGCATGTAGTTTTTGAGCCTTACTTTTTGTTGCTTCCTGCCCTGTTCTAGGCTCTTCTTTCCATGGGTTGAATTTTTTGCTAGAATGGGATGCGGTCTTTGTTGTGGCAATGATCTCTAATGTGGAGTTTCTTAATTCCCCTATTATTGATGAGTTGTGGCCCCTTTTTGAATGGTGTCACACATGACAAGAACATGTTATAAATGGCACAACTTTAACATTCAAGACTCTTTACATTGCATTATACTAAATTAGTAAGTAATTACACCTCCTCTACATGCCCAGAACTACTATGTCATCAATAATTTGCTAACATATTCCCACTCTTCATGCAGCAACAATGCATAAAAAACAATGTTCAACCCTATCATCCTCGATGCCATGCCCAGTCATTCCCTTGTTGCCCTTATACCATATGAAGGCGATATAAGAAAAAAAACAAAAAAACTTAATATATGTATATTCATTCAGGATACCTTTAAATAGGCAATACCAAATTGAAACTGTTACATAATATAACATAGAGATTTTTTCAACCACATAGAGTTCTAGATCTTCCTCCTTCCACCATGATGCCTATTTTTTAATGTTACTTTTGGTGCATTGGGTAGCCATATGACCTGTTTGGAAGCACCTTCTACATCTAAACAAAATACCTTTGTAATCTTTAGGTTGCAACCAAAATCCATTAAGAGATTTGAAACAAAACTCTATAAGGGGAGCCACCTTTGTGTCCATTTTAACAAGAATATAGACATAGGTGGTATGAAGGAAATTGAGAGAATCCTCATCAACTCCCGAAAAATTTCCTAACATGTTTCCAATAGCTTCAAAACAAGATTCAGTCCAAAAATGCAACGGTAAGTTGGGGAGTCTTACCCATATTGGTATCTTCTCAAAAGATTCAGAAGCTAGGTTGAAGGCAGGATGCCATGGTTTTAGCAGGAGCATTTCACTTATCTCCTCGTTTTACCTATAAAGTTTTACAAAGGAAGTATTTCAAACAAAGGGCAATCCGGATCTGCTACTTCTTAAGAGACAACTTTAAGAGTCCGTGGAAGCTACGCGCAAGAATTTTTTTTGAGTTAATACCATCATCATTGCAATGGATTGAATAAAATGAGTTAAAGAACTTTTAAAATTAAGTATTATTAGTCCCTGTCTTCAGCAGGAAATAATGTTTTCATCTCAAAATAAAAGTTGAAGAAAAAAATTGTGTTAATACCCTCATAGTCACAATGGATTGAATAAAATGAGTTAAAAGAAATTTTTAAATTAAGTATTATTAGTCCCTCCAAAAAAAATTCACTAGTATGTTTTGATTACGTGTAAATTGAAAAATTTAATCTTATACCAAAGTTTCATTTTTGTTTCTATTAAACTATTCTAAAAATTCTTAATTTTTTTATTTATCATTGAATGTTTGATTTTCTGCTAGGGTTTATTTAATTTTAATTTATAAGAAAATATTTATGATTTTGACCTGTGAACACTGGCATTTGTACATGTATTTTAATGACTATAGCTAGCATTCGTTCATAATTGCCGATTGTAGTTTTAATAGTTGTGCCATTCATTGAGAAAAAAAACTCTGCTCATTGCTGCTACAATTTCATTGCATTCTCGTTTGGCAAGGGTGGAAGATTTAAGGAGGTAGAACATTTTCTTTGCATAAAGTTTCAGAAGTAGACAAGATAAACAACATAATCCAGGCGACACAAATCCACTGCATAAATCTAGGTATGGTTTGTAATTTGATACATATTTTTACCTTAGCTATGTATGCAAATTGGTCAACAATTCTTGGATTTGGTTGTAGAAAGCTACCATTATTTAAAAGTTGCAAATTTGGGAATTTTGGCATACTTAAGATGTGTTGTTTGTAACAAGCTATTTTGTTTAGTATTGTTGTTGAATGCAAATTCTTTTGTGAATTCTTGTGTTGCAATTTTAAATGTTGCAGTTATGCCATGCTGTAACATGTTTTGTTCATAAATTACTTAATTTTTTTTTCATGTTTTTCCTCTTAATTTTTCTTGGTAATTTGTGGATGTTTAAAAAAAAAATATGATGTTGAGGAAGGAATATGATTTAATGTTTTCCTAACACAAACATCTGACTACCTAGTTGAGAACCCTAGGAATGTCACTGTTTGATGAGATATCATGTTGCTAACAATGTTATAATATTGACCCCATTCTGGGAATATCTATATGTTCATTGATGTAGAGTAATAATATTAATGATGTTATTTAATGTAATTAATTAGATGAAATTATTATTATGGTGTTTAATTGTAATTAGATGCGAAGGGGATGACATTGTATCATTTGAGTATATGAGAATGAGTACAATGTACACTTGGCGTGTGAGTGTTTTGTTGAATAACTGGAATACCAAGAGGGGAGGGGTGCATTAGTATTCCTTTGAACTTATTTATACTTCTTATTAACTAATCACATAACATATTTCAAAGTGCAGTAAACAAAAATGCAGACATAGCACATAACACCAGATTTATATGTGGAAAACCCAATATGGGAAAAACGGAGAGATGATACTCCGGTTTGGCTCACTGTTGGTTTTGGACGTGTTTTACAAATTACCAAGAGGGCTTATAGCCAAATTTACAGAGTATAACAAATTTGAACTACTACAAGTGCATCAAACATATGCATGGAATACAATTACCTTGAAGTACATAAGTTGTCACATAAATTCGACGTGCGGAACTAGAACACAAAACATAACCACAAATATTTCACATATAGTACATAAAAATAATTATTTCAACAACCATACCTCTAGCAAACCATATCTTTGATGATATATATTTGCACCATTTAATTGTCAAGTTAGCTCAGCCAGAGTGGATGAGACCGAACTTAACCACACACTATAGAAATCCAAGTGCCTTCATGCTGTGTTGGCTTTCAGCTACAAACTTGAGAAGTGTGCATCATAGCATATCTAGATGGGACCAGATCTTGAAACATGAGCAATAATCATATCTGGGTAGGACCAAATTCATAAGAAGCTCCTGATAACACAAAATATCAAACCTCAAAGCTATACAAAACATGATAAAGAAAACTTTTTTGGATCGGATCACATACACACATGCTGGATAAAAACAATAACCATGACATCAATGACAAAAATGACAAATAGGGGTAACTGCACCAAGATGGTGAGTAGAAAAGTGGCCACATTCTGGAAATTCAAAAATGTGCTAGGCTTGGTAACACCAAGCCTAGCCAAAAACAATTAAAAAAAAAAAAGTTCCTAAAAACCTGTATAGGTTTTGAGGAACATTATATTTTATAATAAAAAATCAAAAGTTCTTCAAAACTCATACAGGTTTTGAGGAACATTTTATTTTATAATAAAAAATCAAAAGTTCCTCAAAACCAAAACATTATACTTTTTATAAACCCATAGGTTATGCAAAACTAGAAGATTTTGTCTTAGTTCTGCATAACCCATATGGGTTATATGTAGAACTAAAAACCAAATAGGAAGTGGGCAGAGAGATAGAGTGAGACAAAGAGAGAGGGTGATAATAGGATTAAGAGAGAGAGAGAGAGAGAGAGAGAGAGTAGGGAGTAGGAAGAGAGGGATATAATAGGATAAGGAGAGGGGGAGGGAGAGAGGGTTAGAGATAGAGAGAGAAAGGGATAGGAAGAGAGGGAGAGAGACGGGGAAAGAAAGAGAAGGGAGAGAAGGAGAGAGAGAGAGAGAGAATAGGATAAGGAGAGGGGGAGGGAGGGAGAGGGAGAGACATGAAGATTAGGAAAAGGAGAGGAGGAGAGAGAGAGGGGGGGAGAGGGAGAGGGAGAGGGAGATTAGGAAAAGGAGAGAGGGAGAGGGAGAGAGTGAGATTGGGAAAAGAAAAGGGAGAGAGGGAGAGAGGGAGATTGGGAAAAGGAGAGGGGGAGAGGGAGAGGAGGAGGGAGGGAGATTGGGAAAAGGAGAGGGGGAGAGGGAGAGATAGAGAGAGAGGGGGGGGAGGAGGTAAGAGAGAGAATAAGAGATAGGAAGAGAGGGGGAGAATAGGATAATGAGAGGGGGAGGGAGAGAGAGGGGGAGAGAGAGAAGAGATTGGGAAAGAGGGAGAGGGAGGGTAGAGAGAGAGAGAGAGGATAAGATAATGAGAGGGGGAGGGAGAGGGGGGGAGAAAGAGAGAGAAGGGGAGAGAGAGAGAGAGAGAGAGAGGAGGAGAGGGTGAGAGACATGAGGTAGATAGAGAACGAGAAGGAGAAAAGGGTGAGAGACTCGACAGAGAGAGAAGTGTGAGGGGGAGACAGATGAGATAGAACTCAAGGAGGATAATTAGGGCTTAAAATAGACACATACGGTGATGGGGGAAGGAAGACGAGAGAGAGAGGGAAAAAAGGGAGACATGCATGTATACAAACATATATATATATATAGACATGCATATATACATACATAAACACATATTATATATGTATGTCTGTACATATATGTAGTAAATGATAAGTTTACAAACATACATTATTATGTCTTCATAACCTATATGGGTTTTGTGAAACACAAAATAATGGTTTTAGTTCTACATAACCCGTATGGGTTATTGGTGCAGGAGCACCTAGTCATGCTTCACTCTCCATTTTGGGTATTTTTCATGCTTAGGTGTCTTGTTAGTTTTTAAATATTTTCATAGGTTGTGTTTAGTCATGTCATAAGTGGTTGATCTCATTTTGTGCTTGAGAGATCAAGTTTTGCTTCTTAGGGCTTGAAATTGTCAATTTTGTGCTTCTAGGCCAAATAAGGCTAAAAAGTGAAAAATTGCTTTATAGGCTTAGACATACTTTGGAAAGCATTTAAACATGTTTATAAAGTATTTTTTTTATCATTTCTAGGTGATTTGGGAAGGTTGGTTGTGTTAGGTTGCTAAAATGTTACTTGGAGCAACAAAAGTTGTCATTTTTGCTTGTAAAAGTTGTCATTTTGGACACTTTTTGTAAAAAGAAGACAAAAAAATGCCTTATGTCCATACAGGAGTTGATAAACACTTTAAAATTCTATATATATGCCTCCCTCTTCTTGGTATAGGGTTGGCTTTTGTACTTTCCATCATAATCAATCAAAAGAGCAGCAATTTTCATGTTTTTTCTCATGTTTTGCACTCCATTTGTATATCAGCCCATACTGGGAGTTATCATTTCCATGATTTACCTTTTGGAAATTTATTATATTGTATATCCAATTCTTTTTATGTAATTAGTTTGCAGGTTTTGTGTATGGAAGTGGGTTGTACAAAATGGTTTCATTTTTGGCTCTTTTGCTGCCCTGTCAAGGGTTGTGGTCTTCAAAATGCATCAACTTGTCTAAATATAGGTTTGGGATCCCATGGATGGACTTAGAAAAGTTTTATTTCTCATGTATAGTGTAAATAATTAATCTTTTGGTCGGGGTTGTGCAAAGGAAGTGTTTTTGAGTTCATGCTAGGCAAGTTGGAGATGGACTTGGCTAGTAAATTTGAAAAAGACTCAAATAAGTTTGTACTCAGAGGTTGAGTGAAAAAACCTAAGGAAGAGGTCTGACCTAGTCTCCTTGAAGTTTTGGATGTATTTGGAGCTCCAAACAATGTGTATTTCACCTTGCAAGTGTGTTGAGTTATAGTTGGCAGCAAGTACCTAGTTTTGGGGAATTTAATATCTTTTGATTCTGAAGTTGATTGATGAACATACACATGCTAGGGAATCTTTTAAAAGGTGATAACAATGTTATTTAGAGGTTTATACATGCATTGGTGAAGTTTTCCATGTTATTCTAACCATGCAAAGTGCAGCAAAAATAGTAAAATTACAGTGACAGTGCATTTAACAGCCATTTTTCAGTTTGTATGGCAAGTGTTTGTTATAATGTCATGTAGGGAAGTGTTGAAGAAGTGTTATAAATGATGTGTCAGAAGTTCTACAATATTTTAGAAGTTTGGTTTGGAGTTTAGAAGAAACTTCCTTTCTCACATGAACAAAACCCTCTCAAAGCCCTCCTTTCTTGCCTAGAGTTGTGGATAGTCATTAAACCACCTTCTCAGGAGTTAAGACCTCAAAAATATTTAATTTTGGAAATTTTAGACACCTTCAAAATCAGGTTCCAAGGTTGTGTTGGCCATCATTGCACTATACAAGCAAAAATCACCCAATTAGGCCTCCACGGGCTAGTAGCCTTTCTAGCCTTGTTTTATCAAAAGTTGAACCTGATTGCCTAAATGAAGTTAGAACCTTCCAAAATCTTGAGGGAAAGTTGAAATAATCACAATGAGCCTAATCCAATCGATAATGATAGTTAAGACATCAATTTGGGGTGTGGACCTATGGTGGACAATTTGAGTAGCATTGGTGAAATAAGATAGAACAAAGTTGTATAACACACAATAGGATGGTTGTTTGAGGAGAGGTGTGGGTGTTGAAGTTTGATGTTGTCAAACACTAATTGAACACAAAAAAAAAAAAAGCATATCCTTGGGTCCACTTGACAAACTAAACTATTTTAGTCTTATCGAGCAACTTCTCACTCAATCTCCCTATCAATTATGTAGAACTATGAATATTACTTTTTGTTTTTCAAAACCCTTGCGGGTTATGAAGAAATGTGAATAGTACTTTTTGTTTTTCAAAACCCGTGTGGGTTTTGACTTGGTAAGAGGGTTGGAAAACAACCCTAAGGCTTGCAATCCCATTTTCTCCCAATTTTTGTCCCTTTACACGTTTTTCATCTTCCAACATGATTTCTTGACTTTGTTGTCATCGGGTTTACAAATAATCAAGTGGCTATCTCTAAAATTACCACCATAATCTCACACGTCTTATAATTTTTCTAACCATGTAATTTTTTCTATTTTTGGACAACGTTAGCATAGTAAACTTTATTTTTCTTTACCAGTGCCTTGACAGTCCTCACAGAAATATGTCTACCTTTTTTTAATAACTTTTGATATACTTGACCAAATTGAAAATAAATTACATATTATTGTTCTACATTAGATTATATACACTTTAAAAAAAAAAGTTTTCATTTTTTATTATTTTGATTCAAGTATACCCAGTGCACGAAAAATAAATACTCAATGGAAAATTACAAAAAAGTACACAACTTCTATATATCACTCTTACCTATCATCCTACTAAAGATTTTTGCAAACTAGTGGATCTAGCTATATATTTTCTGCAACGCACGAAAACAGCTATGTTATATTTTTCTAAAAAAATCAGGAATAGTTTTTCGTGCGTGAAAGGTTTGACCCTCTTAATATTATCCAATTTTGAAAAAACTTTAGTAGTTTAGAAACTAGATTCAGAGAACTATAATGCTTATTATTTTCTCAACTCCTAGTTTTTAGTGCATGACCTTCAAATATCTCTTTGAAGTTTAGGTTTACCTGTTTTCAGAAGAAGAAAAAAGTGGTCACTTATACCCCCCTTTTTGTTCACCATCTTGGTGCACTTACCCATAGGCCAACACTCTCACCCTTTTTCATTGATGGCAATATATGTCATACAAAGCAAGTATTCTGAAATACTAACAAGAAATAAAGTATCAATAGTCTTTGCATGAAATGAAAGAAAATAATTAACTGCCAGAATTACTCCTAACACCACTACTCCCCCTTTGGCAATAATGAAAAATTGTAAGAAGAGTATCAAAACTTATGAAATCACCCTAACAGGAACAACTACTGATTTCCAGAGAACTGTTTAAGGTTCTAGGTGTGAGTGGTATGGAAGAGTCCTTGTGTGAGTCCCAATGAGAGATTACTTCTGTCAGAAACTCTATCCAAACCAGAAGGGACACATTAAGTTTCTCTGCTTCGGGAATAGAACTGGGATCAGTGTAAGATAAATCTGAAGAATGAGAAAGAGCCTTGTTCATAAAGAGATACTTGCATTGCTAAGATCTCTCAGCATTCCTAGTGGAACAATGATGTTATCTCTTTGTTGTTGTAGCTCATAGTATCTGTCATGTAGTTCCTCAATCTTTGATCCACCGGAGCCGAATAGGTCTTTGGAAAGCTTGAATTTTACATGTTCCTGTCAGATCTTGTCTTCAATAATATTGATCTCATTTTTTATGTTTTGAGTAGCATCCAACCACTGTAGACTAAAAGAAAACAATATATCTTCATTCTCCAAATAGGACTGGCCTTTAGAGATAAGATGGGAAAGATTTTGATAGGCTAATTCATACTTGCACTTGATTCCTTGCAAGATCCTTTCTCTAACATCAACTAACTCCTTCTTATACTTATTTCTAATTGTATCAACCTGATTATCTAAGGATTTGATCCATATTTTGCACTTTTCCACACTCAGAATATCCAGATCTAACTGACATTCAAGTATAGCAGTATAAGATGTGATTGGCAGGAGTACCAATAGAGAAAAGAATATCTTCTTCCATGCATCTTTTGAGGATCCGAGATTGGTTCCAATTATGGATACATGCACATTAGATTCCTTAGCTAGGATATTTTCCTTTACTTCTAATGGAATGTTGCATTGAATGTTTTTCTCATCCTTATCGGAGACTTCATTGAAATTAGAACCTTCAACTTCTTTGCCCTTATCGGATCTAGGATTGACCTGAGGGACTTCAAAGGTTTCAGGAGCATCATTGTTGTCCATAATATTATCTACAATAATTTCCATGGTAGAAACATCATTCACATCCATCGGATAATTTGAGGGATCATATTTATTTTCAGAGACAGTAAAATGCACATCCTTAGGTATACTGATGGTGGTATTGGTATCAAAGGAGAGAAAACCATGGTTCTTGGCAATACACACAACTATATCTATGATCTCTTTCTAAACCTTGTCTTTGGCATTGGGTACACCAAGCATTAGATATGATCTAAGTTATTTTTGGTTCTTAACTTTGTTTTACATACTTCGAATAAGGTGGCTTTGTTTTCCGGAGAGAGGGTGGAGTTGACTACTTCAAATATATGATCTTTAATAACTTATTCCTTTTCTCTAAAAGAATGCCTTATCCTTATTAACTCTTCATACAATTCATTTGGAACTATATTTTTATATTCTTCAATTATAGCTTCAAATTTTACACAATACATAATAAAACCTTTAATTATGGCATTCTAATTTTTATCACTAGCATTAGTAAATAGATTACCTACCTCCCTTGGACTCCTGCCTTGAGTGACAGATTCATAGATACTTTTTGCATGGATTGGTTGCTTGACCTTCTTTGCTTTGGACTTCTGGACATGTATCTGTTACTGCACAGTTTCTTCAACATCTTCCTCGGACTCCAAGAAAATAGTTTTTCTTTGGATTTTGATTTTCTTCTTTGGGGAGCTTGAGGAGGGAAGCTCTGCCGGACATGCATTGGCTATTTTGGATACACCGAGTCTTCTAGATCAACTGATGTTGGAAATTTTTTCCTCAGTCAGATTGGCCTTGTCCATGGATTCTTGAATGACCTTTTTCATTCTCTTTTCACAGTCTTTCTTGGTGAGTTCCATCCCGACTTGTAAGGATTTTTCATCAACAATCCCAAAATATTATTGGCATTTATCTATCGAACTCTCCAAGATAACTTTAGTTACGTCATAAACAATATAATATGAAACTTCATATCCAAAAGGAGGGACCCTAACTTTTCAAGGTACAATAGCTTCCAAGTAGCATTTGCCACTTGTAATTATAAATGTGATGTCCTTTTTGTACTTCTCAACAATCTCATTTGGTATTCTATCTCGATTTTCCATGTTCATTTGAAATATGACAAAGAACATCGTAAACTCTTCTTCTCTGACCTTCTCATTAATAAATCCTTTAAGCCTATCTACAATTTGATGAGCTACCAGTTTCTCTTGAGACCAAAAAACCCTACCATGACCAAGTAACACTTCCATGAAGTAGAATAGGATACATAGTGATAGGGTACCGAATTTGAATGAGTGCTTCTTCTCCCTGCACTGAACAAGATTCTCCATAAATTATTTTCGCAGGATTTAGCAGAAGTCAAAATCTTTGTTTAACTCTGCCATCTCATAAGCCATATGCACAATGGTAGCAGAAATGGAATTTTTTCTATATGTCAAATAAATTTTGTTCCCAACCATTAGAGAAAGATACTTATCTGTTGTATTTCTGACATAGTCGATGGCTAGTGAACGCTTGTCAAATGTGGCACCAATTAATTCTATGATAAATTTAAATTTTTCCAACTTTGGTCTAAGAACTTCATCGAAGTCACTCAAACCTATGATAGGTTTCATCACTTCCTTGGTTATCGTATGGTTTTGTTCCAACAAGATATAACTGTCATGAAATCTGCTCATTTCCAATTTGACCCATTTCTCATCATGACAGAAATTTGGAAAGTTATTCCATGTGTTCAAGTTCTTCTGGACTACGTTGGTGAATTTTGATTTGACCTTGCCTTGCTAATCAGCTATCTATTCGGTCTAGCTATCTAACATCCTTTTGTGATGAATGGATTCTTCTCGCTTGACATAGATATAACCCCTGACATCTTCTACCAAAACAACTCCAATCAGAATTTTAAAAAATGCTCCACTAGGATCTGTCTGAATTGCCACATAGGGTGTCTTTGTGAATACTAGTCGAGGCTTGTCAACAACATCGACAACTATGGGGGAAACCATGATTATTGATTATGTAGATTGTTAGCCTAAAACTTGATGGAGAAACCCTAAGATCACTTGATTTCCTTAATTGCTTTCACAACTCTTGAGTTCTTTTAATTCACAGTGAAATAACTAGTTGTGGCGCTTTCCTTATATTCTTTTCATCAAGGGTTTTGCATTAAATGCACATGAGCTATCTTCCATATTCTTGACTTTCGCAACAACTTGTTGGATCCTATGATGGGCTATGATAATGACTACTAGATCACTTATTTTTGCTATATACAACCTCAAACAACTTTGGCTGGGGATACAATTATGATCTTCTAATTACTCCCCCTTCACCAAAGCCATAAGATACTCAATTTCCGAACGAAATACTTGCACCAGAGTGGGATGTTGGCATTTCTATAGTTTCCTTATTTCTCTATATTTTCTTCATTTCAACTTTGACATCCTCCACATCGACCTCCTTTATTGATTTGGTTTGATCTTGAACTTTATTTCTTCTGCACTACCTTGCTGTGTGACTGGGTTTATTGTAGTTGTGACATTTGATATTTTCCAGATTTTGTCTTAACCTACATTGATTAGCTTTGTGCTTCAAAGGTGTGTTTCCCTAGTGGTTCTTCTAAGGTGTATTTCCCTCCTCTTCTAGGGTGTTGTTTGGTCCACCTTAGGTGGGTTTTAGCATGGGGGCTAATTGAGGACTTTGGGGTTTTGGGTTCTATACTTTTCTTAGGAGAGGATAATTATTCTTTTGTTGCAAGTTTGGTGCTACCAGTTGTGGGTTGGAGGTGGTTGTGTGTTGAGGGTTGGTTATCCTATGTGAAATTAATCAAAGAGGGCTCTACTTCCTTCTCTTGTACTTCTTTGATGGCAAGTGACTTCCCTCAAGGGATGTCATTTTCTTCTTCAGATAGTTCTTCTTTCTTTGTTGTCCCTCATCCTCCTATGCTTCTTTTGGGTGGTTGGTTAAACAACCCACTTCCTAGTGCTTCTATCTCCTTATGGTCTTCTACTATGTCCAAGAAATTCTTGAGTCAAGGTGACTTTTTAGATTGTAGTCCTATTGGGGTGGGCCAAGGTATGTTTTATGGAGGGGTCTACTTTTTATAAAAAGTTCAAAGATGCCTTTCAAAACCCTATTGGTTTGTTTGCTCTTATCCATTGTATATATTTTTTGTTTTGTGTTCTTTTTTATTAGATAAGTTTTTTCTATTTCAAAAGGTTTTTGGATACCTTCCAAAACTAAATGCATTTAACACCCTTGTAGTCTCCTCCTTGTCTTGATAGTAAAAGGTTGCAAGAAGCCTTTCAAAACTCATCATATTTTTTTTATTCCTTTAATGGCTTATTGCAAGCACAAGTTTTTTGGGATAGAATATGATTTGGGGCGTTCTTCTAAACCCCTATATTCTGAAAGTGTAAGCCTTTGAGAACTCATGATCCTTGTTCCCGCTAATCGAGTGTTCTGGGTAAAAGTCTCTCTTTCTACAAAGGGGTTTCCTCTTTGTAGGTGTTGGTGAGAACACTACTTGTGAGTTCTACCCTATTATGTATCAAATTAGGGCCCTCTCCCAATTTAATCAATTACAAAATACTTCACAAAGGAAATGAAACAAGTCCCCAATCCATAGATTTTGCATAAAACCAATGTTTGTATTATGTATCTATCTAGGCACTAGTTAGAAGAAAAAAACTATTGTCCAGTATAAGACATCTATTCTCTTCATGATTTATATGTCAAGCTCTATCATACTTACCTTTCCATACATTGCCTATGGATAGAGCTTTGCAATCTGATTGAACGTTCTCAAGCACAATGTGAAATTCATTTACTTGAAGTTGATCTTTAAACCAAGAAAATTCATTCACCTCCACATTGGACACAACCAACTATAGAATTTAGGTATATAAGTGAAAAACAAATGAAGAGATGGATTTTAGGCATGGATTTCATTCAAATCGCTTTTTGAATGGTGTCATACATGACCAGAAAATTTTATAAATGGTGCACCTTTAACATTCAAGACTCTCATTGTGTTATACTAACCTACTAAGTAATTACACCTCCTCTACATGCCTAGAACTGATATGTTATCAATAGTTTTTTGATACATTCACACTCTTCATGCAACAATAGCGCATAAAAACAATGTTTAACCCCATCATCCTCGATGCCACACCTAGGCATTGCTTTGTTTCTCTTATACCATATGAAGGTGATATAAGAAAAAATTAAAACATAATATATTAATATTCATTTGGGGTGCCTTTAAATAGGCAATACCAAACTAAAATTGTTTCATAACCGCACCACAAAAACCAACCATGCAATTATTTATTGGTTTAACCTAAAACTAAACCTATTGACTAATGTGAAATGCTAGGAGCTTGATGGTTGTAATTTACCTTACATGATTAGCTAAGAGAAATAAAAATTTAAAAGTGAGTAATATGGTATGATGTCAGTTCATAATCTATTTTTTGCATTATTGCCTAAATGGTTATGTTAATGATAAAGTAAGTTAGACATGAAGTAAGTAGATGATAAATGAGTTGAGGCATCAAACATAAATGAGTTGAGCAATCTTAATAATGGCAAATGAAATCTTGGAGATATGCATCAATAATTTTATATATTATAATAAAATATAGTATATTTTAAAAAAATTATTAAGTTTTTATTATAATTTGTGATATGAATATATTACTTGTTTATGAATTTTTTTAAGATTCTTTAGTCAAATCAGCTTCAATTTAAAAATACAATAGAAATTTAACTAGGAGTTGTAGGAGAAGTGCCTGCAACAGGTCACCGATAGGCGAGGCTAAGATTGGGGAGGCATTTGCAAACTGAGGAGTGAAACAAATTGGAACACTTAAAATGAGGAAAGAGAATGTAGAAGTGGAGAAGACATCAAATATTATAGCCAGTCGAAGTGAAGTATGAAAATTTTTTTGGAACATTATTGTTGGCGATGATTTGAATTATATTTTGTAAATCTCTACAAGAATGTGTCAAGTATATTTTGAAGCACTTATTAGGAGCAAACCATCCGATGTGTAATCATTAACAAGAAGCTGATGAGATGTGAAGATTAAATCCTACAGGGGGAGGAAACAAAATGAAGTGAGCTAAAGTGAGCAAAAAATTGTTT